>NC_134705.1:141114719-141480969 GCF_043290135.1 Rhipicephalus microplus
CTCCACTACGGCGTCTCTCATAATCAAATAGTGGTTTTGGGACGTTAAACCCGACAAATCAATCAATCAATCACAAATGAGGCACCCCGCGTTTTATGGCCCATCCCCCGTAGTGGGTTGCGCCAGGACTCTGAGGAACAACCAATCAACCAACCAACCAACCACAAGGGTCGCAAGCAAGCAAGATGCATGAGCGCGAGGCGCGCGCAGAAGAAGGCATCTGGTCGTTTGGGTCGAACGCATCTTTCGTCAGCTGCGGCGGTTCTCGATTCGCTAACCAACGAAGTTGCTCGCAATGTCGCCCACGGCAAAGCCTGCAAGCAAGGCGATACCACCGAATTCCGTGGCATCGGAAAAGCCTCCAGCGCAAGACAAGACGGCCGCCTTGGATGGGCGGAAGAGTGACCAGCGCCGCCGGAGGCCGAGCAAAGCACCGCGCGGTGCGCAAGCTTTCGCGCAGAGCTATGCCACAAAGCCGGCGACAAATCGGGATGTCCAGGTCAGCCATTCCTTTTAATATCTATAGCTTATCCTAAAATAGTGATCGGTGGAAAGCATACAGCTTGGTGTCTTCACTCATTGGCTGTACATCACTTAGGAGGCCCTGAGCACTGAAATGATCAGTGATTCCTCAACCGCGTACCTCCCAAACAAGCAAAGTTTTCAGGCTCCCGTTTCTTCGTTTAGCGCCGACACTGTTGTGTTCGCTACAGTAGCCGATAGAGAGAATAGAAGATTGCGAACGCAGAGTCTGCCGATCTCGCGAGCCAGTAGCCTCTAACATCGCCTTCTTCCTCTGTCACGCACACTGACCCATCGGTCGGAACTCGCACGCATGCAGGGCTGGTACGAGCACTACAGTTTCTTTCGCTGCTGGGCGTTTCGATTTGTTCGCATCACCTGCGACGTACAGTCGTGTGGGTAAAGTCGAGAGCTGTTGTTGTTTCACTTGGTTGGTAACGCCTTCAATGCACAGAGTGGGGTGCCTAGCACTCGAGCGCTGCAGTTTCTTTGGCGGTTTGTAACGAATGTTACATTGCTACAATTGTGCATTGTCAAAAAATTTCAAACAAAGTGGGCGTGGCTCTAACTCGAAGCTGCACTCTGAATCAACATTAGACCGTAAAGCAATCGTCGGTGGATTTCCGAATGCTGACCTACAGGTGGCGGGATCGAATCCCAGCCGTCGTTGGACGCATTCACATGGCAAGGAAATGCAAATGACGTGTACTTGAATTCAGTGCACACTAGCGAACAGCAGTGGGTCGAAATTTATGGAGCCCTCTAATACGGCATTCCTCACAATTGTGTCTTTGCTTAGGGACTAAAAACGTCAACAGTCATAATTGAATAGTGTATTTTATTTCTATGCAAGCATTGGCTAACCGTATGGCTTCTGTCGTTGTCTTTGCTTCCATGGCGTGACTTCTCTAAAGTGGTAGCCAGCTCACTCAATATAGAGATCTCGACTCAAGATATATTGTTGGATGCAGATTAGACCCCGTCACTTTGTAACGTGGCTTCTCACTTCCGCGCGCAAATATAGGATTTATACATGACTTCTAGGTGTTATGCAACTTACTTTTGGTGAAGGGTATATGTGTAATCATTTCTCTGTATGAAATTCGAACAGAATGTGTTTTTGCTACATTTCTTTTTTTGCGCTTATATTTGCTGTAGGGCATGGTGCGGTATATGCAGGCGCATCAGAGAATTTTTGAAACATCAATATCTAACAATCTGAAGGTCAGGATTTTCAGAACAGTATAACATGACCAATAATGTCGCGCGCAGCATCATTACCAACGCCTGCTGGTCACTGAAAAATACCACATACGATTGAGTTGCTATAGAAAATCTGTAGCTCCTTACTATTCACAGCTTCATTGTTGGTTGCGAAACTCTATTATGAATGTTGTGCCGGTGCTCAGCTGTTGCATATGCATATTGTTCGGTACCAAATGTACCGAAAGCGTTGAAGTACCACTGGTCAATGATCAACTCTTGTGTTTCATCGCCTTTAATGTTTACCGCATTGCGGAGGGGCACTTTCTGCAAAGGACCAGAACATTTCCGTGCTTCAAGATGGATGAATGTCCTTATGCGGAGCTTCCTTGCGTGCTGCATCTCCGTGACATTTGGCGCGCTCGTATAGTCTGAAGACTTAAGAAATGTGCCAGAACGCAACGCTTAGAGCATATTCACGTTGGCCAGTTAAAGGAGTACTGACACAGTTTTTTGAATATTTTGGGATTGCTGTTCTAAAAAACAGAAAAAAGTACTGTAGTGTCTGGGAATGCATCATATACGTTTTTAGCACTACAATCATAAAAATTGTCTTTCGGTTTTGATGTCGAGGGTGCAGCTTCCACGTGACGTGTCTCGGCAGGTCGACGTCACGGAGAAACGCCAATTTGCGACGTACTAGCAGTAGATCTGCCATCTGCTCGTAGTGCACGTAAACAAGAATGAGTGCGTTGTCTCCAATGACTATATGACAAGAATTTTTGTACTGCATGCAGGACGCTGATTTTGACAACTTAGTGGAACTGTGTTGATACGACTGGAGAATGTCTATAGTGGTGGAGCTGCCTCGCCGATACTCGACGACGAAAACATTGATATTAAAGAAAATATTTCATACATCTTGGCTGACTCCAGTGTGGGGAAAGTGTTAACACTGCAAAACAAGGAAGCTAAAAATGCGCCTTTTGCGATGTCTCAAATTTGTGCTGGTTTACCTTTAGAGAGGTCGTGTAACCAGGTTGGTTGGAAGGCAATAATCGCTTACCGTAGACAACAATGCACTCTCGAAGATAATCTAGCAAGAAAAACACACACACACACACCTCTAACGAAAATTTTCACAACGGAGATGCAAAACTTCTTCACTTCTCCTTCGTGTTTAATCACAAGAACCTGCTCCGCCGCGCTGGTCTAGTGGCTGAGGTACTCGGCTGCTGACCCGCAGGTCGCGGGTTCGAATCCCGGCTGCGGCGGCTGCATTTCTGATGGAGGCGGAAATGTTGTAGGCCCGTGTGCTCAGATTTGAATGCACGGTAAAGAACCCCAGGTGGTCGAAATTTCCTGAGCCCTCCACTACGGCGTCTCTGATAATCATATGGTGGTTTTGGGACGTTAAACCCCACATATCGATCAAATCAATCACAAGAACCTGTAGGAGCTTAGAGCGTTAAAATGTTTCAAAGCTTCTCCGGCCTCTATGACGAAAAATGGTCACTTCGCCTGAAAAAGAACCTCTTCGTAGAATGCAAGCAGCGACTGATGCTTAAGCTCGTGTAGTGTTTTAAATCACCGGCGTGAACGTCGCAGTAACTTTGATGCCAATGGCGTTTTTTTTATTTTGAAGTTAGGCAAAAAAAATGAAGAAAAACGGAATTTGAAGTCAATACATCAAGGGTCGCTTTCGTCATAGCTTCTACCACTGGCATTATTCTTACGAGAAAATCACTGCAAACTGTGACGTTAGACACATTCGCAAAGTGAAACATCGATGGAAATAAGCATAGTTACGCTCTAGCGCTTCTTTCAATATGCAAGCGGTTGCACATCCTTCTCATGCGAAAATGCGTTACCCTTTCGACGTCACAAATGAATAACCTCACGTTGCAGGTAAAGGAGAAACAGACGGAGGTCCAAGTGGGTGGAGTCCCCCGTGCAACCGATGGGAAGAGAGATGCGACAACCAACGTTCTCCGTAAACCAGGCGGTTCAGCACCGGCTATTCTAGCCCCTGAACAAGCAAAGGCCGCGGCGTCGGGTCTTTCTCCTGGGTCGTCGGAATGTCCTGCGTCTTCTCCAAGCCCCGCGGCCTCTCCGGACAAACGCCGCAAGGGCAGGCAATCGCTGAAAGCCTTGGACGAGTTGCTGGAGAATCGCGTGGCGACTGCCGCGGTAAGTTCTTCGCGTGAAAATTCTGAAGTTGCTGAGGCGATTTCCTTGTACGCCGCGTTTCCGAAACATCTGGCATCGCTGTGAACACAAAAGATACCGAACATATTGGGACCAAACGTCAAGTCTTGTGAAG
This sequence comes from Rhipicephalus microplus, assembly GCF_043290135.1. Classification (NCBI taxonomy): domain Eukaryota; kingdom Metazoa; phylum Arthropoda; class Arachnida; order Ixodida; family Ixodidae; genus Rhipicephalus; species Rhipicephalus microplus. The sequence continues at coordinate 141,118,768 of NC_134705.1, forward strand.
TCAGGGGTGGCTTCATTCACGACGTAATCCATATGCCACTAGGGGCGTATGACGTTGTAAGATCAACTCACTGCTTGCTCAAACGTGGGTTTTTGCCAAAGGTGGTAACAAAAGGTGAGGTGTGCGATAGCTTTTGAGGGAGAAGAGACTAGTAATATACTGGTAGTGTAAAATTTAATGAGAGACTCATAAGCACACGCTTTCGCCTGTAATGTCCTTAGTGGTAACGAAATAGACAGTCAAATCTGTTAGAGATTCGTACTCTTTTGAATTCTTACTGATGACGTCCAAAAAAGATAATGCGTTTACATGACTACTCATTGAGATTGTAAGCTCGCACTGCAGTTTTGTCGTGACAAAATTGGCTTTGAATTTTTAATTTCTTTGGTGGCAGTTAAAAGGGCTGTGTTTATAGTTCATAAATCTATCAATATACTTTTTGTAAAATTTCTTAAAAATTCTCTAAAACTCGTCAAAGTAGAACTTGGTAGTTTTTAAGCTTATGTGCCTTTCATCATTCTCAGGTCACCTGCACCTTTCAATCAACATTTTTCATGTAGCCACTCTTTCAGTCTTGCCAATCATGACTGCTAAAAATTTGGCTGATCCTATGTACCATTGGAATCAATGTCCTGGGAAGCATTAGGAGGGAAGGTGGAGGTTGCGTAATTTTTTTTCTAGAGGTAAACGTTACGAAATTACACTAAACACTTGTACAAAGCCACACGCACTGACATGTATGTTGAACAATCACGTATGTTCTTTGTAGCTAACTTCCTACAGTTTCGGAACAATGTGGAGAACAATACTAGTATTACCAACACCAGAAGCGGTGAGCTGAAATGTAGCGCTTGTGCTTGCGGATTTGGTAACACTGGATAGTGCTACCTAGACGTACTTCAGTGGATGGCGCTTAAGTTTGACGGCTGTATCATAGGAGCACACACGTAATGTTTTTTTTTTATTAGATGGGAAACACTGCCACTACAGTTCACGTTTCACCATCATTATGCCTGCATAGGGTCTTTCTCCAAAAGAAGTACGAGACCTGGCGTGGTTCCGTGGTAGATTAGTTGACTGCCACGCAGAATGCTTGGGTTCGATTTCTGCATTCATTGCACTCATCGGTTCAACGCTGTTTATAGTGACTTTTTTTAACCCTCGGTAGATCTAAACTGCCAGACAACTGTGACGCATCCCCGCATACTGTGGCCCGTCATATGTGCCACACGTCTCTGGTGAAAAGAGTTTGACGGGCTGAGCGACGAGATTCCCACATTAGCTATGTCATAACCAGACAGTTATAAACGTCATGCCTTTTTTTCATGACAGTAATTTCAATTATTTGCTTTCCAAAATTAAGAAGTTGATATTGAGAGAACCACTCGCAGGCATCTAGATAGATAAGATAGATGTTGATGAATAGCTATTTTTCAACTGATAGATCAAGTTGATAGATGTTGATAGATAGATAGATAGATAGACAGACAAATTAATAGATAGATAGATAGATAGATAAGTAGATGAATAGACGGATAGATGAATAGACAGATAGATAAATAGATAGATAGATGGATAGACAGACAGACAGATAGATAGATAGATAGATAGATAGATAGATAGATAGATAGATAGATAGATAGATAGATAGACAGACAGACAGACAGACAGACAGACAGACAGACAGACAGACAGACAGACAGACAGACAGACAGATAGACAGATAGATAGATAGATAGATAGATAGATAGATAGATAGATAGATAGATAGATAGATAGATAGATAGATAGATAGATAGATAGATAGACAGACAGACAGACAGACAGACAGACAGACAGACAGATAGACAGATAGATAGATAGATAGATAGATAGATAGATAGATAGATAGATAGATAGAGAGATAGATAGACAGACAGACAGACAGACAGACATACAGACAGATAGATAGATAGATAGATAGATAGATAGATAGATAGATAGACAGACAGACAGACGGACAGATAGATAGATAGATAGATAGACAGACAGACAGACAAACAGATAGATAGATAGATAGAAAGAAAGATAGATAGATAGATAGATAGATAGATAGACAGACAGACAGACAGACAGATAGATAGATAGATAGATAGATAGATAGATAGATAGATAGATAGATAGATAGATAGATAGATAGATAGATAGATAGATAGATAGATAGATAGATAGATAGACAGACAGACAGACAGACAGACAGACAGACAGACAGACAGAGAGACAGACAGACAGACAGACAGGTAGATAGACAGACAGGTAGATAGATAGATAGATAGATAGATAGATAGATAGATAGATAGATAGATAGATAGATAGATAGATAGATAGATAGATAGATAGACAGACAGACAGACAGACAGACAGACAGACAGATGGATAGATGGATAGATAGATAGATAGATAGATAGATAGATAGATAGATAGATAGATAGATAGATAGAATACACTTACCATCCAAAGCGCTTGTGCTACTACTAGCTCAGTTGACGGGTGGCACAGAGCTTCGGCACCGATAGCGGCGCTTAATATGTAAGTACAGCAAGACTTGATGAAAACTTTGTGCTGTTTTTCATACTTGTATTTCATTGGTGTTCAATTTGCGCCCAGGAATGTTTTCAAAATGGGCCAACACTTTGGTAAGAAAAATGCAACTAACGCCCTCTGAATGTGAGCCAAAAGCTTTTTATGCTGAATGGCACATCTGGTCGACAATTCGATCATAAACCTTCTCATTCGTATTCCAGGAACCATCTCAAGCCAGTGTGGCCCCCAAGAGACACCGCTTTCCGTACGAGACCAAAATGTTGCTGGCAGTGCCTATCATTGTGGTAATCCTCGGATTCACTTTCCTGCTGCTGTATCAGAGGCCAAAGGCGCGTCGTGTTCAGTTCTGTGTCACGAAAGGTTGCCAGGAACACAGGTAAGACATAGACGAACAAGTGCGCCTGCGGAATAAGGTGCTTAGAGCCTGGTGCGTCACAAAAATCATGGAATATGGTAGGCCAGTCCAACACACAAACTGCATTAAAACCTCAACAAAAATATATGGGTTTGGCGAGTTTGATTACCATTAAAGTATATTGACGGGGATTCCAAAGTTGCATAGCACCAACACACACGGACAATAAACAGACTACAGGAAAAGAACTAGCTTTCAAGTTGAAGATTAGCGCTTGTCTTGTATCTTTTTGGTCCTTGTCTGTAAGAGCTATGGCACCTATTGAAGCAAATTATCAAATAGCCGAAAAGCCACGTTGTCAAAGGATGCCGAGCCTCAAAACTGCATTCATTCATTTTTAAATAAAGTATTTGCGGACGATCCGAATGCACTTTGATGGAGTATATCTATCTATCTATCTATCTATCTATCTATCTATCTATCTATCTATCTATCTATCTATCTATCTATCTATCTATCTATCTATCTATCTATATATCTATCTATCTATCTATCTATCTGTCTATCTATCTATCTATCTATCTATCTATCTATCTATCTATCTATCTATCTATCTATCTATCTATCTATCTATCTATCTATCTATCTAACTTGGCTGCTCAATCTCTTCTTCGACATACACCACAAAAAGCATAATGTACAGCAAGTGTGTGACTAAGAAATGAAAGGTTATGACATAAATATCAGTTCATGCTGACAGTATACGTGTGATATCAATGACAATATAATGTGGCTCTCATGGCATTCATATCAAGTTTGTTTACCTTTGTAATTTAATTTTGAGGCGACGAAAAACACTACGGCATACAACGTACATAGACCGAACATTGAATGGGCACGACACTAAAGTCGCGTTATATGAATACATATGAGTGTCTCTACTAATTCATTTTCATCCTCATTCATTCATGAGAAATTTATTCATGTCGTACTTACTACAGTGCCGCTAAGACAACAAATAATGTTATTTTGCCTTCTTTTGCGTAACCTGAAGTTGGTTTTGTTTACTTATGCATGTAATGGTATGTTTAAAAAGCATTGGTGCTTTCAGGATTGTTTTCTGATTTGGTGTGACGTGACACAAATTAACGTCACGGGTTGTTAAGGTACTCCAAGCATAATTGATAGATCATGGCATGAATGCTATAGTGTTCATATGTTCTCTATTGTGGCATGGACGATATATATGCCATCACAAACGTGAAGCCTTTGGCGACGTTTGGTTAGCGTCGTATATAATGGAATCCACATATATGCATGAACTAGGTTCTCTAATAAATGGCATGAATGGCATAAACGAGGGTTTATGGCATATACGAGGGTGTAGTCTTCTATTTACCTTTTAGATCTCAACATGTAAGGTGTAAAACAAGTGTCAGGAGATACCCTGTGATCAATACCAGATTTAGTCGTACAAAACTATCATGTCTTGCAAATTTCTTTATAGCGTTTACCAACTATTCAGCTGGACTAACTTCTCCTGACCTTCTGTTGCGTACATTCCACTTACTGAAGACTATTAAATTCTTATCTTGAATATTTATGGTTAACTGGTGACAAACACAGCCCTTCGCTTGATAAGTATGTCCTATTGGTGGAAAAGGCCTGCCTGCAAAAGACGTCATGTACGGGTATAGTGCTGCACTCACTTCACCCTCATACTTGCGCTCACTCCCTCCGATGCGCTGTTTTCACGTACGAGTGACTGCAGGTTCGGGAGTGCCGTTTCGTTATGTAAAACCTTAGCCCTACACATTTACTACTTCTGAAAAGCAGGGTGGCTCCGTGGAGTTTTTGCACCCACTTACGGACTCATCGGCCACCACATTTGCTCACTACCCAGCTATATATAGCTACGTTGTTCTCGCACACCTCCTGTACCTACTTTGCTCTGCGGAGACCCAGCTTATGGCATTTTTTAGAGTCTGTAGATATTCTGCTGTTGATCTGCATGTGGCCCATGCTAACAGAGTACCCATAGTAGCCTGAACACGTCTATTTCACGGTAGAAATTCGATAACGCCAGTGAATAGATGGTTTTTTCATAGCAATTGGTGGCTTCTGATGTTGCTGACTTCTTTTACTTTGCAGGGACCGTATAGAAGCTCAGATTGATAAGGACGTGGACCCCTGTGAAGATTTTCGTGCTTACGTCTGCGGTCACTGGTCGGGTAGTGGAAAGGCGTACCAGTCACGCTCCCAGATGAACGACATGCGCTTGCACTGGGTTCACATGTTTCCAGAGACACTTAGAAAAGGTTTGGTCCACTTTCCCGCTGGCAGGAAAGTTGGTGCTATGTTCAAAAGCTGCATGGCGCAAAAGAGGCCCAAAATTGATATCATAAAAAAATTCATGAATGCCCGAGGTATCCTCTGGCCAGAGAAATCGCCCGAAGATGTACCACCAGCTATGGCCCTGTTCGACCTTTCCTTCAACTGGAACGCCGACCTCTGGTTTGCTCTGAGGGTTCTACCAGCTGTCCCAGGGAAAGTACAAAGGCGTATATTCTTCGGAACTAACGACAAGATTGTACTATGGAAAACTTTGATGCAGACGATCCCGAAGAAACACTTGGAAAGCGTGTACACTGGACTCTTTAGAATATTCGCTAACGACTCACGCAGTACGCCAGACAACGATGAAATGTCACGAACAATTGACATTCTCGAATACGTTTTCAATACCCTAGCGCCCACCGGTCCTTCCAGAACTCGCACGGGGGCCTTGTTTCGCCTGGGCGATATTGACAATGTCACTTCTCTGCTCATTGCGGGGCACATGAAAGACATGCTCAATGCCGCTCTGAGAATTACTCCTCCTGTCACATTGGACGAATTGGTGCTTGTGAGCGACCTGTCTGTGTTCAACGGCATCATGACGATACTAAGTCGAGTCAATGACACAGCGCTGCTGCGCCATGTGGCATACCTCTTTGTAGAAACGTACGCAGCAGTAGCCTACCCAAGAAGCTTTCTGCTTATAATGTATGGTAGTGAGGAACGTGCTAAAGAAGCACGGCCTCGTTTTTGCGCTCATCGAGTCGAGCCAAGCTTCAAGCTTCTTCTAGCCGCCTTGGCTTTCGTCGCTCATTTTTCGACTGAGGAACGGCAAGGTATCATCGAACACCTAGAACACTTTGGGCAGGTGGGTGTTTCACAACAGCTAAAGTATGAGGCTGGTCTTCCTTCGTCAAAGTTGTCCAGCGCTATGTCTCTCAACAAACCCAAAAGTTATGATAGAAGAAATGATGTCATTTCTTTTGAAGTGTATGTTGCAAAAGTTGGCCATAGATAACTTTCAGAGAGAAAAATACGAGTCGGCAGCTAACCACTTTCTGTCTCCTTTTAGGTGCCGTGATTTACGACTGCATCAAATACTTTTTGCTGGTATTATCCAAACAGTGGCCGCGAGGGTAGGGTGTATTCAATGGAAATGTGCATCTCAATAATAAAATGATAGCTGCTTAGGATGATAATGTTCATGATGCTGGAGGGGCAAAGAAGGGACAAAAACTCAGAGTTGATTTAGAGTCTGTGTGAATGAATGGTACATCAAATGTATGAATGTATACCAATCAGGTAGTATGAGAAATACACGGAATACCCCCAGCTCCTATAAAAGGCTTTCTTAGCTAACAACATGGCGTTTGACTCAGGCGAGACATGAGCAGTAATGCAGGCGAACCCAACAGAGTCCCAATAAAGAAGGGTGCAAGGCGGAGAAGACAAGACTTTTTCAACGCCATTCATTGCTTGTTTGCAGGAGGTCTTCAGGGCCCTATACTGGGAGGAGTTAGAAACAACAAATCAATAGAGAGTAACCTTATTAGCCTGTGATTCGCTGATGACATTGCCTTGACGAGTAACTCAGGGGACGAGTTACAGCTCATGATTGCTGAGCTGCACACGGAAAGCAGAACAGTATAGGTATGAAAATTAAAATGCACAAAAAAAGTGTGTGACAGTCTCGACAGAAAACAGAACTTTGGGATAGATAAAAACACGCTGGAAATCGTAAAGGTATATATCTACTTAAGACAGCTAGTAACCGCGAGGCGAACCGTGAGAGTGGCTTTTATTGTATAAAGTTACCCCACTTTAGGATAATTGCGATTTTGCGCTTTTTGGAATGTGCGGCCTCACACAGTTCCACAGAAATGCCACTAATGCGCGTACTGGTGAAGTGGTTGTTTCTTCGCCTAATTTGCTGGCTGACATACAGAAAGTTTTATGGATGTGCCACAGTTATGACAGGCACTAAGTGGCGCCTTCACCACAACGAATAAGAAATGGGGACGTCAAAGACAAAACCGAGGGTAGTGCGCGGCTTCGCAGTTTACACAGGCATCAGAATAACTAGTAATCGTCACCGAGCAAAGCATTGTTTTTAATTGGGCGACTTCATTTTAAGTTCAGCGCCGGCAACCATGACGCCACCATAAGTGGTGCATACTTGTGGCGTCGTACCCCCTTCTTCTCTCTTCCTTAAGCCCCCCTGAGATCCTGTGCCACCATATTATAGGACAAGATGCTTTCCACATTTAGCTGTCCGCCGGATGCATGCAGTTTATTTTGAGGGGCAGCAATGGCATGAACGCACCTTCGAATACAGAGCGGTTAAGTGGTAGGCATGATGGCAAACGCCCGGCTGGCATGTATTGTATGCGCTTCTTGCCATAAATGCTGATGCTACGCGCAAGTTCTTAATTATGATGCTACGCGCGTGTTTTATTGACGACTTGACAAAACAGAGTTCGGCAAAAAAAAAGCTAGACTGAAGCTAGACTTCAACCATGTTTTAGGCGCGACTGGTACGTTTTTTGATATGCGACTGGTACGCGACTGGTAGGTAGCCTGCTTACTCAACCAAATCTGGGATTCCATGGAAAAGCTGCCTTGACATTTAAGGTTCCACCTGACAGGTTGGCTCGAATGTTCTAGTATTATTTTGTATATCACAAAAATCGTTTCCCTGGTGCATCAGTTGCACGAGCACATAGGGAATTCATTGTCACTAATATCATTACCTGCGGCTTCACGACAAAGAATGGAAAAAAAAGTGCTGGTATTTTAACGCTGTTTTCTAATAAAAATTCCATTTATTGTTCAGTAATATGAACGGTACTATTAGACTACAAGTGCGGTGATAAAATTACACCACATGACTACTTTGCCTATTAGCTTCAATTCGGATTTCCTTTTCAAATCCCCGCTACGGCAACAATGGCTAGTTCGCGCTGACACCCTGTCCCTTAATTGAGGTAACACTGGGTGACTCAAGGAACACGAGTACGAATTCTGCGTAACTTGCATGTAGGACGCCGGGATGTTCTTTCACCGCAGGTGGCTGCAAACAAAACGGGTGCCACCTCATGGTTGGACTCGAGGATAAAGAAGCGAGCCCTGGAGAAGCTTAGCAATGTGCATACTATCATATGGCCTTCGGAGACCTTCCTGTCTCAGAGTCGGCTCGATGAAGTTTACAAAGATTTTCCCGATGACGCCCCGTCTTTCACCGAGTTCTGGATTGAGACTCATCGCAGCCAGCGTCTGCTGTTCGGCACTGATGCGGCTTCAGAAGAGCTGCTACTCGGTGACAATTACGATCTGCCATATGTCCGTTACATAGAGGTACTCAACCACCTCTCTGTCTGCATCGGAGCACTGGCACCGCCGCTCTACTATCGAGATGGCACCATGGCTATGCTGCACGGCGGCCTCTTGTACCTCTATTCTCGGGCACTCATCAGCGCCATTGAAAGCGAGGGAGTCGAGGTAAGGGGGCACAAGGGTGAGACCCAAAGGAACCAGTGAAGCCTTAGGGAAAACTTTTAGTAGCGCAAATGTTCAAACACTTTTTCATAAGTAATGGTAGGTCAGCATTCAAGTCCGCAGTCTCTCCTGACACGGAGCTAGCTACAATAACAATACATTCAGGTTGTCAAACTAGTTTATGCCTTTTACGGTTTTTTTTTCTTAAATCACTCAAATGTATAATAAACAATTTAGCTAGTTCCATGCAGTGTGATAATTCATCAAATGTTACGCAGGAGCGAGGAGCTGCGTACATTGCCTTGTTTGCTTTTCAGTCAAATGAAGTCATGAAGTTAAGCAAAATGAAGTCATTGAAGTCATGACACTTAGTTTACGTATATCGCACTTTTGTGATGCATGCACGCATATAAAATCTGGTATTTGTCACCCTAATAAAGCGCATATTGTGGTATATGCGATAAATCACTTGTCATATGCTCGTCAGGCACTCATGTCCTGCCACACTAATTTTGGTATATAAAACAGAACAGTCGGGAACCCATCATAGTACACTGTGCGTTATGTCAACCGTGCCGTGCATGACATGTGTGTCACTATTTGCATTCTTGGACCTGTCATTTGTGTTCGGCATATTGTCATGTCACGTACTACCGAATTTAGTGCTTTTCAAGCTAGTGAAATGGCTGCGAGCACGCCATGAGCGTTGCGTGTCATGCTGTACGTGACATGTATGTCAAGACTTTGATGTTACCCCCTGTCATTTATTGTCATTTATTCATGCGAAGCAGCTTATGGTCGAGCCTGTTTCCCCTCGGCGCCACCCACGCACCCTCTGCGCATGCCCAACAGCTGACCCAAGCTTCCGGATGAGACCGCTAGAGGTGCCACGGCAGCTCCACTAGATGAAAATGACCCGTGCAGGCTCCGCTCTACCACGGCCACTCGATTCTCCCCTAAAGGACAGATCGAGCGGTCGTGTCTATACTCAATCTCATCGCGATAACACGAGTGTGAATGCCACGATGCACAACCAGCAGCAATGCTAACACTTTCGCTGAGGAGAAGAGGGCTCGAGCCGTTGCTGCGAAGCGGCAGCGGTGGCAAACCGACCCCGAACTTTGACTGAGAGAATCAGAAGCACACCGTAAGCGCCTCCTGCAAGAATCAACAGAAGCAACGAGAAATCGCGCAGCCGAAGCGAAACGTCAACGTCGACAAGCAAACGTCGAAGCGGCGCGACAGCGCGAAGCCGAAGGGCGTGTTCACACTTGGCCCCGAATAGAGCGAAAACGGCTAAACCTCCGAAAACCGGCTCGTTTCACCGCCCAAGCGGCCGGAAAATCATGCCGCACGGCCGGCACGCAGCAATCAGTCTCCAGTTTCCGCTGCACGACTTTGGCAGCGCTAGATCAAACCACGTGATCTAACCATCCGACCGCAAAATCAACATGCGGTAAAGGCGTCGGTGGTGGCTCACATCGGCCCAAATGACATAGTACCCGTGCAGCACAACAAAGCTTCACCGCCTCAACGAGGACGTGTTCATTGAGATCTTCGTTTGGATTACGATCGCCGAGAACTCTGGAATTCGGCGGTGCAGGAGCAGCGAGTCGGCATGCCCCAACGTGTCTCGCTTTCGTGTGCAGCCGGTTGAATTGGCCGCCACCGCTGCCGGTGCGTTTGCTCGTGTCGCTTCTGCTGGCGTATCTCCCGAAACAGCGTTTGAAAATGTGCGAGCTCTTTACTTTCAGTGCCTGGCGGAAATAACTAGAATTCGGCACAAACTTTAGTTCTGAGAAAGCAGGCTAAAGCGAAATAATTGTTGAGGTATCGACGTCAGCGGCAGCGAGATGGGCAGGACGAATGTAAACATCTTCGGCGCGCGCAGTCGTGTTTTTCCTGCGGCTATGGCATTTTCGCTTTCGCTTCTTTTCTCTAGTGGGAATGCGCTCTTACGTTTCGCTTCAGCTTTGGTTTACGTTTCGTTTCGAAGCGCTACTGCAACAATGATAGTTATAGCGCGAGAACAAAACGACAACACAGAGACAAGAAGGACACGAAAGACAGGTCTTGTCTCTGTGTCGTCGTTTTGTTCTCGCGCTATAACTATCGTCATGCCATACCAACTAGCGCAAGCTGCCACACTTCTAAGCTACTGCAACGCGAGTCAGCGGCAAAAGCAGTGATACGGTTGAAGCAAGGCAATCCGTTCGTTGCGTGACTCTACACATTACGGACCACTGGGCCGTTACACTCGAGAGGAAACACAACCCTGAACTTAGGAAGTCACCTACTGTGGTGATGTGTAAATAAAAGGCAACTTTCGCGCTAACTTTACGGAAGTCAATCCATAATCTGCTTCGCATGCTTCCCAAGGTACCCTTTACGGGGATATACTTCTTTTTTGTCACGCACATATCTGGTCATTCTAATTTTGATATATATTCATTTAGTTGAATGACCGAAAAGACTTTGGCACCATTGTATGTAAATCATGCTGGGCATGCCATGTAAGTGATGATCTTCGTGTTGCCACCTTCATTTACGTTTGTCATACTGCCAAGTTCCTTCCTCAAGCTTTATTATCACCCCGCTACATTGTACGTAATTGTCAGCGCAAAGCGTGCGCCTGCAGATTTAGAGCAGCTTCAAGTCTGTAGTAGGTCTTTAGTTAAGATTAGCGCGCCCACTTCGTGAAGATTACAGATTTTCTGAAACTGACGTTATCGCTAGCGATAATGCTAGGATATTGGACGCCAGGTGTACAAATGTCGACACGCTTCAACGCTTGTCAGTTAGTGGACGGCCGACGCTCCGTTCGCCGCTATCAGCGCCGGTGTGTATTGCTGTAATCTTACTTTTCGTTTGTCGGCCGCAAGTTCGGCCCAAATAAACAGTTTCACCTTCAATCTACAGTCTGCTCCCTTCGTCCCCTTCAATACGACTATGTTGTCCAGCACCTATTTTAGAGTAAAAAGCCGGCGAAACGCGGGTGGGTGTATACCGTGAGCGAGCCATTTTTAACTTAAGCCCTCGGTGACATTCATGTCGTGATTGTGATGTGGCTACCTGAAATTTATAAACTAGAACAACCATGCAATACTGCCAAGTAAAGCATAGGGGATAATATTGCCACTAATTTTAATGTTACCGTGAAGAGAAAAAAGCGGATGAAAGGATGACTTGCCCGGGGCAGAGACCATCCCCGACGGCGACAAGTTTTCTTTTCCTCCTCATTTGTTTCTTCACATGTACCCAATTTACTACTGACATCTCTCATACTTTGCTTCCCCCTGTTGTCTGCTAGTTCACATTATTACTTGTGTCTAAGAAAAAAATAGGGCCTTTAAATTCACCACTTCTTTCCTTCTACCGCCATTATTGTTCATCATGAAATAATGTGCCGTAAAACCAGTTTTGTTGATTTCTTAATTAAATGATCGCCAGTTCTCTGAGACCAGGATGTGCAAATCGGACTGCACGTGGCATGTGTGTCATGATTAGCACGTTATGTTTGATGTCAGATGAAATGATTGAGGCTCGTGTATTCCAATTTGGGTACACTTTAAACAACCAATGTAGTCGAAGTCTGGATCTCTGAACTACGCCGTATCTCATATTCATATTTGTGGTTTTGGGAAGGTAATTCCCCCTCCGCCCAGTATATTTTTACAGACCATTCATAATAGTACTAGCCAACACGCAGAACATATATACACAGCACGACAAAGCACAACACTAAGACTTCTAATGAATTATATTGTCACGAAGCAAAGGACGACGCAGTTGTCTATAAGGAAAACAAGTTTATTGGAGCGAACCTGTGCTCCCCTAACAGCTGAAAGAATACACAGGCGGCGAAGCAGCGACCGGCAAAACGACGGGCACGCTAGTGAGCGTCGGCGATCCAAGGTCGCGGCATCGGCTGTGCGGGAATATATATCCCTCGGCGCGAGGGTTTCTCGAATACTCGAATTGTATCGAGAACGCCGTGATAGCGTTTGTTCGAAACGCCGTTCGTTCGGAACGCTCGAAGCGCTGTTCGATAGCGTTTGTTCGAAACGCTGTGATAGCGTTTGTTTGAAACGCTGTGAAAACAGTGATAGCACAGGCCGGCGCAGCCAGGCCGAAAAAAACAAAACACAAATAAAAAAACCCAATGCATGGTTCGCGGCATTACCCCCCCCCCCCTCTAAGAGTGCATCGACCCGATGCTAACATAAGGGACAGTCCAAACAAATTAAAATAAAAGTTCGTCATCGTCCGTAGAAAGGTTTTAAGCGAACCACATGGACGACTTCGGGCCGCGTGCGTCGTCGTGATGTACGGGAGTCACCATCAGGGATCACTACGTACGTTAGTTCGCCAACAAGTCGTAGAATCGGGTAGGGTCCGAAATAGCGTCGTAGAAGTTTCTCACTGAGTCCACGTCGTCGAATGGAAGTCCAAACCCACACACGATCCCCAGGATGGTACTCGGCGTCTCGGCGTCGGAGATTGTAGCGTCCGGCATCCACCAGTTGCTGGTCCGTTATACGAATTCGAGGGAGCTGGCAGGCCTCCTCCGCACGTCGGAGGTATCCTTGGACGTCGACGTTGAGGTCGTCGTCTTCTACGTGCGGAAGCATGGCGTCGAGCATCGTAGTCGGCCGTCTTCCGTAGACGAGCTCGAACGGTGTCATCTGCGTGGTTTCTTGGATAGCCGTGGTACGCAAACGTGACGTACGGGAGGACTTCGTCCCACGTCTTATGTTCAACGTCGACATATATAAACAGCATATCCCCGATTGTCTTATTCAGCCATTCCGTTAGTCCGTTCGTTTGGGGGTGGTACGCCGTCGTTCTTCGGTGATCTGTGTTGCTGTAGCGTAAGATTCCTTGCATGAGCTCCGCAGTGAAGGTCGTTCCGCGGTCCGTGATTAGGGCCTCAGGGGTTCCATGTCGCAGCACAATTGGGCTAATAAATAACTTTGCAACTTCTTGTGCAGTTCCCATAGGAAGAGCGGTGGTCTCTGCGTAGCGCGTCATGTAGTCTGTCGCTACGACAATCCATTTGTTCGCGGATCGGGATGTAGGGAACGGGCCCAGAAGGTCCATTCCGATCTGTTGGAAGGGCCTCGTTGGGACGGCGATCGGCTGCAGAAGTCCGGCGGGTCTTGTCGGTGGTGTTTTTCGACGCTGGCAGTCACGGCAGTTCCGGACGTAGTGAGTGACATCGGATGTAAGGCGGGGCCAGAAGTATTTCGCCTTGATTTTTCTAATCGTGCGACCTGTTCCGAGATGTCCGGAAGACGGGTCGTCGTGGCACGCTTCCAAAATTTCGTCACGAAGGTGTGCGGGGATGACAAGTAGATAATTCGTTCTGGTTCCGGGGTTGAAATTCTTCTTCACTAGGATGGAGTTTTTGAAGCTGAATGCTGGTAAGTTGCGCTTGAACGCCCTAGGCACGGCGACGTTGCGTCCTTCGAGGTAGTCGATCATGGCACGGAGGTCAGGGTCGGCACGCTGCTGGCGGCTAGGTCGCTCTCTGTCACGACTCCGAAGAACGCGCTGTCTTCATCGGAGTCCTGTGGTGGTGGGTCGACGGGGGCGCGGGACAGGCAGTCGGCGTCGGAGTGTTTCCTGCCGGATTTGTAGAATATTGTAACGTCAAACTCTTGCAGGCGCAAGCTCCACCGCCCAAGACGGCCAGAGGGGTCCTTCAAATTGGCGAGCCAGCACAGCGCATGATGGTCTGTCACAACCTTGAACGGCATCCATAGACGTATGGGCGAAATTTTGAAATGGCCCATATGATAGCCAGGCACTTTTTCTCGGAGGCAGAGTAGTTTCTCTCCTCCTTCGACAGACCACGGCTTGCATAGGCGATTACCTTTTCGAAACCGCTTTGCTTTTGGACGAGGACGGCACCCAAACCGATATCACTGGCGTCCGTGTGCATTTCTGTTTCGGCGTTTTCGTCGAAATGAGCGAGCACGGGCGGGTTTTGCAGGCGTTGTTGCAGCTCGCAGAATGCCTTTTCTTGGTCGTTTTCCCAGCTGAAAGGGGTGCTTTCTTTCGTCAGGCGCGTGAGTGGCTCTGCAATGCGTGCGAAGTTTGCGACGAAGCGCCGGTAGTATGCGCACAGTCCGAGAAACCTTCGCACACCCTCCTTATCTTTCGGCCTTGGGAAGTTCGCAATGGCTGATGTTTTTGCCGGGTCAGGTAGGACTCCCGCGGCGTTCACGACGTGACCCAAGAACTTGAGTTCCTTGTACGCGAAACGGCACTTCTCAGGCTTCAGCGTTAACCCCGACGTACGAATGGCCTCGAGTACAGATTCCAATCTTGTGAGGTGTTCGTTGAAAGTCCGGGCGAGTACGACAACGTCGTCGAGGTATACGAGGCAAGTGTGCCACTTCAGGCCTGCTAGCACAGTGTCCATGACTCTCTGAAACGTTGCGGGCGCCGTGCACTGCCCGAACGGCATCACCTTGAACTCGTATAGACCGTCTGGGGTTATAAATGCAGTCTTCTCTCGGTCTCTCTCGTCCACTTCAATTTGCCAGTAGCCGGTCCTCAAATCCATGGATGAGAAGTACTTGGTGTGGCAGAGGTGGTCGAGGGCGTCGTCGATTCGTGGCAGGGGGTACACGTCCTTTTTGGTGATTTTGTTTAGTCTCCGGTAGTCAACGCAGAATCTTAAAGTGCCATCTTTTTTCTTCACGAGTACAACCGGCGCAGCCCACGGACTTTTCGATGGCTGTATTATGTCGTCGCTGAGCATGTCATCTACTTGAGTCTGGATGGCTTCGCGCTCGTGTAAAGAAACGCGGTACGGTGACTGTCTAGTAGGTCGGACTCCATCTTCGGTTATTATCCGGTGCTTCGCCAAAGGTGTCTGACGTAACTTCGAGTTCGAGGAAAAACACTCGCTGTAGCGACGGAGCAACTCCAGTAATCTGTCCCGATTTTCTTGTGACAGCGCCGGGCTCACGTCGAAAAGATGTGGCAGCCTGGAAGCATCTGCGCGTGCGCGTTCAAAGGTGGCGACCGCGATCACTTTACTCGCTTCTTGCGTTTCTTCGAGGAACGCAATTGCAGCGCCCTTGTTTAAATGCTGGTACTCCTCGGTGAAATTTGTGACGAAAACGTGGGATCTGCGTTGCTTAAACCACGCAATGCCTCTTGCAACAGACACACCGCGGTCTAGAAGCAACCTTTGGTCAGTCTCCACGATAGCGTTGACGTCAGGAGCAGCACCTTCACAATAGACGGCGATCATCAAGCTTGCGCGGGGTGGCAGGGTGACGTGATCGTCGGCGATTCTTTTAGCAGCACGGTGTCCGAGGTTCGGCTGCGGCGTCGTGGAGTGATCGGAAGAAAACGTTATCGACCTGGTCTGCAGATCAATTACTGCGCCATTGTCCGTCAAAAAGTCCATTCCGAGAATTACGTCGCGGGAGCAGTTAGGCAAAATGACGAACTCCGAAGGGTACATAGTGCCGTCTATGGTGACGCGCGATGTGCACATTCCACTTGGGGTCACGAGGTGGCCTCCTGCTGTGCGAATGTGCGGACCGTCCCATCTGGTTGTAACTTTCTTTAGCTTGGACGCGAATGACCCGCTCATGACCGAGTAGTCGGCTCCCGTGTCAATGAGGGCGACTACGTCAAGGCCGTCGATGGACAACTGGACGTCAGATGCCGCTTTCCTCGAATTTCGGGTGCGTCGGGGCGTCGTATCGCGGCTTGCGCGTGTTGATGGTCGGGCACTATGCGTCGTCATCGTCGTCTTCTCAGTGGCAGGCTTCGTCATTGCGGGTACGCGTCGCCCAGCGTAGCTGTCGTCGTTTTGGGGGATCTCGTCAGGGTGTCGTCGGGTCGTCGGGATGAGGGCATGTCGTGAATCACGGTCTTGCGTCATTGGAGGGTTTTCATTTTCTCGCCGTTGTGCAACTTCACCCCCAGAAGTTGCTGCTTTTAGTTTCCCCCTCGTGGGCTGGGGACCTTCCACGGGCGAAGTCAGCATTGCTGTGATGATTGGGGGATTGGTACGGGTAGGGCGATGGCGAACGGTTGAAACGGGATGGTCCACGGCTGGTGTTCGACAGGTATTCTTCGATCTCAAATGGGCGCTGGCCGGCTCGCGGGCGGGGTGCATCGACGGAGAACCCACGCAAACCAGGCCTCTTGTACGGGCAGCGGCGGTAGACGTGGTCGGCCTCTCCGCAGTGGTAGCACAGCGGACGAATATCTGGCGTTCGCCACACCTCGGTCTTCTTGGGCGCCTGGTTTCGGGTTACAGGGGGTCGGGCGGGCGACATTGGGCGGTGGTACGGCGGGGCCTCTTGATAACGGGTTGGGACGGGTCGGGGTCGACGAGCAGCAGCGGAGTAGGTCATCGTTTGTGGTTCTCAAGATGCTTCCGACGGCGTGGAATTCCCCAGTGCTTGCTGAACCTCCTCGCGGACGACGTCAGTGAGGGAGGTGACTTGGGGCTGCGGCGTTGCTGGGAACAATTTCCTCAGTTCCTCGCGAACGATGGCGCGGATGGTCTCCCGCAAGTCTTCCGTCGCCAATCCAGGGGCGTTTACCGGGTTCACCGAAAGGGAGTTGAGTGGTCTATCGTATTGCCGCGAACGCATATCCAAGGTCCTCTCGATCATCGAAGCCTTGGTGACGAACTCAGCGACGGTCTTAGGGGGGTTGCGGATGAGTCCAGCGAAGAGCTCTTGTTTAACTCCCCGCATCAGAAAGCGCGCCTTCTTATCTTCTGCCAATTCGGGGTCAGCTCTCCGGAACAGCATCTTCATCTCCTCAGCAAACAGTACAACACCTGCGTTAGGGGGTTGCATTCGCGTCTCCAACAAAAGGGCGGCTCGTTCTTTCCGCACAACCGTAGCGAATGTTTTGAGGAATTCGCTCTTAAAGACAGTCCAGTCGGTTAGGGAGCCTTCATGGTTCTCAAACCACGTTCGAGCTGCATCCTCCAAATAGAAGAAGACATGACGAAACGTTTCTTCGTCATCCCACCTGTTAAAGATGCGGATGCGCTCCAGCTTCTCCAGCCACTCTTCTGGGTCTTCACCAAGAGATCCTCGGAATGATGGGGGCTCACGAGGTTGTTGCAGAACGGCGGGAGGGTTGGTAGCGCTGGTCATGGTGCCTGCGTTGATCATCGTGGTTTTTACGTTTTCGTTCCTCTTTTTATCCGGGAGCAGTCCAAAATCTGGCTGAAGGCCTTGCTGTCGGCGGCTGACACGAGTTGGGCGTGCTTGTCGTATTGGGCTTACTTGTCGGCTTGGCAATGGCTTAGAGTTCATGTACCCCGCACCTCCACCAGATGTCACGCAGCAAAGGACGACGCAGTTGTCTATAAGGAAAACAAGTTTATTGGAGCGAACCTGTGCTCCCCTAACAACTGAAAGAATACATAGGCAGCGAAGCAGCGGCCGGCGAAACGACGGGCACGCTAGTGAGCGTCGGCGATCGAAGGTCGCGGCATCGGCTGTGCGGGAATTTATATCCCTCAGCGCGAGGGTTTCTCGAATACTCGAATTGTATCGAGAACGCCGTGATAGCGTTTGTTCGAAACGCCATCCGTTCGGAACAAGCGCTGTTCGATTGCGTTTGTTCGAAACGCTGTGATAGCGTTTGTTCGAAACGCTGTGAAAACAGTGATAACACAGGCCGGCGCAGCCAGGCCGAAAAAACAAAAACACAAATAAACAAACCCAATGCATGGTTCGCGGCAATATATTGAAACAAAGAGCATACGGAAGGGCGGCATAATAGATGGCGGTTTGTTTTTCTGACACTTCTCAGTGACTTGGCACTTGAGTGTGTGCAGTGGAGGTATCTATGAATAGTTTGCGAGGATTCAAGTCAAGCTGAAATTTAGTGATTTTCCTGTGTCGTTTTGTGCATTCTGTGCCTTGTCTGACCGCTGCTAGCATTAAGTCATCAAAAACTGTAGCTGTGACTTGCTCGCACTTGTAGTGGTTGTACGTTGAAGTGTCTCCGTGTTTCTGTAGTTTCCAATGAGCTTTGAGTTTTTCTCAGGTTCTTGTTTTCACGTTGAGAGAAAAAAAGAACGTCTCATATGAACATGCAAACGTACTTGATTGCAAGCTTGGCCACTATTTGTAGCGTATTTGTTAAACGTAAGCACTGCTCGCAGATTGACTCTCAAGGTGATACAATGACGTCACTGCCTAGTGACAAGGCGCCTGGCACTTTCGAGCAGCGCGTTCTCGGTTGTCTGCCCGGAAATGCCAGCATCTTTCCCGAGATTCCTTCAATCGAAGTTGCCTACGAAGCTTTTAAGCTGCACCAAGGAGACAACGACACCCAATTGTCAGAGGTGGGTATAGATATTCGCAAGCCGCCTTTTTAGTCTCATACATGCCTATATTTTCATTACAGTAAAGGGACGCAAATGCTCGCAGGAGACTGGGACTCGAAAATATAGATTGTAGCTATGCCAATACATTCGCCTTTTTCTCCACGCCTAATTATTTTACTGTCTCCAACATTAGAGTAACGACGTTAGTGTGAGTAGGATAAGACGATGCAGCATATCGCCAGAGACCTTGATCGTGCAGGGAACATGATAGCAGGTTTCAGTCGAATTGTGCGGATAACAATATTTCACCCTAATGAATATAATTTTGGGGTACACTTCAAACAGGTCTTTCTCCCATTGGGAACTATGCTGGTCAATTTCTGGTCAATTTCACAGGACGCCCTACATGCGTTGTTTGATATAGAAAGTGGAGAATATCCACGAGGCATTGGTTTTGAGACCGAACGCAATGACGAGGCAGCGGAGAAGCGCGTAGGTGATTCGCTAACAAAGCTGTTAGTGCGTCTTGACGAAGGAAGCATGCAAAATCAAGATGGCACAAAAAACACAGCATTAGAAATTATTCCAGCATATCCTGTGACTAGCCTTGCCACATTTTTTAGTATGTTTTGCCCTCATAAGGGGATGCTGGTCACAAATTATAAACTTATTATCATTTAAAAATACCTAGGCTTCTATGTGTAACAAAGAAATTGTCTGTTTACACACGGGTAAAAGCGTATGCGTGAACAGTGAACATTTAAATAAATATAAACATCAACCGTTCTTCGTCATCAAAGATGCGTAGGAACACCAACGTAACTCAGCACGCTTATGCACAAAATATGACACTGAGTTATCGCATCCATCACATATATTGCACAAAAGCACCACATGCCCACGCAATAATTATTGTGGTGAAGTGTATCAGTGTACCATCCAAAATACTCTTAGGGCTCGTAATTCTCTTTGGTATATTGATGCGCCTTGTCTTCACGACAAGTCGTTTCGCGCACGGAAGGTTCGATAAAAAAATTTATATGTAGATATTATTGAGTTAGTGTCGCGATTCCTTTCCGCTTTTTCATCGTGAACCATATTAGACCTCCAAAACGTCGTATAATAACCGGCCTGCATCAAAAGAATCATTCGCATAAAAGATGACGAAACTCGGAGAAGGTAATGCATGTATCTCCCAACAAATGCCACCTAATGTATTCACGCTACGTGGTTTTAAAGAGATTCCAGCCGATAACTTAAGCCTACGCGGTCTTTCTACGCAAGAATAATGCATGGTTAAAAATTGGCCCTGTATCTGCATGTTCTCTGCAAATGTCGTCGAAAGACGATAGTCTTGCTTGTGAAGAAAGTGAACAAAACATTTATTTGATGTTCTGCGCAAGAAAATCGGTGAATGGTATTCTGGAGGCGCTGTGTGCCGTGCAGCGGAGGCGAACGAGCGCGTCAAGTCACGTCACACGTGAGACATGAGCGCCATCTAGCACTTTAACAAAAAACTAAGAGCCTGGCCCTTAGACAAGCTTGCGCGCCCGTATCAGAGGTGATAAGGTGTAGAACGCAAGGCGACGGGTAGGTGCCACCACCGTGTCGTATTAGCAAAGCGTTTGAAACAAACGCCTTTTCGTGCAAGTGTTGCATGGTCAGCGCAGCGTGATAAACGCTACGCTCCTTAGAATTACCTATGCATGCCTTTCCTGGTAAAAGACGCACATGCAGAATACATACGTGTTGTTATGGTTCCTCAAATATGCGCAATAATTGCTTTTTAATTAACAATCGCACAAGTTAACGCTGAATCTTGAGCATTATTGGTGGGCGCTGCGAATAGAGTCGACCGTTCGCAGTTTAGAGGTGGACAAACAGACAAATGAACAGACAGACAGACCAAAATTTTTGCGTCGAAGGTCCCGAAGGAAGACTGCCATCTTTGAAAGTAATACGCGATAAGCCAGTTCATGCGCTTGCGCTGAGACGGAGAGGACAGGAATTCAGGGTCTCGCTTGAGAATAGCTACTAAGTTCTAACCGTTGAAGTCATCTTTAGCGTCGATGCAATGAATGATACTGACTAGTATCATTCAGGAGTCTGCAATGGAAGTCGGAGGTACTGCCATTTAACATGACACTGAGGAGCTCACCCAGGAGACGGAAGAACCTCGTTAAGAAACGTCAAGCATGATAGCCTCAAACACAACAGACAAAACAGAACTCGCAAACCTTGCGAAGTTAAATAAAATGCGTAAAGTAGGCGACATAATAATGTACATAATATTAAGAGCAAGGAACATGCCCTAAATAAAGGGCGAGGTCTCAAAGCTGCGCAGACAATACTTGGAATCGGCAAAAACTAGATATCTGCACGAAAAACACAAGAAAGGCAAAATCACTACCAATGTGGGTAGGATAGTTCAAGTCTAGGAAGAGACCTACAGATTTGTACAACAACCGGGATAGCGAGGAAGATAGCGTAAGCAGTCGAAGCCCAGAGGAATCGGACATGCCACCAGTAATGACAGGGAAAATTAGTAAAGCCTTCAAGGGAATGCAAAGCGGCCGGTGGGAATTAGTTAACATCAATTCTTTTGAAAGACGGTGTACAGATTTTCTCAGGCAAACTGGCCATCCTGCATGCGAAGTGTTTTTTAACGGGGTTGGGTACCGGAACCTCCAAAGAAGGCTAACATCACCTTATTCCATTGAGAAGTGCAAATGAAAAACTTGGAAAATAACAAGCTGATGCGCTTACTGGTGGTTGTTTAAAAGCTGTTTACAAAAATAATAGCTATAGAAATACGACGACATTAGAGTTAAATGAACAAAAAGGCCAAGTGGGCTTTTGTACAGGGTAGTCAACAATAGACTACAGTGGTACTATAAATCAGGAGCCAGAGAAATGCACGGAATACTACTAACCGCTGTATATAGCCATCGTGGATTACGAGAAGACATTTGATTCAGTCGAGTTATTAGCAGTCATGCTGGCACTGCGAAGTAGGCGCATTGAACAAGCATATATCAATTTAATCGAAAAAATCTAGCTCTAAAAGATTCTACGAAAAGTTAGTTGCTATGCGGCACGAGTGTATATTTCGATGGTTAAGTGGTCAATTGTCTCTGAAAGCATCTCTTATTTTGCTGGACGTCTCAGAAAGCCAGTAAATACAAGTTGCCAGTGACTTAAAAATAATCACACAACATGGCTTTTTTTGTCCTAAATGATTGCTTTTTGCGAAGTAATAACGGTGGCTCAGTGGTGCATTTCGTGCCTTTTCTTCTTTTTCTATGGCATTTCAAGAAATTCCAGCGTTATCTATTTACAATGCCTTGACGAAGATTCTTGCGTTATTCAAGAGGGAAAAGTAGCCATTGTGAATGTGTTTAAAAAGAAGTTTTGTGTTTGATTGCATCTTCGAAGTGTTCAAATCTTGCTCTATATTTTCGCAATTAACCTATTTGGAGGAATATCACAGCAGCCAAAAGCACTCGCGTAATTGTTTAATTGCTCATTGTCCTAGGTACGCAAGTTATCAGCGGAGCGGCTTCAATACATTGTTCTTTCAAAGTAGTAGCCTTCATTGGGAAAAGTGAAGTTGATTTGAAAACTTTCGCAGGGTTAATGTTGCTTCATCGATGAAACTGCCATATATACCTTTTCGCAAAGCTGCAAAATGTTTACATTCTGGCTACTGTAATATTTACGTGGTTGTTGCAATAATAAACACGTGTCACACAATTTCGCAGGAATTGACTGAGGAGAAGGTATTCTTCATTACTGCCTGCCTGTCGAGTTGCTCCAAGACACCTGCTGACAACCTCTACGGCGGAGACTGCAACAAGGCGATGATGAACTTCGCACCATTTGCCCAAGCCTTCAGCTGTCCAGTGGGCTCCAAGATGAATCCAGCTGAAAAATGCTCATTTTACGACTGAACCTGCGAGACGTTTAGTCAAGACATAAATCTGGTAGCGTGATCAACTTCCAAAGAGGCTGAATCTTTTTTTAAACTTTGTTTCAAATGAAATGCACTCAAGACAATTTGGTTGTTTCGTACGTTTTTATTGCCACTTATTGCCACTTATTTACCGGCACAGTATTAACGTTTGTTTTCACTCACCACTATGTCTAAGTACAGTTCTGCGATGCGATTGTTCGCATAAAGTTTTTTCTTTATAGAGGGCTCGCAGGTCTCTTTTTTAGTAATGCTTTTTTTGTATCTCACGTTCCAGTATGCCTGCATCGTTGTGAAGAATTGTTTCTTTCTACGGTGATGAAATCAAACGAGTGATATAGTGGAGCGAATGGAAATGCTATGTAGGGTGTAATTGGCATGACGTAAACGATTGCAGACATACGAAGACACGATGTCACTATTGCAAGATCGTTGAGTATTTATTGAATATTTGTGTGAATAAACATGCGCAATTAGTTAGCATGCTCAAGTGCAGAGTGAGTCAGACCATTTGCAATCTGTTCAAATCAAGTTAAATAAGCAAATTCAGTAGATTCATCTCGTAAAAGTGATAAGAACTCAGCGTCACTTGAACGTTCATGCAACATTGATGCAGCAAACTTTAATTAGAACACGCAGGTGTAGGCTCGACAGCTGAAAAAAAAAAAAGAAGCCCGAGTATATGCCAATTCATATATGAAAGTCGAGGTGGAAGTCGCTAGCGACGAAAGCGAGAAATATTAGTGTCGAACTAGGGCATTTCCTGACTAGGCTGGTATTGCTGTAGGGTAAAAGTGCTGCTTCAGGTATTTTGATATTTTAAGCCCCCTTAACAAAAAACGGCGAGCGGATCCAAACGTAAGTGGCTGCTCCAGCACAAAGGACGCACGTGAGCAACACAAATAGGGCCAGTGCGAAATGCCGTATGCAGCTTTACACTTAACGTGCTGCTCAAACACAAACGAAGCACGAAATGTACGCAGAGGTATACAGAGGATGAGTGCGAACTAACAAGTCTCACAATTGTTACTTTGATTTGTCTGAATGCACAAGGAGGAGTTACAGCATTTTTTTATATCCAAATTTTGTCATAAGGTGAACGTTTTTACGGGCAAAATCTTGTGATCATGAAGTCCTAGCTTTAGAACTTGTACTTTAAGGCTGTGCGCCAATAACTTATGTAAACTGCTATTTGACCACTTGCGTAGAAGAGGAAGGCACTCTGGACTCTATGCATACTTTCTGCAGACCTAACGCGTTATTCATGGGCGATTTTAACTCGAACCATGTAACATGGAGATTGCGTATAGATGCGTCAGGTAAACGTCTGTTGAACTTGATCAGTAAAAACAGTGTATGTGCCTTGATTCTCGAGTAGCTTGATTTATACGAGGTAATGCGAGATCGGTGTTAGAATTGTCATTTGATAGCTCAAGCTTCTGATCTATTCTTGGGTGGTGGTTGATACTCCAAATATTAGTGATCTAAGTCAAGTATTGATTTTAGAATCACACTTTTTTAAACGATTCAAAAACGTTTGTAGTCAGCTTTGTCCTCTTTGAATAACTCAGAAAATGATGTTAAAGCCAAGCGCCTCTGTTTCGTGTTAGAATGCACTATGAAAAACAGTTCACTAAAGCCTCAGCGAGAAGTAAACCTGTAAGTGTCTGACGGGATTCTGATTGTCAACTAGAGTACAGGCAAAGAAAAGCCGCACAATAAAAAAACTTTATCAACCAGTGTCCTACTAGATGGAACAATTAACAAGTACACTAACGCAATTTTTAAAAACTGTTTCCATGGGGAAATCTCGACATAAAAAAACCGCTATGAAATTCTTTCCAGAAGCAGCAACGAAAATCTCTCATTAGATTTCTAAGGTCCTACAAGGTAATTTATTCATTCATGAACATAGAGTCCATTGTGCTGACCCCTAAAAATTAGCTGATCTCTTAGATGGAATCACATTGGGATTACAAGAGCCCATTACATCTCAATCACAATTATTCTTTCCCAAACCTTGTTTTGTGGATGAGGATCTTGTAAGCGTAACTATACAAGAACTTGCTCATGTTGTTCAGTCACTCCCCAGTTCAGCTCCCGGTCCAGATGAAACTACGGCATACATGCTAAAAATGCTATTTGATATGTCTCCTCAGGACCTCTTTGATCTTGTGAACCATTCACTTCGAATTGGCTGCAGTGCAGCATATTGAAAAAACGTAAAAATTATTCCCGTGCTTAAAAAGGAAGCAGTGGGTGCACATATATGTGCGCTCCTTGTTTCCTTGAAGAGAAACATTTCTTTGAAGAGAAGCATTCACTTCAAGAGTGTTTCCTAGAATAGAAACATTGAAGCTTTCTTTCCAAGAACTTTGGACTGAACACGTTTGACGAGCATTTTAGTCTATTAATGTTTTGGTTAGGTAATGTATGAGATCGAATTCTAGCTCGTGTTGTTTGTGCTGGTTGTTTTGAGTGTATGTTGTTGTGTTCAGTAGCCTGTTTTTTGAGTATCTTGTCCCTGGTGACGTATTGTATTAGATTATTACCGACTGTGCACGTTTGTGTGTTGTTGGTTCTGCCTTACTTGAGAATATCTTTTTGTTAATGCCATCAACTCTCGGCTTTGCCTCGTTCTTTGGACCACAGCCGGCGTTCGCTGGAGCACTAAGAGGAACCAATTCTCAATTGTCCGTGCTTTCATGGTGCGTTTCGGGAGCCGACAAGTCCGCCCATAGAATCAGCCCAGCGATTGCCTCCCTAACTAACGGGACCAGTGACCTCCTTCAATACCACCAGAAGGAGATTTTATAAACAAAATGGCGGACACACTCGCACAGAGGTCCCTCAATTGCCCTGCAATGTCCCTTGTACCTGAAACCGTTTTTGTTAATGAATCGGAGTTTCGTAGATATTCTTTACTTCAGGAAGTCATGACAATTAGGTTACCAGTTCAAGTATATGGTCACCTCACTTTTGGGATAATAAATGATTTTCTTTGTGATAATAAACGATGTAAGAAAGCAAGCGCGGCGCCCAGGCACCGGCGCGAGCTCAGGTAGCGTGAAGAAGAGAAGGACGAAGTGACGAAGTAGAAAAAGAACAATTTGTGACATACCAAATTAATCGGGTTTGGCAAAACCAGCTGTCTGGTCGGCTCCCAAAATCAAGTTAGAGATATTAGTGTCTACTTTCTTGTTGATTCTTTTTTCTCACTATCTAAATCTTTGGTTTCTTTCTTTTTTTAACATACTGTCTTCACTATACAACTCTCCCCCCCCCCTTTTTTTTCGTTGTAAGCAGTAATGCAGTTATCGTCCATATAAGACTATATGTTCTCTTGGCTAATCCCTCAGATTGGGTACAAGCCATGGATTAGAGGCTACAAACAAACAAACAACCGGCCCTTTTTTTCTTTTTAAGCTACGTTTTGATTTAGATTATTATCTATTACTAATACAAAAACTTTATAGTAAGTACAAGCCAGTGATCATCAAGATTTCATTTTAAAATTTGTAACGTTTTGAATTCGTCAGTTTCTTTACTCAAAAATTGAATAATACTTTATAAGCGCACTCATCTATTGGCCAATCCCCCACAGTGGGTACGAACCACAAGTGAAGGGCAACAAGAATAAGAACAAGAACTATCAAACGAGTGTTGTGTCTTATTTCTTCACTACAATGCGCAGTACGACACCTTAACCTCGCAGCAGAAGCCACCTGTACTCGTACAGCTTCCAAGAACGTCACGAATCCTGGAACGGCACCTTCACTTCCCAGAATATGGAAACCACAAGTCTGCCGGCACAGGAAGCGTGGTTCGTCAGGGTCGGCGTCCAAGCCTCCTCGTCAACCCCTTAGCTGCCGGCGCTACGGATGTCATCTGGGGAAGGTGTCCAGGCCACCTCGTCGGTTTAACTTGCCTTCACCGGTGCCGCGATACGACTTCGCAACAAGACATCACAGTGGCTTATCTTCTGTGGGAACGTGGTAAGCGCGCCCTGTCACATGAATCCCTTGACACAGTCACCACCGTTCGACAAAAACTGCGTCCAGGTCTCCTCGTCACACGCTTTCCTGCCTGCGCTACAAGCACCATCCGGGGAAGACGTCCGAACCTATACTTGGTATCTCATAGTCTTTCATCACACTTCCCTTATTAATGACATCGCTTCATTGATTGCGGCGACGACAGCACATTCTGTGGCCACAGGCAAGGGTTCTCCAGGTGGCTCACACGACGACGCTGTTAAGATGATCAGCGAAAGCGTGCGCCAGACCCAACAAAGTCAGAGCTTGGCGCCTTCGAACTGCGGAATCTCAACCACCAGCGTGATTTCCAGGACCCCGCTACCTGCGCAGCTGTCGCTCCTCGTTCCTCCAGCTCTCCATCCGACCTACTCTCTGGCATTATGCGGGTGACGTCCCTGATGTCTCAGGAGCTAGACCGTTTCGCCTTGTGGACTACTGGCTCCTTGATTTCCACATTACCATCAGTGGTTGCATCGGAGCAACCAGAGTTTTGTCGATTCCAGGACAACGCCATCCTGTGGATCTAAACGATTAACGCTCTCGGCACCCGCAACACCTTGCCGGAGCTTTGGAAATGAATGTTGGCCATCGACCGCCTTCGCGATGCTGCCAATGCCTGGCACAACTATGAAGGAGTCACGCAACAATCCTGGTCAGAGTGGTGTGCGAGATTGGCGAGTGTTGTTCGACACCTGTTTGATGCTTGCGACCTGTTTCCCACCGGCCCAGTCTCTACCACACCGGAGAGCTGCGCAGAACACCACCTCGACAGCACAGCTCAGACGTCCGCGAACTTGCCCTCCCTACGAGATCGAGATTACGAGGCACCGCGCCCAGATGCTGTAGCTGTATCCTGCGATAACCAGCTCTCTTTACCAAACAGATATAGTGAATGGCATGACATAGATACCCGCCGTCAAAAGGTCCCCACGCCACTTATTTTGTTCTCCGCGACGTCCGGACCAGAACCAATCTCGTCAGACGAGAACGCTGCCCAGAAGACACACCATACGATGATGCAGCCCCCAAGCTCGGCAGCACATGAACACTAGCTTATTCGAGATCTAGAGCCCAACATGCTGCAAGTCGAGGAACTGGGCCAGCTCAAGGCAGTTTGAAATGCACTCTCGGGCCTTTTAGTGCAGCTCCCGCAGATTCCAGAGCAGGCTCTGCCCGAATGCGCCGACGGTCACTGCATGCTCGTCGGGTTCAAGAAAGCCAACATGACCACGATGACTAAAAATCCAAGCAAACGAGAAGTATTGGGGCATATACTCCCTTCGTCAGTGGCTATCCCTACCACAATAGGAGCCCCCGCTTCGGCAGCACCGTACATTGTGCTTAGCTCGTGTGAGCAGAGTTTGTCGACGCGAACCGCATTCACTCCTTCGAAGCTTCGGATGCGCGCCATTTTGACTCACAACGTACCACCACAACGCCGCACAGACCAGTGTGGCACAACTAGGCTGCCCACGAACCTGCCCTCCGTGTAAGATGGAGCTCTCGTGGAGCACCACCTCGATTGCCCGTTGGTTCCCTCGAGTCTCACAACGGATAGCTTTTGTGGCTGCTCTATCGAAGACGTCGAAAGCATGTGTTGCGCTCCGCTGCTCGTCTCCGTTTCTGCGCCTGTACTCGACGCCATAACATCGCTAGCGGTGGCTGACACCACTACTCATGCAGAGCAGGTGAAGGAGCAAACCCCAACTTCGCCGTCGCAAAAACGCGCGCAGATGTCTCCTGTCGTGCTTGGCATGCCTCCAGTACATGCACTGGAAGAACCCATCGCATCCACTGCCGTGCTCGCTGACATGCTAGAACCACTTCCTCAGCTTCTAGAGCAGTTACCTACTCAATGCTCCCTCTATCGCTTTGCACTACAAGCTGCGAACAAAGGAGAGAAGATTTTCACAACAGGCATTAATTAGGAAGCTGCCATGACACGCCACAGTATGGAAGAAACAAATATCGGAAAACATAAGCTCAAATACAGCAAGAAGCAGCCTCACATTCACAAGAAACGTGTGGGAAACGCATACTTAAGAGACTTGTCAACTTTGTTGGCTACTCGTATGCGGCTCTAGTACGCTCCTCTTTATATGGCACGTGCCCCGTTTTCTCCTCGACTGGGCCAGTGCCAATCACCCGATTCATTGTTGACAGCTGAAGTGACGTCGCTTCGTGGCCGAAGTCGACCATTGCCACAAAGCCAACGTCAACCCCGAAATGTCCGTCAGTTGGACCAGACAAGCTGCCATCACAGCAATTCCTATCGACACAAAAACCAACCTCGGCGCTACAGCGCAAGCAGCCCTCCAGAGTTCTCTGCGCAAGAGCATACAGGTAGGCTGCAACGCTAGAAAGACCGACCACCGAGAAACAGCAAATGCTGACCACCAGAGATGGTTGCTACAGGTGACGATGAATCACCCATGACTACTACAGACAAAGCACTGCGTACAGAATGACACACTTGAAGCGTGACCGAGTGAAAGGAAACAACCATGGCTCCCAGGCACTGGCGCTAGCTGAGCTTGCGCGTAGAAGAGAAGGACGAAGTACAATAAGAAAAACCGGCCCAGCAAACGGGTGTTGTGTCTTACAACTCTGTCACACGTAGCAACTTAAATGCACTTTGAGCGAGTACACTTAGCCGCGAGTGTCATTTGCACGCTGTCACACGAGCAAGTTTAGTGTCACTCGCTGCAAAGCACACTTGCCGGCAAGTGCGTTCTCCATCCCCACTTCACAGCGACAGCTGCGATGAAGTGTGTAGCCTCGGTACCAGTGACTTGTACGGAAATACGCTGTTACATAAAGCGGCGCTCATACTATATTTAAGCCATTGTTTTTGTTAAGATGGATACTGTTATTAAAAAAATCATGAAATACAACAATAACCTCGCTACTTTCACCGTCGGGCTGTTTGTGGCCACACCCGCTTGGGGAATGCGGCAGCACAAGCACAGCAATGGCTGCGTCCGTCGCGTTGTTTACTTCCAGGTGCACTTGAACGTGTGTGAGTTGTTCTAGTCATTTAAGATGGAATGTGCCACAGGTGCTACTTCCACTAAGACAACGTGGTGCGACGATGAGACAAAGGCGCAAAAATAACAAACATACGCTGTGCTACAAATTCGTTAATCGCCACTGTCATCATTTACAAAGTATACACTTCGCTTTCTTGTGTAGCAGCGAACCGCCAAAAATGACACTTCGTGAGCGTAGGTACAGTCGCTCAAAGTGCACTAAAATTGCCACGTGTGACAGGGGTACTATTTCTCCACTACAATGGTTAAATAGCTGTATCTACTTTAATTGTACGTAACTATAGGAAGGTTACTTTCATATTCTCTAGGTATTTGTTTTATTCATTTTTCCTAAATTTCAAAATTTCTGCTCTATATAATAAGCGCTGATTGAATGGCCAATACCTAGTAGTGGATACAAGCGAAACAAAGGCACAAGTATGCAAGCAATGCTTCATTCTTGGCCAATCCCTCAGCGTAGGTGTGCGCCACATCGTCAAAGATCTTAACTTGACTTGACTTGTTGCTCATTATGCCAGAGATGGATATGCTATATGTGACTTTACCAGCGTTCCGCCAAGACAGGTGGACGACGACAGCATTCGACCGCCAGTATCATTGGTGTATTCCGTCCATGATTTGAGAAACAGAGCCTTAGCACCCATGTCCTTTTCGTTCATACTGTGGGCATTCAGCATCAAGAAAGGCACACAGCTACAAAGGCATCCACTAATCCCACATCGACTTCTCCGCCGGAAAGAAGACTGAATGAGTAGCACTTTCGCGGAAGCGCAGCAATGAATGACGAATTGGTGCTTGTGAGATGCCACCTCCACGGTTAGCGACACTGGTTGATGATGATGTTTGATGTTTTATGGCGCAAGGGCCGTTTCACGGCCAAAGAGCGCCAGTTCATCTTGCTAAAAAAAAAGGACAATGATTGTGATAAGCGGCTGTATAAGGGCCATAAAATTCCTCGCGGTAAGGCGGGTAAAACATACAAGTGATAAAATCATGACCATGCCGTGAAAGGTGTGTGTGGTGTGAATAGATGACAAAAGTTGGTGATAATAAAAGACGATGGTGGATATGATTGGCATTAGCACAAGTGCCTCACTCGTTTATACCCTTGCGTCCAAGGGCCGTGAGGCAAGTGCTTTCTTGTGTAACCACCGCAGCAGAAACCTCTCTGGAGAGGTCATGCTACGGGATGCCTGGGTATATGATATGGAAACTATGAATTTCTTTAACAAACGCTAACAATGATTTGTGACTAAAAAGCGGTTCCCTACCGACGAACATTGCAGGGTGTAAAGGTATATGTTGTCGGTAGGGTAATGGAAAGTGTTGTTCTCTTACAGTGTCCAATTGTTTGCACTCAATTAAAATGTGAAGGACTGTCAATGGTTCCCCACATCTGTCACACAATGGTGGATCGCCACCAGACAAAAGGTGTGTGTGTGTCATGTATGTGTGTCCTATCCTGAGTCTCGTTAGTATTACCTCTGTATGACGCGATTTCGATACGGGCAGCCAATGACCAAGGTGTGGCTTAATAACGTGTAGTTTGTTTTGTGTATGTGTATCCCACTTGCTCTGCCAGTATACTCTGAGGTTTCGTTTGAGAGACGGCTTAAGATCGAGGGCCGGGATTGATATAGGTGTAGGGGCAGTGTTTTTGTGGGCGGATGCAGCGAGCTGATCCGCCCTCACGTTGCCTTGAATCTCACGGTGCCCTGGCACCCAGCACACTACAACATGTTGTTTGAGTGTGTAGAGTGTGCACAAAATGGAGTAAAGTGAGATGAGGACCGGGTTTTTTTGTTTTTTAAGACTGTGCAGAGCCGTTACCACACTGAGGGAGTCTGTATAAATTACTGCTTTTTGAATGTGTAATTGTTTGATGTGTTTAGCTGCCACAAGTATCGCGTAAGCTTCCGCTGTGAAGATACTTGTGCCTGGATGTAGAGGGCCAGCATCCGAGAAGGATGGGCCGACAACAGCGTAGGACACAGAGGAGTTGGACTTGGAGGCATCTGTAAAGAACTCAGGACGTGTGTATTTGTGTTGAAGTTCCAGGAAGTATGTTTGGATATGGGCAATAGGCGCATGTTTTGTAACTTCAAGAAAGGACACATCACAGTCTATAGTCTGCCATTGCCACGGTGGCAGATATGCTACAGGAGCCATTAAACTATGTTCAAGTGAGACTCCAGTTTCCTCAGCTAGACTTTTCAGGCGAACTGAGAAGGGCTGCCTCATCGAAGGCCTGTTTTGAAACAGAATGGAGCTCGACAAATCATTAATAGTGGAGTATGAGGGGTGCTTCTTATCTGCTTTCACCTTAAGGAAATAAACAAAGGAGATGTAAGTTCTCTGCAGATGAAGCGACCACTCATTTGACTCAACATAAAGGCTTTCTACGGGGCTGGTGCGAAAAGCACCCGTAGAAAGGCGGATGCCCAAATGGTGCACGGGGTCCAGCATCTTCAAAGCACTTTGAGTCGCAGACTGATAAACAATGGCCCCATAATCTAAGCGGGTGCGAATGAGGCTTCGATACAGGGTCATGAGACATTGCCTGTCACTACCCCACGTAGTACGTGACAACACTTTTAAAACATTCATGGCTTTTAAACATTTTGTTTTTAGATACTTGATGTGCGGTACGAAGGTCAACTTGTTGTCCAAGATTAATCCTAAGAATTTATGCTCCGCATTGACAGACAGACGTTGACCGTTCAATTCAATGTCAGGTTCTGAGTGCATGCCTCTCTTTCGGGAGAACAAGACACACGTGCTCTTTTGTGGGTTCAGTCGGAATCCGTTTTCCTCTGCCCATTTGGAGACCTTGTTTAAACCTAACTGAACCTGTCGCTTGCACATTACCAGGTTGCAAGATCTAAAGCCAAGCTGGACGTCGTCGACATATGTACAATAAAACATATTGCGAGGGATGGACAAGTGCAAGGAATTCATCTTGATGAGAAAAAGTGTGCAGCTAAGTACACCACCTTGTGGCACGCCTGTTTCCTGGACGAATGTTTGGGAAAGAGCCGTGCCCACTCGGACACGGAATGTCCGGTTTGACAGGTAACTTTCGATTATTTGAAACATTCTTCCGCGCACGCCAAGGTGGGACAGGTCTCTTAGAATTCCGAAACGCCATATTGTATCATAAGCCTTTTCGATATCGAGGAACACAGAGAGAAAATATTGTTTATGAACGAAGGCGTCTCTGATCTGTGCCTCGATACGAACAAGGTGGTCTGTGGTGGATCTACTTTCTCGAAACCCGCACTGAAATGGGTCGAGCAAATTGTTTGTTTCGAGGAAATGTACAAGTCTGCAGTTTATCATTTTTTCGAAGATTTTGCACAAGCAGCTTGTGAGTGCAATAGGCCTATAACTCGAAGGTAAAGAAGGGTCCTTGCCCTCTTTTAAAATGGGAATTATAATAGCCTCTTTCCAGGAGTTAGGGATAGTGCCAGAAAACCAGATAGCATTGTACAAACAAAGTAAGGTTTTTCGTGTTTCGATCGGTAGGTTTTTTAACATTTCATATACGACACCGTCAGAACCTGGGGCAGAAGTACTGCAGGAGTTTAGAGACATTCGCAGCTCAGCTAGACTGAACGCTTGATTATATGCCTCGTATCTAGTGCATTTGTGTTCGAGTTTCTGCTTTTCTATTCTTGTTCTGTATTTTTGGAAAGTGTCAGTATAGTGGGACGAGCTGGATACCCGTTCAAAATGTGCCCCGAGGAAGTTTGCCTGATCTTCCAAGGTATTACCTTGAGTGTTTACGAGTGGAAGTGCGTGTACTTGTTTCCCTGCTATCCTACCGACCATGTTCCAGACTTTGGCCTCTTGTGTGTAAGAATTGATCCCTGACAAAAACTTCTGCCAGCTTTCTCTTCTGGCCTGCCGACGCGTTCTCCTGCCTTGAGACTTTATTTTCTTGAAGGTTTCAAGATTTTCGGCTGTCGGTGAGTTCCGAAGCAGCCTCCAAGCTCTGTTTTGCTGTTTGCGCGCGTTTCGGCATTCAGAGTTCCACCATGGCACACATCGTTTTCCAGGGTGTCCATTTGTTTGTGGGATGCATTTTGTTGCAGCATCAATCAAAAACGCTGTGAAGTATTTCACAGCAACATCAATGTTCAAAGCACAGATGTCATTCCAACCTAGACAAGCGATAGTATGAAACTGTTCCCAGTCGGCTCTGTTTATGAGCCACCTGGGAACACGTGGTGGACACTCAGTTACTGTCGTTGTGCTTAAAACTACGGGGAAGTGGTCACTTCCGTACAGATTACTGACAACTTTCCACTGGAGTAGAGGCACAAGAGATGGAGATACTATGCTCAGGTCTATGGAGGAGTAGGTGTTATTAGCGAGGTTATAATAGGTTGGTTCTTTTCGATTCAGCAGACACGCGCTCGACGAGAGAAGGAACTGTTCGATCAGTCGACCTCGCGCGTCATACCGAGAATCACCCCATAGCCTGCTATGCGCATTGAAGTCTCCAAGGAGAACATAGGGCTCCGGAAGTTCATCAATTAAAGAGTATAAATCTTGTTTTTCAGCTGATAGCTAGGAGGAATGTAAATACTGCAGATTGTGATCAGTTTATTGAAAAGAACCGCTCGAACAGCCACTGCCTCAAGGGATGTTTGGAGTTGTAAGTGTGCGCATGCAATTCCTTGATTTACTATTATGGCAACACCTCCGGATGATGTCATGGCATCATCTCGGTCCTTTCGAAAAATAACGTATTTACGAAGAAAATTTGTGTGTTTTGAATTTAGGTGTGTTTCTTGTACACACAGCACTTTTGGTGAGTGTTCGTGTAGGAGTTCTTGGATGTCGTCAAGGTTTCTGAGAAGGCCCCTGACGTTCCATTGTATAATTTGAGTGTTCATGGTGAATGTGAAATAGTGCTGTGTGTACGAAAAGCGAGTGGCTGCTTAGACGGGGAGTTTGAGTTCACTTAACAGGGCCATCACCAGGCCCTGTTATTTGCTTTTTTGTTTTCTTGGCGCGCTCCAAGGAGCCACGCCGCTCTTTCGGCACCAAGGGTGCCGATGTATCCATTGCCTCCTCGGAGGCACTGGATGCCCGCACATGCGGGCTGTTAGTTCGAATTTTGGGCCTCGCCTGGTGAGGGGAGGCCTTGAGACCCGAAGACTCTGGAGTCTCCGGTCTCTGTTTGGGAGTAGGCGGTGTAGCCTGGGCTACAGCCGCCTTGGGGGCAGGTTCCACAGCCGACGGCTTGCTCTGCGCAGGCCGAAGGGGTGGCGAGGGCTGGTGCGGCGTTGCCCCCTGACGCGCCGCATCAGCATATGTTGCGCCGTAAAATGGCGACACTCTTCGTCTTGCTTCTTTGAATGTTATGTTTTCTTTGACTTTAAGAGTGATGATTTCTTTTTCTTTCTTCCAGTTAGGACACGAACGATACGCGGCGTGTTCGCCGTCACAATTCACGCAGTGAGGCGTGGTAACACAGTTATCAGATGGGTGGCCGCGGCCACCACATCTTGCACAAGTTTCCTGACCCCGGCAGTTCTGCGAGCCATGACCAAATCGTTGACATTTATAACACCGTCTCGGATTGGGAATGTAGGGACGGACAGAGAGTTTGATGTAGCCTGTGTCTATAGATGAAGGCAGTGTGCTAGATGCAAAAGTGAGTATTATATGTTTGGTAGGTATTTCTTTGTTGTCGCGTCTGATGACGATTCGTTTCACATCTGTGACATTTTGCTCTTTCCACCCTTCAAGCAGTTCCTGTTCAGACATTTCAAGAAGGTCTGCTTCTGAAACAACTCCGCGTGAGGTGTTCATTGATCTATGAGGTGAAACAGATACTGGGATATTGCCAAATGCTTTGAGACTGCCAAGTTTTTCATAGTGGTGTTTTTCTGGCAGCTCAAGGAGAAGGTCTCCGCAAGCCATCTTTGTAACCTTGTATCCTTGGCCAAAGAGCTCAGTCAGAGATTTAGCAACAAGAAATGGAGATATGGCTCTGGCTTGTTTTGTTGGCTTTTCGCTGTGTACTACATGGAATTTCGGAAAGCATTGTCTGGGTTGGTTGAAAAGTAATATTTCATCGGTGCGTCCCCTCTTAAGCGGAAGACGATCTAGGAGATGGGGAAATGCAGGTGTTCCCTTAGTAGTGTACTTTTTTTCGGCAGCAATGGCGACCACCCACCATGGAGTCCAACCAGGGGACGCTGAAGCACTTAATAGCATAAGGCTGCAGACGCCAGCCGAACATTGCCACTATAACCAAATATAACTACTCGAGGTTGAGTAATTACACAAGGTTAACCCTTGCCGCCAGGAAAAATCGGAAGTAAATGGAAGAGAGAAGAAGACAGGATAGATTTAAAGACGAGAAAAGACTAAGATGTAGGAAGAGAGAGATAGGAAAAGGCGACTGCCGATTTCCCCTGGGTGGGTCAGCCCAGGTGTGCCGTCTACGTGATGCCGGGGCCAAAGGGGTGTGTTGCCTCTGCCGGGGGGCCTTAAAGGTCCAATCACCCAGCGTCGGCTCAACCCCCAGGATCCCCTTTTCCCCGGACACGGCAAAGCCACGCACGGCTAGGCGTGGGAGGGAGTAGAAACTCCCCCGTTAGCTCGGGTCCGTGGTGTCGCTACACACCAAACGCCTACTTGAGCAGGCGCCCCTGCGGGGTAGCGACACTGGTTACTTTCAAAATAAGCTCAGTAGAGACATATATCTAGTCCGTATTTGATGGGTTAATGCGATCACACCTATGACTGACGACTCGATGAAGGTATGTATAGCACTTCACTTTCCTGTACTCTGGGAATGATAAAGTGGTATTTGCATGAAGAATCGCAGGTGTTCTCGGCGACGTTGTATATTCTTCGACGTTGTATGTTTCTGGAAAGTTCATGCACTACCGTTGACTTTGTAGTTTTTTTAGGCGCGTCTAAAGAATATGGATACGCCATGAGCCTAAAACCTCGCATAAGTTTTTCAAGATTTTTTTGCATGTCTCGCTTAGTAAAAAGGAAAAAATTGAAGAATTGCTAACAATGGCCACGATACCTAAGACGAAATGTGAGCGCAGCTAAACTCGTGTTCCTGTTTTGCCATGTAATCAGGCAATGAGGTTGGGAGCGAAGTGTATGCGCGTATAGTAATAGATAAGTCGTTGTTTTCAATTCTTTTCTATTTTCCTTCATATTGCTTTGCGTATCGAAGTTCTTATTCGCGGAGACTTGAGCTTCATTTGCAGAGAACTCTTTATCATATTGTTTTGTTCTCTTTACCTCTACGTTCTTTATTTTTATTCACAGGTGTTGAAAGTTGGGTGAGGTGGTGTTCGTACTAGAAATGGTATAGTGCGTCACGGTAAAGAAGAAATGATCGAGGAGACAGACACAAGGGGACGGATCATGTTTCCGCCAGTTGGAAGTTAGCGCCCTGTCGTCTTGTGTTGGTCCACTCGGCCATTTCTTCTGTACCGTGATGCGATCTACAGCCGCGGCTACGTCTG
The DNA here is from genome assembly GCF_043290135.1 of Rhipicephalus microplus. Classification (NCBI taxonomy): domain Eukaryota; kingdom Metazoa; phylum Arthropoda; class Arachnida; order Ixodida; family Ixodidae; genus Rhipicephalus; species Rhipicephalus microplus. The sequence continues at coordinate 141,156,433 of NC_134705.1, forward strand.
TGTAGAGCGCGCGAGAAGCCGGTTTTCGCTCCGTGCCGCGAAACCTTGAGGCAGTTTCGTGCTCTGAAGTGCTGTATCAGAAGCATGTGCAGCCTAGCTGTCAGGCTGACCACATGAGAGCCCGAAAATACCTAGAGATTTCGTCCCGCAGAGCGAGAACTGGCTCCTCGCGTGCTCTACACAGACGTGGCCACAGCTGTACCAGTGAAAGTATTTGTATTCAGAGGAAAAAATTTCAGAGTTATCCAGACTGCCTCGGCATGTTAAGGAAAGCTTTTCGTGGCTTGAGACGAGCGTGCCAATAGGTGTTTAACTAGCTGCGTCGTTCACTAGTGGACAACAGAGGCCGATGCTAGATGCTGTATATCGCAGCTACTATCTGTGCTTGGAAATTTATTGCCCTTCCCGGCCCGCGAAAGCGTAATTCCACCACAGAGCCTGTGTTGAATACGGCTGGTACAATTTTTATGCAGCGCGAAATGCGAAGTCAATGTTCGATGGGGCTAGAACGCATGCGGCTGTATGGTGACGTCACGTTACATGGAGAAGTGACACCATAAAGCAAAACGTCTCTGGATGACATCCTTATGTTAAGCGTTACATTAAGCGATGATGTCGCCTTCAACAGTGATGCCTCGAGATTTCACTATCGTGTAATGACGCCAGTCGATGGCGTATTGTTTTGTCCTTTGAAGTAGTAACGGACGCTTCCCACTTTTTTGCACCGCAGATTGCGGGTTCGAATCCCGGCTGCGGCGGCTGCATTTCCGATTGAGGCGGAAATAATGTAGGTCCGTGTGCTCAAATTTGGGTGCACGTTAAAGAACCCTAGGTGGTCGAAATTTCCGGAGCCCTCCACTACGGCGTCTCTCATAATCATATGGTGGTTTTGGGACGTTAAACCCTACATATAAATCAAATCAATCCCACTTTCTTGAAGGGTATGAAGTCTCGCATAGTTGTCTGAGCCGCCAAACACCCGCAGTGACTCGAGGGTGAAAGCTTCGTAGTACAAATTCGCATGACACCCAGCTGGGCTCCGATAAAGTAGTTTATGACCTTTTTCAGCGTTTACGCCGTGCTACTTCAAAAGAAATTGAAAGTGAATAGCTCCGACTAGGCAGGTGTACGCTGAGTCCTTTCCATCCTCTTTCTCTCTGTTTTGCGTCCATAAAAACAGCAACATTCTCGTTTAGTCTTTGTTCTACATAGTGTGCGGGTGAGACAATCTAGGGCTTTAACAAGAGAGTTTATTTTGGGGACTACGTGACACAAGCTACCCCTTAGCGGTCACATCAGAATATTTCCGGATCATTGTTTTTTTTTAGTAGCCTGCGCGCGTCAAAAAAGCAGCACAGTGTATAGTGCAGCCAACAGGTGTACAGTCGATAGTGCCGAGAAGTATACATCGTAGCACATCTAGAAAAGCTGACGCATCACATCTGCAGACCGGGGTCTCGACGACTGACGACCTTAATCTACGTTTTCTTAAACATGGTGAGTGTTTCACCAGTTGAAAGAGCAGCTGGAGTACCTTTTTTTTTGTTTTTAGGAAGACTTAGAAGCATGTAAGCACAGCTTATAGGCTGCCGAGTTTTGTATTATTATCTGAAGTTTCACGGTACGAAAACCACGATATGTCTATGAGAGACGCCACAGTGGAGGGCTCCGGCAATTCTTTAACGTGGACCGACATCACACAGTGTATACAAGCCCCTACCATTTAGCCTCCATCAAAGTGCAGCCGTCGTGGCCGGAACTAAACCCACGACCCTTGGGTGAGCAGTCGAGCCCTTTAACCGCTACACCACCGCAGCTGACGTTCCAGGTGTTCCTATTTCCTGTTTATTCAATGGTTCCACCCATGAATAAATAAGTGTTATTTGGCGCTTTGTCTCATGTCTTTGCTAGCGAACGCGTTTCAATCTCGCGCAACATTTTGATTTCAAGCGTAATAACGAGGTTGCTGCCTTGATTTGTTTTTCTCGCAGAGAAAATGAAAGACACCTGTACAGTTTTTGGGTCTTCCATCTTACTTCCGCCGCTCAATCAGACGGTTAGCTCTCATGGCGCTTCGACTGTTCGACAGTTCGGATGATTAGTTTCTCACGTCTGCCGCTGACCTTGAGCGCTGCCATCGCTGGGACAGATGTGACCTGTTTTGCTGTGCAAGCAATACTAAGCATCCTACACCATCTCGTTCACTCTATAAGAACGCACTTGCGTGTAAAGACACACGCGTTACTGTGCGTGTTTCTTAAGACCGCCTAGTGGGTGCATAGCAAGTTCAAAAACATTTCACGCGCATAATTGGTCACTGCATAAAGCCTGCAACCCATTACAGAAAAGGCAATCTCATGCAAAACCTTCATGGACACAGGTCACATTGAACTTTATGTATTTTAATGTTGCAATTCACCATTTAAACATCCCGAACAACATCGAACAATGAAAAAGTATGCACCAGGCGGTAGAAGTGAGCACTAAAGAAAAGATGTCGCTATCTCATTGAACTCCTAACGACAAAGCTTAAGAGCTCCACAATTTTCGATGAACAATTCAAGCCCTTTCATATCTATCGACTCGACATGTTCCTTAATGTGCGATGTAGTGCGGACGAGTCGTTCTCGTTCACATCTTTACTTGAAGACAGTCTTTCAAACTCTTCACTCTTCCCTCGGCGTCATCTCTTGAGACTTGAAGGACCAGCTCCACTGACTGTATCCACCGACTCCACCAAGGTATCCACCGACTTGCTGAAGCCAGTCGGTGGATACCATGAGGGAATACTTAAATTGCGAATAACGAAAAAAGACATCAAGAAAAGAGATAAGCGATTACATGGTGCTTTATTGCACAAGCGGATGCTGTAGTTTTAACTGCGTATCAGTTCAGGAGGCTGACTGTTCGTCCAGATCACGCTCGAAGAAAGCGCTGAATACCGGCAAAAGCAAGGCTGGTAGCACTCAGACCCGAGCTAAAATGAGAAAACAAAGTATAGAATTATATAATGAAGAAAAATAGCGAAAAATTATGGCATCAATTAACATAACATTGCTAACGAAAGGCTGATTCCAGTCGGGCCGAAGAAAGGGCACCATCGCGTCATTGAGCAAGCATATGTCCTTTTTGTGCCCCCTATACGCCGGCGCTGCGGTACCATATTTACCTGTCTACATCTTACGAAAGGAAAAACCCACAGCGCGTATCTGAACGGCCGTGAGAAGCGGCAAGCCGATTAAGCGCATCGAAAAAGAGTGCTCATTTCGCACAGTGAGCGTGCACATGTCCCTAACCAAATTCTAATCGTGCCGGTGACACGCAACTTTTTTACTTCAAACATTGGCCTCATTGACGTATCGGCAAACGGAGCAGGGCGAATTCCGCCATCAAAGATCACTGGGTGTCCGAGTAACGCATATCCTCGGGCTTCACAGTAATGGAGATTCTATACGTTCTTCTTTTTTTTTATTTTGCTTGACTTTTAAAACAAGACACTGCTTCGCATAGATCGTGTTGAAAAAGGTTGTGAGATCTGAAAAGGAGTTTTTACGATGCTATCTTAGACGTACAAGTTTTGAGATGTCATGTTCGCGACCAAAAAGAAACTGGTCAGTGAGACACTCGACGAACGACTTGCTTTTAGTGAAGCCTAAGACGAAAAGCAACAGATTTTTGGCAAAACGTCGAAAGGAAAAGAGTTGATGACTAAAGGGGGAATAAAAAAGGTCATGAAATACACACTTTGACATCTTCATTTCGAAATGAACAAGATGTTTAGTCGCCCAAAAACATAGATGCCAAGTTTGGCTTTTTCCTGCAATTAAACAAGCCGTGATACTGGAGTAACTAAAATGAATTAAGAACGAATTGCGACACTTTTGGCAAGTTTTGCAGTTCTGACGCTACATCACAGGCCCTCTATGAAGATATCGTAGATTGCGACTGATGGTTTCTCGGCGGTTTGATCTGAAAGTGCTAGAAAATGCGAGGAAGCTTCCAAAATTTATTGCATTGTATGGATATAACAATGTATTCTTCATACTCCGCGTTACCGTTGTGATGATAGTAATTATAACAGTTTTCATCACTGGCTTTGAGAGATCTTTTATCAACGTGATATTCATACTTTTCTACTTTTGGGCCACATTGTTCAAGGACAGACTTCCTGAATTTGGTCTGCTGATGTCGGAAAAAAAGGAGACGGTGAAAACGAACGTTTGGAGTCTCAAAACAGACTAATAAACTATCTGTCATTCATACCGCAGTTATGGCACAAATACTTGCCATCAACGCCTTCTTCCTTCATATCGCTTCTGACACCTGTTCCTCAATACATTCGTAATGTGGTCTCCAGACTTGACGAATGTCTATAAAGTTCACCCATTAACCTGAAATTCAATAAGCAATGTTAAAACCGTGGCCACTGCCGCATTAGCTTTGACGTTGCGCACTGCCAGAGCTAATCGCGGAGCCCGTGCTGTATGTACGGTGATGTTTTGACCCTGAAATAAGTTGCTGCTCGAAACACATGTTGATATTTTCAACTAGTGCGAAAAGTTTTTCTTGTGATTTTGTGGCTCATGTCACTTCATCTAAAATCATGGCTACAAGCTACCGCATTCCTTCAGCAGAAGGCTTTTCTTAACATCTTCGCCATGGCTCCGAAGTGGTTCTATAGTACCAGCTTCACATCTTAGATTGTCCACTCACCATTTCTGGCCAGTTTAAACCTGGCAGGGCAGAACACTTGAGCACAATGTGAACGTTATGTGAGCATTTTGCGTTGGCTTCACCTTTCTGACAAAAGTATAATCATCCTAAGACTTGATACTGGACTAGCCAGTGTGTCGTTCACTTATATAAGAAGACTCCCACCCAATCGCTCCTTCATCTTATACTTATAAGGGTATACATATTTTTAGCGTCACAATACTGGGTATGATTGGCCTAAATTGGCAAATATTAAATCATTCAAAGAGGTAGACGGGCGAGGCCACGAACGTGTTCGTTATAGACTTGTGCGAATTTCCAGTGCCACAATTAAATTTCTAACATTCAAACACATCCACTTACGCTAACTGTGAAGACATGCTCTTTACGGGAGCGTTGACCTCTGTTTATATCAAGCCCTGAGATGGCTCAAATCGTTTTTCGTCTGTTTATTTCAGTATTCCGCCATTTTTTATTATGTTAGCTTCTTCCACCATTCCTTAGACAAAGCCAGAGGTGCCTCTTTTCTACTTCAAAGTGCATCTCTGCTCCCTAAGTGGCACGCAGAATTTCCTTCTGTGCCGGTAGCAGTTCGCTGAAAACTAGCAGTGGAAAGTTCCTTTGTGAACCTCTCATATTGTTCACACAGCAGCTAAGAGGCTTGGGTCTTGTTCTACTTGAGCGAATACCTTGCTGTACATATCGCCTGCTGGCCAAAGTACTGGCAAACACTGATTTGAGTGCCCCAGCCTTAATGCTTCTTATGCGAGAACATTATGCCAGATCTTCTGTTGCAAGGTTGACAACTCGGCCTTTGTTGTGCCACAATGGCTTTATTATTAGTTCTGTTATCGCTTAAACAACCGCAAACCACACGTGCGCAGGAGATACAGCTACTTGTTGTCTGCGCTACATAAGTCATCGTGAAAAGCCAAATGATGTGCATACAAAGTTAAAGTAGCTAAAAATTTTTATTTGTCATGTGGTTTTGTCGACTCGCTTGATACACATCTTTTCAGCTAAAAGCATCTGCCGCGTTTAAATGCACAAACACCAGCTTGCTTATAGGAGTTCCCAATTCTCACAGCGTCGTCAAAAGGCCATCGTCGTTCTCTGAAAATGTCATTTACGACGCTCGCGAACAATTCAATTTAACCTTTTATACTAAACGCGATGCCACATTTCCGCAAAAGCTGAATGTTGAGGCTACGCTGACGTCAGTCACTCTCACCCAGATATTTCAGTGGTTTTGTGTGCGAGATTGTTGCAGGAATAACCGGCTGCGAACACTTTCTCGTTTGTGCTTGTGCGCGTATATATTCATATTCTCAAAACAAAACTGATAATTTGACGCCACTCCAGAATCAGCATCTGGAAAGCCCTCTTTTTCTGCGATCAAGTGAATTTCAAGTAATGTAAGTGTTCATAACTTCGATTTTTGCACACCTAGAGGGTCACTGCCAAGTGTGCACTGCAAAAAATAACTGGCGTAACTAAAGCTTATATAATGACGCATTTCGTCTGTTTATCTTTTTTTATAAATCCCACTCCCAGGCAATACATTTACCAAAATATTGATCGATGAGGTTTCAGGGGTTTTATATAAACAAACATCCGACGCCTGTTCCAGGCCCTGATGAAGTCGATTGAGCAAGGTTGAAAATTTTATTCTGAGAGCCACGGGGGGATCTACTCAATGTAAAAAAATATTTATTAACAGAAGCTTGGATTGCTCCTGAATGAAAAATCACGAAAATCATACCTGTTCTTAAAAAAAAGGCTACGTTTTAGATAATATCAAACCAATTGCATTCACGTCCGATTTGGTCAAGATAAAAAAAAGTATCGCACGTTCACATATTTAAATTTGTCGACGGACAAAACATTCTTCGCCCATGTCAAATTGTGTTCAGGAGGGGATGTCCCATATAATAAGTGAACTGACCTCTAGAGTCGTATAAATCTGGCGCACCGTCAAGGGTAATATGCAGCTCTAGATACTCTCGACACCACAAATGCGTATGATAGTGTCGAACGTAGTGTACTAGCTCGTCGTCCGAGAGAAATAACTTCCCCGCATTATTTACAAGCGAATATTACGGAATTTTTAGGTAATAGGAAATTTTATTGTTCGCAAAGTGGTGTTTTATTAAGTATTTATAAACAGGAAAAATGAGTTCCCCAAGGCGCTGTTCTGTAGCCGGTACTATTCAATATTCTGTTAAGCTCGATAGCATGATGTGAATGTTCCCACGTATGTCTATGCTAATGATATCTCATCCTTTTCGTCAGCTAACTACATTCATGCTTCCTATTAAAACTTGCATATCTAGATATCTGAAATAGAACTCTGGCTGGACGTTATTCATCGTTCTCTAAACCTGAACAAGTGTCCTTCATTAGTCTTTCGTATAAAATACCCTGTACATATATCTCTCATACAAATCTGATATCATTCCACAATTTTCAAGCATCAAATGACTAGGAGTGATACATGACAACTTTTACGGCGAAACCGTATCGAATGTATTGCAGCTAGGGCCGTTCGGGCAATTCACTTATTACGGAGGATAAGCAACGCATCATGAATGCGCCGAGCTACGTTATTTTCAATAGACCGCATGCATGTTTAACTGGTTCTAGAACTTGGATGTGTTTCATCTTCCGGGGTTCTTGCCTATAAGGTGCGCCCTCTTGTTCTTCTGGAGAAGCAGACACTGCGCATGTACTTAGGACTATAGAAATCTGTAGCAAAGAATGCTTTATATATGAGAACTTGAATCCCCTCACTTGTCACCAGGTTTAGAATATTGGCTGTACAAACATATTTAGAGGCAGTTGAATCCCTTTTAAGGCGTAAAAAACAGTTTTTATTGTGCAATCTGACTTATTCTTTATTGTTGATTGATTGATATGTGGGGTTTAACGTCCCAAAACCACTATATGATTATGAGAGACGCCGTAGTGGAGGGCTCCGGAAATTTAGACCACCTGGGGTTCTTTAATGTTCTTTAACGTGCACCCAAATCTGAGCACATGGGCCTACAACATTTCCGCCTCCATCGGAAATGCAGCCGCCGCAGCCGGGATTCGAACCCGCGCCCTGCGGGTCAGCAGCCGAGTACCTTAGCCACTAGACCACCGCGGCGGGGCTATTCTTTATTGTCACTGGCATAGATTTCACACACCTAAAGTAAAGTTTGTATCGACTGTCCGGGAATGTTAGGGAGGTTATTCCAATTTCCAACTCAACAAATTATCTTCAAATATACTTTTTATGACATCTTGTCTAACAGTGCTAACAAATTATCTTCAAATATACTTTTATGACATCTTGTCTGATAGTGCTAACAAATTATCTTCAAATATACATTTATGACATCTTGTCTAACAGTGCTGAACACCTACCGAACTATATGTTAAGAGCTACTTTACGGGACTACCTGATGAGAATACAAGCAAATGTCATCATTCCAACAGACGCTTCACAGAGAGATGAAAAGAGTGGTATCGGTTTATTCTGCCCTGTTCTCGGCTGGTCCTTGTGCCTCCGAATTCCAGATTTTACACCAATATTTATTGCAGAAGGTTTAGGTGTAGTATTAGCCCTTTGAAAACTGACATCAATAAATTAAGCCGTAATAATAACGGACAATTTATTAATCTGCAGTGCGCTCAGAGAATGCGGTGATTTGAAAGCAATAAACGAATTCAATTTTGTAGTACCTAACCACTTAAAGAAGGTAGGTTTAATATGGGTGCCTGGACATAGAGGCATAAATGAAACAGCTGATGCACTAGCGAAAGTAGTGTTGGCTAGACTGCAGCTAGCAATATAACCTCTACAACATCTTTTATAGTAGGGGCTAGATTTCGGAGGCAAATGATGATTCTAGAATCTTCGATGTATAATCACGCATAATCTAACAAAAAGCCCTGTTTTAGGCACACCAGTGTGTGTCGTCTCAAGAATAAACATATTTGCACTACGCAAGACTAGGAGTAGTTACGACGTAACTACAGAACAAGAGACAAGGACAGAAAGAACGCTGACTTCAACTGAAATTTTATTAGCGAAAACGCTGGACATATATACTCGTGACAGAACACCACCGCGCAATCGCACAGCCTATTGCATCACAGGAAGACAATCATCATCCTGTTATATGGTTACAACGCCACAGCTCAGCACAAATTCACGATCTGTTCTGGCAAAGCCATAAACACGATTTCTTTTTTAGTCAGAGCAAGTGAAAGCATGCTGATACATCGATCACCCAGCATTTGCATTTCATTGGCCTCCATATTCTCTCGTGTTAGCTGCTGACGGTGTTTGGCTACGACAGTGCACTTTTCGAATTCCGGTGTACAATGGATGCCTAAATGACCTTGCACAGCTGAGTATACATTGTAATGATGCTCCTTTAAACGCTCATTCAGGCACCGGCCCGTTCGCCCAACATACATCTTGCCGCGTGACAACGGGAGCAAATAATCTATAGCTATCACACATGCTACGAGTAGCCTTCTATGTGTGATTGTGCATCAGCTCCTTCGTGCGGACTGCGCATTCACCCGTTTGCAGAGCGCTGAAAGCTTTTCTGGGGCAGAGAAAACCACCTTCACGTCTACTTTATCACCTATTTTTTTTCAAATTGTGAGAAATGCTAAGTAGATAGGGAATCACAGCCACGTGCTGTAGGCTACTAGCCACGTAGTTCACTGGTGCTTCTCGTCCCTGTTTAATTGTCCTAAGCAACTTTTCCTCCACCGAAACCAGCTAATGATCGGGGAAACCAGCGCTGATCAGACGGTAAGCCCAATCATGTGCTGGTGCCTTGTTTTTTGTGTTTATGTGCAATGTTTATTGTTGTGGCCACATTATATTTGTCATGACTAATGAAAAGCGCTGGCTATATGTCTTTTTTTTTGCAGCGCGGACCAAGGAATACTATGGCCGATGTCCGGCTTTCGCAGCTACTAGTCACATTGTGCGTTCTAGGAGTGTTAAGCTGCCTTTTTGTAACCCGCCTGGGGTACGTCCACGTGAAAGTCAACTGGCCTGAGTTCCGTGACGCGGCAGAAAAAAAAGTTCAGGAATCTGCTGCCTTCAGTAATGTGGCGCTGGTAAGGCCTCCACCCAGGTGAGTACTGGTAATCGCTGCTGAAACAGTGGCAATCTGAGTTATAATTTAGTGACGAGTTGTCTTCCTTCGCATACGTTTAAAGAACCTCAGCAGATACCATACAGATTTTGCTTAATTCAACTGCTTCAGAACACTTGTATTGAAATCTACAGACGCATAGACGAATAGTCGCGAAAAAAATTTGAACGCAAAATTACAATGGACCACACTTGTCCTGACAGAGACAAGCCATTTTCAGAAAACACAAACTCACAAATACACTTCGTTCCGGGTCTTATATCACTGTCTTGCATCAGTCCAAGATTTTATTATCGTCGATGTTCCAGATCGCGCAGTTGTTATTTCCCTCCTTCTCTTATTTCGGACGCAAGTGTGGTAGAAAAGATTTATTGTGCGGTTTAGCTGGTCTATTGGCCATTCCTATCTGCAAAAAAATGCTACCTGAAACCTGAAATGAGGCGTTCTGAACTCGTGAGACAGTTGCAAATAAGGGCAGCAGCTGACGCCCACGTCATTCAACCGAAAAATGTACCATAAAGTTCATGCCATCTGCTTCCTCCACCTAACATTGATATTAAGGGGTCCATGGGCCAGACAAACATGGTTCCTCGTAACTTTGAAGGGTAACGGCCTGGGCTAGTTGCTATGTCGAATGAAGTAATGTGAACTGAAGATGAAGGCAGTACACAGTGTCACTATTACCCGGCACGAGGCAGGGATTACTCTGAGTAATTCTACACGCAAGATAGACGCAAAGGCGCTAGCTACTAATCAGTGGTAGGGAAACCAACGTTTTCTCCACAAATAAGATTACTAAGCAAGGAAAGTCATGAAGAAACCGTGAAATCAAAACATCTTCGTTCTAATTCGTTTCGAGGAGACTGCCAAAGTACGACATGACGGTAACAACGGGTGTGTTAGGCTAGGCTTTAGAACTTTGTGGAACTTCGAGTTCGTAAAACGTGATATCTGGTAGTCCTTGACGCCGATAACTTATCAAAAGACAATCCTCTGCCAAGAGCTTGATTATATGCTAAATGTTTTCGTCACAAAATAGTTGCGTCAATGACAATGCGGAACACAAAATTCTGCAAGCTAGCAGACCTGTGGGGATGTGCACCTACGAAAGAGATCTTTTTGTTTCGATTCGGCCCCGTGTGTTAGTTGGTGACACAAAGACGGGGAAGTCCTCTATAACGAGAAAGGGGTAAATAACGGTGGTATTCGTTTCAGCTGGTCTCATAGTAAAGTTTAGCAAAGAGAAGTCATCAAGAACTATTGAAAATGGCATCTGTGTTACGTGTGCAGTCGTTTCAGGAGACTTGAGGTGGCCATGCTTAAGGTGGCGAAAAGCATTGGTAGAACATGACAGTGGTGACATGACTACATTATGGCAACTGTGTTAAAGCTGACTCGTACCAAGCGTGCTATATAAATAGGCGCAAGCAGACAGCAGAATGTCCTAGTAAGCCTGTTAGACATTAATGGCATGGCCTATAGCTACAAACAAAACAATGAAGTCCTCGGGAATGGTACTTGTGGGCAAGACATGTAATCCCATAAAGTTCTGTTTTAAATACCTGCTACACTTGGCCTCTAAGGATACCAAATATAGTAAACATTCTTTCGTCGGCCACGCAGAAGTTTCCTCACAATGGAGCTATGCCAATTTTATCTCAGTATATTGTGAACTGTCACGTGGTGTCGTCTGATTTTCCCACCCTCTTGTTTGTCCATGAATGTTTGCTCAAATAGCCTTCACGAAATTTGACACTGTCTGCGAATAGGGCACTCAGGGGAAGCTGCAGCCAGTTTCAGAGGCAAAAAAAGGTGACGTCACTCAACATGCCTTTTTAGTTAGCCCAAATAACGGACAGAGCATTCATCTGATTTGCCATATTTTGCTGAAATAATTGTCGCCCACTTTGCCTCGTGTATTTTGGGTGTTCAATTCTCATATTTTATAGCAAGACTTTGCAATGGACATCTTTAAGCGACACGTGCATTGTCCTAAGGAGGTACCGCTGCAGCGTCTATCGACTTCACGACGACTGGTAATAGGTAGACCAGGGAAATCCCATGCGCAGTATCCTAAATATGACGTGCCGTGTCGTTAACAATCACGTTGGACTATGCTACATTACGGGTTACATGAGACACAAACAAGTATGAAGCGATCCCTTCTTTCTCTGTTGTCTCGTATCTCGTCCTCTCACTCGGTATCATTATGTATGACTACCCCCAACCTTGTCGCGCTGCATTGCGAGACTTGTTAGGTTATGTAAATGTACGCATCGCTTTCACATACCTTACCCATTTCATTTAGACGATAATCTTACGTTTCTCCAACTCTACTTCCTTCACAGTGAGAAAATGACGCTGGTGTACGTTATATGCGAGAATCATTTTGATCTTGGCCTCGTGGCTATCAAGTCAGCCGTAGCCTACTCCACGACCAGACTGCACCTTATCGTCATAGCAGATGATTATAACAAGGACAAGATGCGAAACGAGGTAAGCCTGTGCAGATGTCCGACCAATTCTTCTACACACGTGAGCTTGCTTTTACCGGGAGTTTTCTGTATAATGTTTACCGAACGATGTCTAGGAATTTAACGGTAGCTTTTTCAGTAAATCAGCGATTGTAAGGCGTTGTTTGCGCTCATTTGTGCCGTTCTGTTTCCTCGCCCAGCTTCATCGATTCACGACGGCTAACTGTTGTACTCCTGACAAGGCCTCAGTTAGCCTTAGGCTTCCCTGTAATACAAGAGCATAAACATGTCAGGCATGCGAAACATATTCAGGAAGCAGAACACTGGCACACAATACAATCATTTTCTTCAACTATAATGGCTTATCGAAGATCAGATTCGCTCCATACCAAAGGAGCTGAGTCGAATGACAAAAAAACATTCTAATGATCAGCGAACTTCCTTTGTTAAGTTACGCAACACAAACTATTTAAGGTAAAATGAAGTGGTATACCAATTTCCCGTTGCAGCCTTTCTGTCAGTATTTTTTCTCAGTAGGATGCTTGGGTACACAAATTATGAAATACCATTTAGACCCAAGACCAAGTTGTCTTACGTCTAAATGGGTACTTCATAATTTCAGTTCTGGAATTTAAGGCAGAAGTTTTTGAGCACTTTATTTCGCCGTAACCATGAACTGAGAAAGAATTTAACAAAAATAGATGCTTATGTTAGAGATGTTCTTTGAAAAGTTCACAACCGCTCTGGAATAGCAAGCGCCCGCACCTATACCCTACATGCAACATGACTGAGGATGGCTAGTGACTTCAGTCTTACGTATAATGAATAAAGCGCAAAGTAGGCTTTAGTAATGCGCCAAGAAACGAATGAGAAAGAAATTAGTGAAGAAGCTGTGTCACGTCTACACGACGTGCTGCCTCTGCTCCCGCACTTGATAGTAGGCTAGCGAGCGTACGAGCGATAGGGGGAGCTTGTGGATTCTAGCCTAAGACGCGCAACAAACTTTCCCCTGGCAGTGAAGCTCACCTCGCGAACAATGTAATGACTGCATTACAAATGAACTTCTCCCGACATTACCACACTTACTGAGTACGAAACATATCGAAAATTCAGTGTGCAGCAAACGGCAACAAACACCTTCAGTTTGTTACAAGAGGTTTGCAATGAAAAGAGGTCAGTACCTGTTCAAAATTTCCAACTGGATACTCCTAACATCAAGATAGATCGAGAGAAGGCTGAATGCTTCTGTGAGTTAATGTTTATGTCATCCGTACCGGCAACGTTGCAATAAACCATGGGCACAAATTGTGGAACCTTGGAGTTACAGATGTTTCTTTCTAACGTTGAAGGCGTTGTCCACTATATACCTTCTATACCGCTTCGAAGGTTATCTTTAGCTGCGTGGGGCAGTATATATCACGTGTCGTCTGGCGAAAAGGAAAAAAAAATGTCGCTTAGTCTATTGCGCACTGTTTAATCTAGTTATTGTATACAAAATAGTTAGCCCCTAGCCTCATTTTGTATTTCCTTTCTTTTTTTTCTTAGTGCATTCATTGCCTCGCACATGACATTTTTTATTGAAAGAAGCAAGGCGTGCACAAAGAAAAATTGTACCGTCAGAGATGGATAGAAGATGAAGAAAGCTGATAATGATACAAGTATTATGTGTGGTTTTACTTACCAAAATTATATATGATTATAAGATACGTTGTAGTGGAAAGCTACGGAAACTTCGACCACTTCACCTTTCATTATTGTGCGCTTAAGGGGCCTCTGAGAGCGCTGGAAATGATTGTATGGATGTGTCTGCGAGGCTTGCGTAGCCTGGTGTTGAGCGAGGCTTCGGCTTAAAAGCGGATACGACTGCGCTAATAAATCTTCTCTAAAACAAAACTTTCACTAGCGGATAATAGTAATATATTCTAAAATTAAGGTCCACTCACTTTGACGGCATAACCAAACAGAGCAAGAAAACAGACGACATAAAATGGTGGAAGGAACACTGCCTTTGTCGTCTGCCTGCCACATTTAGCGGCCGTTGGTTACTTTTTACGCTTTGTAGAATTGTAAATCGACGCAGAAGTTTTGAGCGTTAATTAGAACACGCTTCTCTGCACTGAAAAAACATAAATAGCTTATTACATGCATTTTTAGTAAGAAACCAACCATTTTAACGCAAAGCCAGACGCGTTTTTGAGGTGCACAAATCCGAGTCAAGCTCGAAGCTCACATATCCCGGCATTACCTTGCACCCAGCAGCTCACTAGCGCCATATTTACATCCAGAATGTTTTGTGAGAAGCTCTATGAAAAAAGGAGCACACAAGATTTTGAGAGATAGTGTGAGAAATATAGGAATCAGAGAGAGCTTGAGAAAAAGAAACAGAGCTAAGAATATACAAAAGAATTGGCTGCGAAACAAAGCAAAAAATGACAAACATAGGAATGAAAGAGAGCTATGTGAAAGAAACAGAGCTAAGAAAGGACAAAAGAAACGGCAGCGAAACAGTGCAAAAAATAGTTCCACAAAAACAAAGCTAAACAGAATCAAGGAATACCAGGCATACAGAGAAATTAGAAAAACAGAAAAATAGGTTGCCGTGCGAGTGAGGATGCGGCCGTTTTTCGCTGTGCGAAGGTTTCTTCGACATAGGGGAAACTTCCGGCATTTTCGAACTGAAGTTTTCAGTTTCGTCCTGTCGTTCAAGTACCCGACTTTGTACAGACGCGATGCCACCACATTCGGTAGACATTCTGACCCTTTAGTTACAAAGCAAGAAGCGTGCTCTAGGGTATATCCAGTCTCCCCCCCCTCCCCTTTTTCGCTACCATGCCTCATTGCATCTAAGTATCCTCTGGATGTGTTAAGACGGCGTATTTAGGCACATAACTAAATCTTTCCGTCGATTGACGACTGAAAGAGTCAAAATGAGTTAGCCACGCTATCTCAAGACAAGACAAGGTGAGCGTTCCTGTCAACAGAGGCCCTTTCACTGTTAGCTTTAATCAATCAGTGATGCTGCATTCCCCACTCCCACCCCTTTTCAGCTCCCTTTAGTTTGGTCTTTCATTATCACTGCAAAGGGAAATTTCGTTAGAGAAATGGGTCTGTCGGCACTGTAAGATCCATTGTGCTCACGTGCCTTGTTCGACGGCAGTGGCAGAAGTAAGACTTCTGAATACAGTACAATGAGTATGTATGTTCTGATTTTTCATGTTCTCTTTGTTTTTCCTCCACATACCACACCCGTCGTTCTGCCAGTATGCCTCTTGGCCAGATCACGTCAAGAAGCGTGTCAGCTGTGATGTGGTGTCTGTGTGGTTCCCCAAGAAGAACTATTACCAATGGTGGGCCATGTTCAGGCCTTGTGCAACGCAGAGGCTCTTTTTATCGGTATGTACGCATGAATTTTTATAATAAACAGAGGCTAGAATCTAGCGATACCGCATTTCATACAGTCTTAAATGATTCAATCTCTAGTGCACTAGAATTTCGAACTAAAAGGAAGATTTAAAATTTACAGCCCTTCAAGATGGTAACTACCGACGATTGTTATAGCGCGAGCTCAGAACAACAACAAAGGGACAAGAAGAAGACGAGCACTCGTCTTCTTCTTGTCTCTTTGTCGTCGTTCTGAAATTGTGCCATAACAATCGTCATGTCATACTAACTAGCTCAAGCCACCACGCTTTTAACGAAAGCACCAGCTGCAGTTGCATGCTCTGTGGCCGCGGAATGACTTGGAAGTGTGGCAGCTTGTGCTAGTTGGTATGGCATGACGATAGTTATAGCGCGAAAAGAAAACGACGACACAGAGACAAGAAAGTCTTTTTTGTCTCTGTGTCGTCATTTTGTTTTTGCTCTATAACTATCGTCGCGGAATGACGTTGTTGTCTAGTTATTCAGGCTTCTGTGCACGTCAGCGCACATTCTGCGTCCACTGTTCTTCCTCCAAAATACCATACGCATCCCTAGGAGTGATTGAGGTTGGAGATAATGGTAGTGCGTCTGAGTACAAGTGTGTCCACCTTGATGTGTTAATCCGAGTGAGCCCTATGCGCAAAGCATATTTCTGGAGTCGGATCGAGCTCCACGTTTTTTTTTCTTGCCGTCATGTGGCGATAACATTCAGCTTGAGCGTTACTATAGCAGCCTTAAGTTGGTTCACGTTTATACTAACGTCTACTCCAACAGCGCACTGGCGCTCAGACGCCAGCTCAATATTTCAATATTTATTTGAGAGAGACGAGAGTAAAGGGGAGGGGGGAGATGGTTTAGCTTCCATCCTTCCGCAAACTCTTTCACGGGAAGTTCTCCGTCAAATTATATCACGTTGGTCACATGCTTCAATAAAATTGTCCGAAAATTTTTATTGAAAAATTAGTGAGCTATAAACCCAGATAACTTGCATCTGAAGGTACATTATTAGTCGCGACGTAGAACAGCTGTTATGCGAGACGATCGAGTTACAGTTCAATGACGCTTAGATCCAAAAGGCTGGACATTTCTTGAGAGGCACATCAGCCGACTCTCTTCAACTCGAATCAAGCCGTGAGTCTGATTGAGTCCGAGTGAGCAATATTTTGGTGAGTATGAGTCCGAGTGAGTTCAGTTTAGGAAAATTTTAGTGCGTCCATGTGAGCGCCAAGGACCAAGTATATTTCATAAGTGAGCTCCACGTTTCTCCCTGGCCTGTAATTGTGATTGTGTTAACTTTGGTCGTTATTATTTTTTTTCACACTAAGCGTATGGCTGAGTCAAAGTGTCGCCCTTGTTTTTTTGCATGTGCAGTGCTTCTGATTGTGCAATAATGTTTCATCACTTCTTTTCATTGGCGAAGGTGTTCAGTCCAGTAGTTGTGAGAAGTAGGCAAAGTGAAATAAGGGCAGAGATGACACAGGCTAACATTAGAGAGACAACCGGTAGTGACGCAGCCAGACCAGCTTTCTCTAATAGAAAACAATGCTCACCAATGTGTCTACAGCTTGACTGGCTACGTCGATTTTCCAGGACATCTTCTTAATTTCGTTTTTTTGGCTTATCATTGTCCTTTCAGGCCATCAATTATATTTGTTAAAGAGTGCTTACCAGCGCAAACGACAGGGCAGGAGGGGACAGCAGAAGAGACGAGACAGAGCGCTGAACTGCCAACAATTTATTTCTTGCGAAGGTCTTCCCTTTTATACAGTTACCAGTCGCAATAGTCATGCGTGAAACACAATGACAACGCATAAGCACATCACACCGACAAGCGAAGAAACAACTTTTCCTTATCGGTGAGCGCGACCGAAGGGGTGCTAACACAAGCATCTTTCAATGAGCAAATCTTTTCTGCCTCTATGATCTCACGTGTGGTGCGATCCCTGCATCTAGCAACAATAGTACACTCTGGAAATACTGGCCGGCAGCCACACGTGGTGCAGTTAACGGACATCCATCCTTGTTTATAGGGATCCACATTGTACATATGTTTCCTCAGCCTCTCATTTATACAACGACCTGTTTGACCAACGTAATACCTTCCAAACGATAACAGCAGCTGATAGATACACCATATTACAGATGCAATCTATGAATTTATTTACATGTTTTCTAGAGCAACCGAGGATGTGTCTGGACGGAGGAACGGACAGTCTGCACAGGCGACTCAATTTCTGAGGGGCCGTAAAGACCACCTTCACATTAACTCGCTATTCTACTTTCTTAATATTGTGTGCTACCTTGTGCATATACGGAACCACGGCGAAAGCCTGTCTAGCTGTGACAGGTGGGACTGCATTATCGGTCCCTTTGGCCTTAAGTTCACGCAGCAGACTTTCGGCAACGGAAACTTGCACGTGTTCCGGGTAACCAGCCGACGTCAGCCTTGAAGATTGCTCAACAAAGCTTTCTGTAATCTTGTGCACAAAGAATTTTGGCAAAGCATTCACGAAACAAGATTTTGCGACACCTCGCTTTAGAATGCGCGGAATTAAATGGAAAAACAGACTTATTTCCACGTGGTTGAAACATCCAGCAAGTGCGTCCATTATTCAGGAATAGCTTAAAGTCAAGGAACCTGATTTCACAATTCTCAGAAAATTCATGAGTAAGCTCAAAATGTTTAAAACCATTTATCATCAGGTCTAAAACTGTAAGTGCCTCATTCTTAAATGATGCAACATCAGTGTCCATAAATATTAAAAAATCATCTACGTATCTGAAAACGTGCGTCACAATCGTGTTAGTAAAAACTTCCGACATGAATCTGTCTAATTTGTCTAAAAACAGGTCACTGACGATGGAAGCGATGCAAGATACATTACAGATACCAGATTTTTGAAGGTGGGGTTTTCCATTCTATATGATGTACGTCGACTGAAGGTAAAACGTTAAAAGCTCTAAAAACCCACTGACGCTGACGCCAGACTGGGTCTGGAATTTTGAGGCTCCATACTCCTCTATATATTCTCCAATGCATTTTAATAATGAGCCATGCGGAATAGAATAGTACAGGTCTTTGACGTCTACAGAGAAGGCGAATAGTGTCTTATTCCAATGCGACGAAATAAACTCCTGGACTTCACATGAACTTTTTACCAGAAATGGATCGTTCGCTTCTAGGTATTTCAAGGTTTTGTGCAGGTAGAGCGCAATACATTTTAGTCAGGTATTATTTTCAGATACAATTAGCCTAAAAGGCATGTCGACCTTATGCGTTTTCGCGCTGAGGACTGCTTCAAGAAAATCTTCCTTGGCATCTGACATATTCTTATGGACATTTATAAGATTTAACTTGCGAAGCAGGCTCTTAGCTTTACTTTTGACCTTTTTCGTCGACACTTCCGCATGACAGTTAAAAAGGGCCTAAACCATGTGACAAACTTTTTCCCGGTACTTTTTAAGGCACATTACGGCAAAGCTGCCCTCCTTGGGATCAAGTAACACACATAATGATTGCTCCTTCAAAAAATCTACAACGCGTTTTACCGGAAGAGCCGAAAGGCTCGCCATACACCGACTTAAGACATCTACGCCGTCCGCTATGCAGCGGTTTTGCTCTTCTGGTGGAGCACACTGAGGGACTTGTCAAACGGTAGCCAAAAGGTCGTGCGGGGAACGCTTAGGCTCCACCGCGAACTTCTGTCCCAACGAAAGCACTTTAAAGACATGCTGGGGCAAGTCCAAGTCTTCCTGATTGCAGATCGGCCACTTCGGCGGTTGCTGTCGTGTGGGCGCTAGGTTGCGGAGCCGAAGGAGCTCAGTCTTTCAGAGGAACTCGTTTGACAGATAAATATGCCGCCGAAGTTCTCGGAGATTCCTCGCAGCGTTAACAGGTGTACTGGAGATCTGTACGTGAGCACATAAGTACTCATTGTGGAGCCGTACTTGTCTCTGCAACTCTGTCTCATGATCTTGCAGATCTTTGACCCGTGTCATTGTGATGTCGTAAACCCACCAAACAGGCGAGAAACTTTTTCTGGAAACACTTTTTTTCTTGATGCAAAATGAAACAGCGCGAACTCGGCAAGTGGTAACTGCCTTCTGTTGTGCTCACCGATAAGGAAAACTTGTTCCTTTGCTTGTCGATGTGATGTACTTATGCATTGTCATTGTGTTTCGCGTATGACTATTGCGACTGGTAACTGTATAAAAGCGAAGACGTTCACAAGAAATAAAATGTTGCCAGTTCAGCGCTCTGTCTCGTCTCTTCTCCCTGTCCTCTCTTGCCCTGTCGTTTGCGCTGGTAAGCACTGTTTATCATGTTATACCAACACGCCCAATCCTATTGTCACTTGACAATTATTTGTGTTTGCCATAGCTGATGCGTTGCTGGCTTCCATCTACACATTATTAGAAACGCTTCGTAATCGTGGATTATCATGCCGAAGTTTAAAAACATGGCTGAAAACCACA
The DNA here is from genome assembly GCF_043290135.1 of Rhipicephalus microplus. Taxonomy (NCBI): domain Eukaryota; kingdom Metazoa; phylum Arthropoda; class Arachnida; order Ixodida; family Ixodidae; genus Rhipicephalus; species Rhipicephalus microplus. The sequence goes on from NC_134705.1 coordinate 141,176,681, forward strand.
CATTTCTGATATATCTCACTTTGGTTCACACGCATCACTGTTTGCAGCAGAGCAGGCCGCTTGATTTGTGATAGTCCAACTGAACAAAGCGAAGTTCTTGTTTGAAGAGCAATATTCTGACTGTATCAGATGTTTCTCTATATTTACTTTAGTATGTTTTTCAATACCATTAGTTTCAGTGTGAGACGAAACGAACCATTTCCTTGTGCTGAGTGAAATAAACTAGGTAAACACATTATTCACCAAAGAAAGCAAACTGTACATACACTTCTAATTCCTTGAGCGTTGTTCTGCTTGATTTAGTTATTACATTTGCTTTGTTTTTTTTTTTGGTCCAAACTTGGTCTTGTCTTTTATGCAATAAAACAGTGATTATTACAAATTTTCTTCACATAGCATCCTGCTTGACTCAACGTGTAGTCGAACAAGAGTGTTATTTAGTCAATCATGCTAAATATACTTTATACAGATACCATTTATTTCATTATAGAGGTCTTTCGGGATGGCGATGGTGTCTTTCACAAGCACTCTTTTTACAATAGTGTATACTCTGCAGCGTAGAAGCCAATGACAAGCTGTGAAGTTTGGAAACTTTTGCAGGCTTTATTCGTGAGCAGTTGACACTTGCAGCCACAGCCTTTTGCTTCAAAAAAATGGGACAAAAACTATTGTTCTTTCGAAATAACAGATTATTTTTCTGCTCGGTGCATACCATTATAGGAATTTAGTACAGAACAAAATTTGCTACGTATTGACGCCTGATTGGCATTTTAGTAAACAAATGTTGACAGCTGATATGTTTTTCAAAGAAGTATTGATTCAACAGACCAGGAACAATTGTTTATGTCCAGTTGTTCCTGACACAAGTGCTTCAATGTGAAAGGTCAATGGTGCTGATTCGGGTTTCGGAAGGCTTGTTATTGCTAACTAACTTTGAAAGTTGTTGTGAAGTACAGCTGACGCATGGCCTCACGACACAAGCAGCAGATCTTGAGGCGTTTGAAATACACATTCCTAAATGTAGAACACATTCCATTTCATTGAGGGGAAAAAAACGCGGACGTTCTCACCATAAGTGTGAAATAAACAGTAAAATTTGTGACTGGTATTCACTAGAGCAAGTAACTTGAGGTCAGTGTGATCACAAAATAAACAAGTTCATAATCAATGTAAAAAATAGCAATTTAGAATAATATCGTGAATGTCACATGTGTTAGAGTGCGTGAGGATAGAGGCTTACCACAATCGAGGATGCTTAAGGCAGGCTTTCAAGAAAGCAATGTGGCAGCATTATCAGGCCCCGTTCGCATTGGCGTCTTATTCACTCGTCGTAATTTGGTGAACTTGAATAAATATTTAAACCATGTCGCGACTGAAAGAACGCACACACACGTGACCACGGCATTTGTGAGATTTCCTAATACGCATACTTCAATACAATTGCGAAGTGTCCAGCATTGCATGTCTGTAAGGCAACAACTGTTCAGCAATGCACACTTGTAGATACTGTTGCTGATCATATTGAGGATGACTTATAGCCCAACCATCAAAAGTTAGCTGACAGCTGACTGGGGCGCAGAATAGCTGAAGTAAATGCCAGTATGAAGCCTGATTTTTATTCTTGTTTGGATCGACCTTTTAGGCTCTTAACTCCACGTTTTAGTGAGATGCATAAACTGTCTTTTCATGCTCAATGAGGCATCCGAAAATAATTGCGAGAGAAATGCTTGTTTTGATGATGATGATGATGATGATGATGATGATGAAAAACTAGCACCTACTGATCTATGGGTGGAGTCCCTAGTCCGGGACACCATTGGCTCTCACCCCAGCCCTTGTGCGGGCCCCTTGGACGGCCCCCGGTATTGAGGCGGAAATGTTGTAGGCCCGTGTGGTCAGATTTGGGTGCACGTTAAAGAACCCCAGGTGGTCTAAATTTCCGGAGCCCTCCACTACGGCATCTCTCATAATCATATGGTGGTTTTGGGAGGTTAAACCCTACATATAGATATTGGACCCCCCGGTCCAGTCTGGACAGGGCCGCCTCTCACTCATCTCTACCGAAATCCTTGAAGACATCTGTTTTAGACGTGTTTCTCTGGCACCCCTATGCTATATGATAGAGTGTAGCTAGATTAGCGTTGCATAGCCTACATGTGTGTGATGGGTACTTGTGAGAGTGGATTTTAGAGAGTAAGTGTGGGTTGGAATACAATATAGTTTGTAAGCGGCGCCGGCTACCTGTGCAGCTTTACTGAGTTGAGATTGCGGTGAGGGTTATTTTCTAATGCGAATCATTTCATAGTGGCACGTTTACTTGCAAATCCAGCCTCAGCGCTGGCGTCGGCAACCCCCCTGGGCATGCTCGCGCCTCGCGTATCGTGCCACATGCTTGCGTCTCGCGCCTACTGTTTGCGTCTCGCGCCTTCTCTGACGCCTACTGCCAAGTTACTGGCAATAGTGGGCGTAAATCCAGAGCAGTGTTTATATCAGGTGCATTTCATTTCAGGGACCATGGTCACTGGTAGGCGCCGCGAGCCATAGTTTGCTAACAGTACTTACTCACTATACTCGCAATAGGCTCTCGCACCGTAACCACAAGAAGAGGTAATGATCGCGTCTGATCACGTGTGCCCAAGGTTATGGCGCGTGGTGACTTCAACTTCTTTGCCCCGTTTCATCCCTGCCCACTTAGCTTTCCGCACAATCATCGAGATGAGAGATGAGAGCACGCACTTGAAGCGCGTGACTAAAACCTGTCTCTCAGTTTGTTCTTGGCGGAATCGAGAAATTCATGAAGGGTGAAATCAAGGGGCAATGAACTCTGATATAGTAAGGTCATGTATTGATTAGTTGAAAGCATGACAACTCTGTTAAACCAGGACAATCGTTTCGTGCACAGCCATGCTTTTCGGGATTGATAAGCAATAATTGAAGAGAAGATTTGTAATTATACATGTGTTACTGCCTAATCTCTTATGCATGAATATACTTCATTCAAGATGAGCCGGAGAGTGTTGAATACCTCAGTAGACGCATGAGAGAAAAACATGGTTAAAGGCTGTGTCACATGCGAAGCATTTTCGGAATTGCCTGTCAAGGCCTGCTGAACACTTGCTTGAAAAGCATCCGTTGTGGGGACTTCGACAAATGGTCGTCTGTTTCCTTATTGCCAGCGCACGAATCTTAATATTATTATTTTTTGTGGACTCTGGCTCATCAGGCTAACCATATGTTATCAAAAGGGAAATATTCCAACTTTATGATTGCTTGATAGCGATAGCTCTATAAAATGTATGTTGAATTCTTTTTGAGTCGAGCCCTATGCATTGATGAAAAATTATGTGCGTACACTTTACAGAAATATTGCGTCAGGAAAATCATTACACCGGATGCGCTAATATCAACAGTGATTTGAGATTGATATTCGCAGGTCAGCAAAATCTGGAGGGTGCGTTTATTTTATGTTTGACACTGCTTTCATTATTTAGTGCTGTAATGAGGTCTCTTGGTGTCACACATTGTCGTATAGATCACGTGGTTTTATGAGAAAATGAAACAAGCGAGGCAAGTGCACGTTTCAAGTACAGTTTTAAATGATATGCTGTAGTAAATGCTTTATATCTCTATTATGTAAAGCAGCCTATAGGCTGGTTTACTTATTTACCCCCTACCGTGACATACCTGTCTACCCCCTACCGTGACTTTATCTTCACAGAGTATGTTTCCTAACGAGGATGCCGTCATCTACGTCGACACAGACGTGATATTTGTTCATCCTGTCGAAGACTTCTGGAGAAAATTCTACGCCATGAACGAATGGCAGATGGCTGGCATGGCACCGGAGACAGAGAACTACACAATGAACTACTATACGACAAAGGCACTGCACCCATTCGTGCAGCCGTTTGGTAACAACAACTGTTCCTACGCTTTTCAACTTAAATACTTTTTTACACCTAAATGTGCCGCAGTCATCGCAGTTATCCAAGCAGTCATCGCAAAAGTATGAGTATTTTTAGTAGTAGTAGTAAGTAAAATTGGTAATAGTAGCAGTAAAACTAGTAACAAGTAGTATTACAATAGTATCAGTAAGATTAGTAGTGGTAGTAGTAGTAGTAGTAATAGTGACAGTAGAACAAGTAGCAGAAGCGATGTAGTAGTTGTAGTAATATTATTAGTCGCAATAGTAGTGGTAGTAGTAGTAGTTGCAGTATCACAGTAGTAGTAGCAGCAGCGGCAGCGGCGGCACGCAAATCACTTGGCTAGATGAGAGAGTAAATAAACAAATAACTTAAACGCATTGATGATGGTGATGATGATGATGATGAACAGTAGTGATGATGATGACAATAATGCCAGTGATCTCGCTTACAGCTCCAGCAAAATAATTATCTGGGCGAGTTGGCAGGCCATCATAGAACAGCGCACATGGGCGAAGACAATATCAGAAGGAGATGACGGCTTTCACAGCATGGAATGGGCTTATTTTTTCTCGTGGAAGAACGTCACACGTGCTTAGCGCTTTAGTACAGTTCATTTATCTTATAACGTGGCTATGTGCTCCTCCGCATGCGTGTTTTTTGCTGTTGTTCTCACTCGCCGGCCGTGATCGCTGCACTCTGCATGTTTGCTTACTTCCGGTCCTCAGCTCTTGCGGACAGTTTGAAGCATTCGATGGAGCAGCGTGACTTTTGACCACCTGTGGGCACTAGCGGAGTAAAAAAAAGGGGGGGGGAGGCGCTGGTCATAGCATCCAGAATGCTGAATACAACGTTCATGTAAACTTGCGTTTTTCTTACGAAAATATATGAAGGGGTCCTAATAATGAAGAGGGAGCTCAGAGGCTGGCTGTATGCTCTATACACTGTTCCTGCCACCATATTCGCTCAATGTCAGAACATACCAACGTGTGTATTTCTATATTAGTACAATTAACACACAGACAACACGTGTAAGCGCTCAGTGCAGGCCCATGAAGGTCGATAGTGTTAGGTACTCGTTAAAGATATTGATATGGTCATAGTAAAATAAAATTAATTAGTAAAGAGTTTTCTATCGAAATACGCCTGTTCATTAGTAAACGTTGAGCGTTGATATATAGTGCATGCTTATTACTCACAGCTGATGTCTCGATGAGGATAAGGAGGGACAAGATATATAGAAGGCATAGCATGTTTAATTACAAGTAATTGAAACTTTAAATCAGACACTAAATACAATCATTACACAGTGCACCTAAGAATAAAAACTGTAGTTATGGGAGGAATTATCTTTCTATTCAGCCAATTTTCTCCAATGCGTGTGTGCCATATGTGGAAGACAAGAAGAAGAAAGCAGGGTCTTTAACCAGGAACATGCCGGTTTGGCTTCACTGCGCTGCGGTAATAGTAAAGAGCAGTATAACGGTGAGGTGAGAGAAAACGGAAAGAGACGAAAAAATAGTCAGTAAATGGCCCGACGTGTATGCATCGGTGGCATTATACAAAAGTCAAAGCTGTTCACATAAGCCCGTAGTACTCAGAAAGCGAAAGATAGCAATGACAGCCTTGTGAGCTGACAAAAGACAAAGACGGCGCTCCAGCAGCACCTGCATGGATAGTCGCTGATCGTTCAGTCACTGCAACGCGTCAGAATATTTTAGTCTCAGACGCGAATTGAGGGCAATGGCATGGCAGATGATCGATGCTTTCGTCGGTGCCACATACCTCACATACCGCACTGTCGGTCACTGCATTTAGAGTTCTACATGTCTTCGTGAAAGCAACAGCGTGCGTAAAAGACCTTGTGAGCTAACTGAACGTCAAACAGCTCAAGTTAATATACTCTAATAAGCCTGAGTACTTCGATTTCACAATAAAGCAGCTAATAACTCACGATGTTGTGCGGTTTCAATCCCGACCGTGGCTGTCACATTTCGATGGAGGTGACATGCTAGATGTCCGTGTGTTGTGCAATGTCAGGGCGCCTTAAAACAGCAGATGGTCAAAATTTTTACACCTTATCACTACGACGTGGCTCATAATCGTATGATGGTTTAGTGGAGCGAAACGTCACATAATACCATTATTGACTCATCGGCATCTTAGCCTCAGCAGCTGGCTGCCTTAGCTACGTATGTAAAAGGGAACTCAAAGACACGTTGCCAGAACTGACGTTATCAGGTACTAACGGTCCATTTGAGTTCGGAAGTGATTCACTTTCCTTTCGTTTCTGTTTCCTTGTGCAGCGTTGAATGCTGGGTTGCTGATGATGAACCTCACACGAATGCGGGCCTTCGACCTGGAGAACCGCGTGATGCGACTGAATCGAGAGTTCCATGGTCGCATTCCGTTTGCGGACCAGGACTTGCTGAACATCGTTTTCACCCGCTATCCGCAAGGGATATTTACCTTCACGTGCCGCTGGAACTACCGCGGAGAACACTGTTACGGCGACGCCCTGTGCACTGACGGCCCAATAGCGGTGGTGCATGCCTCCCGCAAGTTGGTTCTAGACCGCCTGGAGCCGGCGTTTGTCACTCTTCATGAAACTATGCGGAATGTAAGTGTACTATAAACGATAAGTTCACAAACATTCGACGTTTTTTCTCACTTGTTTATTGTGCAAATCGCCCACTCACTGAGTAATCTTTGTACTTTGGGATAATAGGGAGCTTTATAATACCGTTTGCAAGCGCTGCGGGGGTTGCGGGCGTAGCGAGTGCCATATGAGTTTTAGAGTAGCGTCTGCCCTGCTGCAAACCGCAACGCATAATCGCAGTTACACTGTAGCCTCGAAACCAGCGCTTGCGGGCCACGTGCGGGCCGCGATCGCCGCACGCAATTTCGGATTTTCTGCGTGCGGTCCGCGAACGCCGACTCGCGTTACGACGCATGCGCAGTGGCAGCGCCCGCACCGCAAGGGCTTGCAGTGAGCTATTCTAAAACTCCCTATTGCCACATTCACGCTTCAAGTTTTGTTCTCGCCCCGTTTTACTGTCAGTAACTCTCAGCACAAACCATGCCTACATTGTTGGAGAAGCTTCGGGACTGCAGTAGATCATTTTGTTAGGAATATGCCCACTTCGTGAACATTACAGATTATTCTGGAACCTAGGTTGCCGCTAGCGATAAAGCTAGAATATTCAATGACAAGTGTATAAATCCCGACGCGCTCGGCCACTTGTCAGTTGATCGACGGCCGATGCTCTGCTCGCCGCTATTAGTGCCAGTGTCTTGCTGTAATCTGACTTACTGTTTTTTTGCGCGGCCACAAGTTCGGTTTGAATGAAACGTAATTATTCGACCTGCAGTCTGCTCCCTTCGTCCACGTCACGACCCCACGACAATTTAGTTAACTGCCAATGAAGTGATAGCATTAAAGAAACAATGTCGCAGAATTCCACTGTTTACATCTTCGTCGACACCGGTGGCGTTGTTTGTGAGCGAATGTTTGGGGGACTTTAAATAATAGTGACCCGAAATCCTTGGTGCCACAAAGAGCTTTTCTGGTGTTAGCGTTTGCGCACGCAGGAACGAACGTGGAGTTTCTTAAATGGTTTCGCGCTTACCGATTGCGCCTTGCCTAAGTCGACGTTTTTTTTTTTAAGGGACTTTGTTCTTTCACAGCCAAAGCATTTCACTTTTGCATCTGCGAGCCAAGCTATCGACTTTTGAATTTCAGATCAACGGTCTCCGCTACATGTGTTGAGATGGAGCAATAGCAGCAGTCACACGGCTAGCTTGCGGACTTGACGCGTTACTACGTAATAATGATATCTGGGATTTAACCTCTCAAAAGCACCGTATGATAATGGGAGACGCCGAAGTGGAGGGCTCAAGAAATTTCGGCCACCTGGGGTTCGTTCACGTGCCCCCAAATCTGAGCAGACGGGCCTACAGCATTTTTGCGTCTACCTAAAATGCAGCCGCTACAGCTGGGATTCTATTCCGCGACCTGCGGGTCAGCAGCTGAGTGCCTAAGCCACTACACCACCGTGGCGGGTGGCGTTATAACGTTTCAAGCGAAATTTTAGTGCACGCTGAAAGCCGTCGCGTCAGTGTGTGCTTCCCTGAGTGTTCTACGTTAGGATGTTTTCACCGGCTTTGGGGCCCCTGTTAAATTTGGCAAACAGCATCTTCAACGCGAAACGCAAACGCTTTTTCAGTGTCACGCATCCGCTGTGGCCTCGACATTATTTCTTTGTATCTTCAAGACATTTAGGCACCTATTCGAAAAGTTCCTATTATGCCCATCTACCACAAAATTTTGGCGGTCCAACGCTAACGAAACAGAAGACATGAAGGGCAACGGACAAACAGCAAATGCTTCTTTTCTTTAGCCTGCATACTGAAACGGTAAATGTACTGCATTACGCCGCCTATTAAGTTCTATGTTTTCCCTCTTAACTTGCCTTTGGTTTAGTGGCTAAGGTACTTGGCTGCTGACTCGCAAGTCACAGGATTGAATCCCGGCTGCGGCGGCTGCATTTTTGGTGGAGGCGAAAATGCTGTAGGCCCGTGTGCTTAGATTTGAGTGCACGTTAAAGAACCAAAGGTGGTCGAAATTTGCGGAGCCCTCCACCACAGCGTCTTTCTTAATCGTATGGGGGTTTGGGGACGTTAAACTACACACATATCAATCAATCGATCAATCTCTCAACTTGCACTAGGTGTTTTCTCAGTGATACAAAATATTTTATTCCGTACGGTTAACGTTAAGTTCTGTTAATTTTGTCTTTGACATAAGTGCCCTCTTAAAGAGGTTCACGAATATGTCCATGAGTAAAATATGATTGTATTTTTTAGTCAAGATCTGCAACCATGTACGATTCAGAAGCATGTGTAATAGTTTATTCTGCATAAACAAACGTGCCCATAAGTACTGCATCAAAACAGCAATTTGAAGGAAAAGAAAAGCAACGTCACTGCTTCGCTTTTCTGTCGACGTCTCCATCATGCTTCAAGAAAAAGAGCACCTGCGCACGTGCTGTTGATACAAGGTCGGAAGGTTTCCACCACTCGCAAAGTTCACTGAAAGCAGCGATGACGTAGATGCCGTAAGCACTCAAACAGGCGCTAGTTCCTGAGTCGCTAGTGAAAAAAATGTGGCAGAATGTAGAATGAGAAGACTTTTTGTCAGAGTATTGACGTCAAAGTTGTACTTCGGTCGTATGAAGAAACGTATTATGAGAACCAAGTCGCGCTGTGATTGAAGAGCTTGCCGAACGAAAGAGAGAGTGATAACGCTAGAACAATTCTTGCTGAAAGAGGGAGCTTGAACCCTTCGTTTTATTGATGCAAAACGTCGCTGTTGTGCTTGTTGTCCTCACTTTGATAGTGGCGTTTTGTGGGTACGATATAGGAAACCTGTCTTTTGTAACACTGTCACTGTCGTAGAAGATGTATTAGGGACTGAAAAGCGGGCGAGTTGGAACTTATCCTTATCGTAGAGTAGCATGAAAATTGATAAAATGTGAAAGAAGGGAACATGATGAGCGCTGATCTAACAACTAAAAATTTATTTCAAAAAGTGCGTATATGTAGAGAAAAAAATGTCTCGTGCGATATTACACCCCATCAATCGAACGGATTTCTTGTTCTGATTATGAAATAATGGCTGATTGATGCAGCTGCCAACGTTCTGTATTTCTGTCGTTGAACGACTAGGAAATTCTCATCGCAACTGTGCTCAATAAGTCTTGTGGGGTAAAGTGGCAATCATAAACCTACGTTGGTCACACATGCGCACTTTATTCAACAGTGTGCGCGACACTGCGACAGGAACATAGAGTACAGAACGTCTCGTTTTGAGAACGCCTACTCTGTTCATGTCACTATGAAAGAAATATACGCACTCTGTGAAACACTTTTACGCACTCATATGCACACTGTATATAAACATTGTTAAAGCACCTCACGCCCACGTTTGACCTTTGTGCATCGTTCACACCTGGTGAACATCCAGCGTAAACAAAACAAGAACGATAGCGTTATACAGTCTCCTCCTCACGACAATGCTTGCTCATGGACTTACCTGTATGGAGACTACTACACATCGATAAACAGTCGTTACTAAGATTATCCGCTGATTCACACATTACGTGTGTTGCTCGGCACGTACTTATCACAGTCATACTTTCCACACTAAAAGTCAGATTCAATAGTAAGTAATAAAGAGATCTGTGCGGCTGTAACGCCGAAGAGCTTCAATGAGGAAGCTTAAGAACAAAGCACCCGTTTTCAGCTAAGTACCATGAATGCCTAACGTGAGTGTTAGAAAAAGGGGCTTGATATGTTATGATAATTGATAATTGTCTACTGTGGGCGCAAAATTATGATGGCCGACGTTTTTATCTGAAAAGTTGCAAACGACCGTAAAAGTGTCCCTTTTTTTACTCGCATCCTAAGTATGCGACTGAAGAAACCTTGATGAACTGTAAGTGCTGCAGAGTGTTCATAAACCATCGACAATGCCCGTGGCCACCCATCATGACGTTTAAGATTATTATGAGTGAAAACTTGCTAACTAAACTATAAATATAACCTCTAACCGTAGAGCGAGTTCTGTGCTATGATACATTTGCGATGTTATAGTAACATGTCCGACACACACTACCTGCCCTATCTAGATTTCAGACAGTGGCTCCTGCTTACGCCCAAAATCCATGAATAATAAATATCTAAGGCTGAGAGATGTTAAACATCTGTCAGTTTCTCATGCAAAGACAGCATTCACCATATTCACGTTTTTTTTTCTTTCTTTTTCAGTTCAAACTTGGACAAAATCTGGTGGATGACTTTATCGTTCCTCTCAACAAAAGTCTTCAGAACATTACATTGACGGGGTGCACTAAAGAGTTGAGAAAACAGCTAAATCTACTTCGGCTATCCGCAAGTCGTGTTGACAAGATCACTACGCAAGCTGTGGCCACATATAAGCCGTAGTTGTTGAGTGCATGTCCGCGTGGCTAGAGTGAAGTTTCCTCGGGGCCACATTGAGTCACACTGTGTGAACGCTAGGATCGTGTCGCGACGTCTTTTCACTGCCAGGATTGGGATAGGCGATTGTTAGAGAGGGCGACTCATCTCAGAGAAGCAAAAAAGTTCGATTAACCAGCTTCGAACATGCGCCTCTCTAGAGATATTCGCTGCGGCAACTTGGGGAAGAGATCCGAAATAACCTCAAGGGAAAACATCGATAGCCGACCGACTATAGCAAACAAAACGCGTATTCATCATGTCGGCGTTTTTCTTCGGTTCCCAAAAATATTTAAGTTGAACAAAAAAAACGGGGGATAATTGCAGTGTGATGCTTACAAGAAAATCTCCACTCAGTGTGCATTTTAGTCTCAATCAAGTCCTCAACAAAAATGTGCAACTTCATGCCTTGTGCGACGTATACTATATCAGTAGTTGCTACTACGCTTGCAAGATTTTCTCGAAATTACTCATTATCAATATATTGGATTGGGAAGACTGTAGATGTAGATTGATATTCTGTGCTTTCCACTGGTAATAAATGCACTTAGGTAAGTATGTTATAACTTGATTTCAGAGGTGTAGCCTTATATAGCTACTAACTTGACGGTGATGTTTTGATGTTTTAAATATGTATATACAGGAATAATTTAAGGCTGTTTTCTCATTCCTTCTTTCAGCGCACACCACTCATAAGCAAACTCGTCTAAATTGTGTGAGCGTATGCAAAGAAAAAAAATTTTTTCTATACCACTTATTAAGATACCGGTATTACCTTGTGAGTTCCCTCGTTCAGTTCTGAAACTTCGTGGCGTCCAGCCACGCGGACCAATATCAAGGACTTCTAGAAAATACTTGAGAGATTTTGCCGCGAACAAATGCCCAAAGACTCAAAATGTTCGGCCGAGACGGAATGAGAAAGCAAGCATCGATCGGAGTTGTAAATACATTGTATGTTCCGTGTCTACATGGGCTCTCTACTAGTTTAATAGGTATCATCACTGTGTGGCCTACATGTGTTCATTTACGAGATCGGAGGTCTACCGAACAGCCGTAAAGTACACCTGCATAACTTATGTCATCATCATATAAGCCAACTGACAACCACTTATATTCACACATCTACATTACGTACGAAACAAAGTGCTAACAAGGGCCAAAGTGCCAGTGTTCCATAGAACGTTATAAACACTATTAAAGCACACTTCTTCAATAACCTTCAATGTTGCGGGCATAACGATTCCTTTGAACTCGTTGGTGTGTGGTCTTATGTAAATAAACTCTATTGAAGTTTGTGTCAGCTGTGTGTTGGGCAGTGGTTACTCGTCGGTGGTCACGTATCAGTGGAGGTGGAATAGTGGAGACCCGTGTACTGCGCATTGTCAGTGCACGTCAAAACAACACCAGATGATGGAAATTTTCGGAGTCGTCCTACAAGGAGTCTCTCATCGTCATACGCTCCCAGACGTAAAACCCTGAATATTACTATTAGTAATAATGCCCCTTCTACCATGCGAGATCCGTTCTTGGGAACTTGCCGGCTGTCACCACCGTATCGCGGAAGAGTGTTGTACCACCCCTGGCTACGCCACTGGCGACATTGTGTGGTGAACGTAATGGTTCACTTAAAAAAAAATAAATTGTACGACAAGTGCCTTTACCGGTCCAAAAGTGCTGATATCGTAATTTTTGTTACTGACATTACGCGTCTCTGCTACCACGCTACCATGATCACGAAGCAATAGAAAGACATAGAGAAAGCATTTTATTAGAAAGCCTGGAATTTACGCGTGTATAGAAACCACTCATATGCTTCTCTACGGGGATATGGAAAAGGGGTAAAGAACTAGAAAGGAACGGAGCATAAAAAGTAAACTGAGATGGCTAAACTGGAAAGAAGATTCAAACGCAGAGTTCTTGGTTGCTTTGGTGGGGGTGAGTGTGCTGCTCTAGTCATTTCTTGTTTGCGTCGTCCCATAAAAAGGCGGCAAATTTCTCTGCATATAAAAGAAGAATGACTGTCACAGACAAGGCACAAGTAAAGTCTGCCCAGCTTACCGATATATGCAGATATTTAAGTACAGAATCGTCACGTATCTATGTTTCTTGAGGAGGGCTTACCTGCCTAAAACACAGGGTAGTGGTATACATCTCTGGGTGATCAAACGCTTCTAATAAGCATGCCTTCGGTCGTACAGACACCTAACTCCAGTGCCATCGAAATCGCCCGTCGTCGACGCTGCTTACGTCATTGAAATGCAACGCGGCCTTTTCTGTCACGCACAGCGATAACCAGACACTTGGCGCAGAATATGTCCTGGATCTTTCCGCGCCTCCCCGCACCCACGCGTTCTGTTAGCGTTTTGCTATGGCGAATCATATAAACTGGAACAGAGTCGTCGTATTCCTGCTGACTAGCTACTTGTTGGCTTTGAATGACAACAGAAGCATGCAATTGCTGACGAAAAATTAAAGCAGCTTCACCCGAGTATATTGCCAAGCTTGAAGGGAGTGCGGAGCTGGGTGGCCATCCTTGTTTCTTTGTTCCTTTCTTTTTTTATTTATTTATTTATTTATTTATTTTTCTCTGTTCCAGCTTTTCCTGTCATGCTTTTGTTCGCTTATTTCTACTTATTTCTGTTTTGTCGTTTCTACTCCTCTCTTATTTCTAGTAAATTCCTTGCTTGTTTCCTCTATTTCATTATTTTTACTCCTGGCTCCACCTTTGTTGCTTGAAGGGATGACAGTATACAGCAGCCTAGGTCCTAAGAGTGATCCACTCTCAGTATGATCAAGGCACTCGAAGAACAAGAATTTTGAGCCGTGCGATCGCACACTCAGTACGTTACATATGTTTATAGTTCGTCACCAAGAAAATAAGTGGAGATTTAAGGTCTTGTTTTTTTCTGTTACACCAAATTTTATTAAAAAATACCAGATAATGATGACAAGTGAAGTGCGGCTGGGTTAACGATGATTTAGAATCGGTAAAAAAATCCCACATCTCTCACACGGTCCCCACAGAACAGAAAGGACCGCTTCTGTGACGCGGTGAAGTTCTGTTGTCGTAAGTAATGTCCTCCACTCCAGCCCAGTTGATGGAATATTTCTGGTGCAAATAGTGCCCACAGAAGGAAATGTCCCACGTTGTTGAGGTGTCATTGTGTATATGGGTGCACAGAGAACATTTCTCGGCTAGTTATATGAGAATAGCCTGCCGTAGCACTCCGTGACGTGCGGCTCTTTGATTCATTTATGCATTGTGAAATGAGCTTTGTTTAGAGAAAAACGTTTCTGGAAAAGAAATGTTGAAAGAAGTCACTGAGCACCAATGAAAGCTGCGCATCGTAAATTATTTGAACATTCTCGAACGTCCAGGGCCGGGACATTAGAAACTGGCCTGCGCTATCTGCGTCTTCCTCTTCTTGTGGTTCACTCCGAGAGCACGCGTGCCGATTGGTCCGGCGTGGGATGCAGAGAACAAACACGGAGATAGAGAGAGAAAAACGGGGCCGAGAGAGAAGGAAATAAAAAGCGAAGAAGGAATTGTTAACGAGGTGGAATTCGAATCCATCTATCCCCGATCCAAAGACAAGCATCGTCACACCTCGACTATGCAGGCAGCGGGACAGGACCTAACACAGCCTTTTATAGTGCATTGGGCCGAGTGGGAGGAAACAAAAATGAGGGTGATGATGAGGAGACGAGAGGCGAGCACAAAGCATGGCATAGAAAGAAAAAGCCAGCGATATAGAGAAAGAAAAGAAAGAAGGCTCAAAAGCTAAAACAAAGTGTATATTTTGTCGGGCCGATCGGCACTTATCTGCAGCACGTAGGTTAGAAGCAGGCGACAGGATAACACACGTAGCATTGCCCATGCGTGTTACGAGCGGCAGCGTTGAAGCAAGCCACTGGGGGCGAGGCAGAAGGACGCCAGTCGATAGCAAGGGAGGCGAGACGAGCTCGCGGGCTTTTTGGCGGCGGATCTATAAGATTCGATGATGGTCAGCCGATGCGCCAGAGTTTCCCCTACGTGAGTACTCCAGAGCAAAGGCCGCGCCGGTTTGGGGCTTCCGCTAAGGTGAGTCTCTGGCTCGTCTTAGACTATACCGTGAGTTGCATGTGAATTTCGTTTGTGTTCCTGCCGTTATGTCCTCTTGACCGCGGGTAGGCAGTGGTGGTTCGTTCTGGGCTTTTGGCGCCATTGCATGCGCTTGTGCCGTGTTGTGCCGACCTGGAAGGCTTGGTGAGATTATTTTCAGCCGTGAATAAAAAGCGGTCATTGTTCCCACTGTTGCTGGCTCGTGTCATGTGAATTGCGGCTTGCTGACCCCCTGAGCAGAGGCGAGGGCACCCAACGTTGTTTTTTTTTCGTGTAGTTTTTTTTCTTCTTCTTTTCGTGGGAGTTCACTTCTGTAACGTGGGTCGCGCACTCATAAGGCACCCATCCGGTTAGTCCATCTCAGACAGGATATGTGTTGCGCATATTGCAATGTTTTTTTTTGCATTCCGGTGGAATTACAGCTTGCAAAGGGGAAAACCCTACGGACCGAACGTTCGATATAATGCCCGACAAGGTAAAACGGGACGTGTCCTCGCCAGATACGTCTCGTACCGTCAACCAGCTGACCACATTGCTAGAACGCCAGGCTACACCCGCCGACAGTTTTCGTTTGCCGCTGGCAGTGGCTATATACGAAGTAAACACGGGAAGAAATCAATTGCCGACTTTTTGCAAGAGTTACAAGATTACCCCGACGCGCAAGCCCTCGCAAATGACAGCCTTCTGCTACGCGGTCTGCCCATGGCCCTCTTTGGGTCTGCCACACGTTGGTATTGTGGTCAGTCTTTCCAGAGTTGATCCCAGTTCCGCCACGGTGGTCTAGTAGCTAAGGTACTCGGCTGCTGATCCGCAGGTGGCGGGATCAAACCCCAACTGTGGCGGCTGCATTTCCGATGGAGGCGGAAATGTTGTAGGCCCGTGTACTCAGATTTGGGTGCACGTTAAAGAACCCCAGGTGGTCAAAATTTCCGGAGCCCTCCACTACGGCGTCTCTCATAATCATATGGTGGTTTTGGGACGTTAAATCCCACAAATCAATCAGAGTTGATCCCATTTCGAGCAGCTATTTCGCGTCAAAATTCTTTCCCCCATCCCGGCTATACGTCATTCACATGAAAGATGAACTTCGCAGCCGTACACAAGTTGAGGGTGAAAGCCTCCAAGAATACATATGGTCCTTAAAGGTACTTTATGACCGCGCGGGCCCTTCGGCATCTCAAGCGTAAAGAGTGATTCGGGCATCAGGGATCGTTCATTCCACTGATTTGACGTGCTCACCAAAGAAGCGGATGATATTCAGGCTGCGATGTTGGCAGAACTCGCATACCAACCACCGCTCCCGCCCGAATCCACTCTCGAGCCATCCTGTGTGTGGCACGGTTGGTTCAACACGATAGCACCAAAAATGGAGTTACGTTCCGTTTGGTTCTTTCCACTCGCCTCTCGCTTGTTGCGCGACATTTGCTGCTGCCGCCAAGGAAGCCGAAGACGAGAACTTTTCATCTGCTGGCACCTTGAGGAAATGACCGCTCCAACATCATCTGAATATAGAGACGTTTATTCGTTTCTCTTCTTTCTCCTCACTGTCCCTGCACCCCGGGTTTTATCCCCTGTCTCCCCATTCAACCACTCTTACAGTCCAATCAAAACGCACCACTCTTATAGTCCAATCAAAACGCACAGATGTGTCTCTCCTCGCCACAACCTCGAAGACCCACCGCCTCTTGCCCACTCATCGGTTCTCCGCCGTCGCTCGGGTTTCTTTCACACCGGTTCCCGGAATGGTCGATGACGGGTGTTGCCAGGTCGTAGAAAAGCGCCTCCGAGTAAATTATCGTGATGCCGGGCTGACAGGCCATCAATACAATTGGCCCCTGCGCCAATGCCGTCGCCTCCACTGATTCTGATTGTCCGGTGGACGCGTACGTGTACCTTCCACGTGTACCGGCCACCTGCAGCCTGGCTTGGTCTCCTGTAAGGCGCCATAATTGAGCCCTACCGCGGCACGGGAGTTGTCGCGTCCTTTGTGGCCAGCAGACAGTCATCGTCCCGCATTCCGGTGGCCCTGCTTCCTTGTTGGCGAGGGGTCGCCGGCCGCGGGGTGGGTAACATAAGGTATTCGGGGAACGCACGAAGTTCGAGCCCAACACCTCCCCTCCAATTGTGTTGCACTATATCTATGACATGCGACACAAACACAACCACATATGCACACATGTTCACTGGCTCGACACGTGAGGCACCAACTGTCACTCGTACCTCGTTGACTCCGTCGCGCGCACGCGCTAACAAAGCATACACCCCCCATAACTCGCCGTCCCTTTTCTGCGTCATCGTTAGGAGTCACTAACGGCGACATTGCGTTGGCATTAGCGTTTAGACACCCCTTTTTGTGTTCAATTCCCAGGTTATACTTCTGTAGTGCCAACGCCCAGCGTGTCAGCCTAGCGCTCTGCGGAGTGGTTAGAGTCAGAAATTTGAGTGGGTTATGATCGGTAATCACCTTGATTTTAGCGCCAAACAGCCAAACATCCAACTTCCCCAGTGCCCAAATGATTGCATAAGCATCCTTTTCTATTGTGGCCCATCGGGTCTGAGCCGGGCTAAGCTTCTTGCTCAGAAAAGCGATATGGCGCTCCTTGCCCACCAGATCCTGCTGTGCCAGGCACGCACCAGCGGCGTAATCGGATGCATCTGTGGCGAGTATAAATTCTTTCCCCGGGTCTGGTGTCTGCAACGCTGACGCCTGCACTAGACAGTTTTTCACCTTGTCAAAAGCTTCCTGCGCCTCTGTATTCCAAGGTAATTTCTGCGGAATACGTCGGCCAGTTAGGTTAGTCAGAGGCATAACGACTTTGGAGTACTCAGGCACGTAGTCCCTATAATAGTTGGCTAGCCCTAAGAAACTACCAAGCTGTCTCTTTGTTTCGGGAGCCGGGATCTCCTTTATCGCCCTGACCTTCTCTGGATCGGCCCCGAATATCACTCCTACTGCAGTTACTGGGGCGTGACATGCGCGAAGCTTGTTAGCGTGAATGGTTCTGCGTGAACTGTCCTCGAGCTCATCTAAATAACTGTACGGTCGCAGTTTTTCGACCACTGTGATCGGTCCCTTCCACTTCGCCACTAGCTTCCCCTCTCCTTCCTTCTCGAGCCATAGTACTTGGTCCCCTGTGACAAACTGTTTGTCTGTGGCCCTTAAGTTACAGCGTCCTACGTACTCCTTCTGAGTGAGTTCACTTTGTCGGGCGGCTCCTTCGCTAGCTTCTTCCAAACTACTTCGGAGCTTCGCAAGATATTCCGCTGCTGGCATACCCAATGATTCCGGCACTTCCCAGTCTCCTGACCAAGTCCTTTTGAGAATGGATAGGGGCCCGTTCGGCACCCACCCGTACATGAGCTCGAACGGTGACCGCCCTGTAGTCGCATGTTGGTCCTCACGATATGTCCATAACAAAAACGGAATCATTCTATCCCACTCGCGTCCATGTTCGCTGACTATGTGAGAAAGCATTCTTTTGAACGTGCCGTTCCAGCGCTCGACTAAGCCGTTGCTTTGCGGGTGATCGGGCGTGGAAAATCTCGGAGTTGCCCCAAGTCTTTGCAACATCTCCTGTGTAAACCTCGTCGTAAAGTTGGTGCCCTGATCTGAGCAAATTGTCTCTGGCACCCCGTGTTGAGAAAATATCTGCAGTAACGCGTCCCATGTAGCCTTTGCCGTTAGGGAACGGAGGCATACCACCTCTGGCCATCTGGTATGTAAGTCTACGACACAAAGAGCATAGCGGTGACCTCTAGCCGAAGGGGGTATCATAGGACCGATGCAGTCCATGTTTACTGTCTGAAACGGCGCGCTGGGCCTGGCCAGGGGCTTTATCGGAACCCTATCTATCTGCCTCGTCGGCGATTTGACCTGGCATTCATGGCATGACCTTATTGACCTACAGTACTCCTTTACATCTCGCGACATCTGCGGCCAGTAAAATGAGCTTTTCACTCGTTGTAGTGTTTTCCGCTCTCCTAAATGACCTGCCCATGGTGAATCGTGAGCCATTTTCAGCACTTCTTTGTGCCTGTGTGATGGTAGCACTAACTGTTTGCAGATGCGACCCGCGAGGTGTTTCTGATGATACAATAGCTCGTCTTGAACGAGCATGCCATGCGTTCCGGCCTTTGCCTGCGCCCAAGCATCTCGCAAAGCCGGGTCTGCTTCCTGAGCCTCACGAAACTCCTGTCGTTTGCTTTTGACTGGCTCGGGACCTTCGCTGTTGCTCTCCGCGGTTATGACGCCTGCCATCGCCCGTTGCTCCTCACATGCCTCATCTGACAGCTCTACTATAGCTTCGGTCTCCTCGACTGCTGAACACTCGTCTGACACTATGTCACGTTTAACCCTTTCCTCGAGAAGCTCTGCGTAATCGTTGGGCGTGATCGGCGCGTCGGTGCCGTCTAGCAGCTTATCTGTGATTGCACAAAGCACGGCCGACTGCACCGCCTCGGACATCACGTAAGGACTTCCTTCAGTAGCTATGAGCGGCACGTAAGCCAACTCAGCGGTTACCTGTTGCCCGAACGCTCCCGTCAACTTTATCTGCGAACCCGTACCATCGTACTGAGGTACCACTGCCTTTCTGATGACGCTAACCTCCGCTCCTGAGTCTACCAAGCGTTTAATGGTCGACCTGAGCTCTTAAGCGTTACAGTTTCCAGTGAGGGTTGTTTCTGCTCTTTACGCTGCCAAAACCTGTCTGTCATTATTATCTCTGACCCGAATGCAGAAGCCGTCACCCTCGCGACCACTGAACCGTTTTGTTGTCCTGCTAGCCTAGTGCCTTGCCTTGCACCTGAGCCCTTACTGAGGCAATTCCTGGCAATGTGGTCGGCACCCTTACACTCAAAACATCGCCTTTTCCCTTTTCCGTCCGTGAGTTATCTACTGCTGTTTTAGCTTTCTTTTGCCACTCCTCTACATTTGCCTTCTTTTGTGCTGCCTTGCACTTTTCGCTCTCCTCAAATCTCTCCGCGAGCCTAGCCACGCCACTTGGCCGCAAAAAGGACTCCTCTTGATTACAAATGACATGCGCTCTCGCTTCCGGGCTCAAACATTCTTTCAAGCGATCCGCGACGACTAGCTGCTTGAGTTCCTCGAACGTGCCTACCTTTGAACTCTGGACATAATAGTCGAAATAATTCTCAGGGCGTACGGCAAACTGATCCCAGGACTCCCTTTCTCCCTTTTCCGATCCCGCAAACAGCCTCTTGTACTCCGCCGCCGAAAGCCTGAGACCCTCCAAAATGCTTGACTTAAGCTTAACATAAGCTTTGCGCTCCTCTGCTGTAAGCCTGCACAGCAGCCCGCGTGCCCTTTAACTCAACTGTGGCAAAACTTGCCCGGCCCACCATTCGCTCGGAACTTCATACGACTCGAGCGTTGCCTCAACATCCTCGAACCACATTGGCACAAGCGCCTCTTGGTTCGGCATTTGTGCCAGTACACCTTTTAACAAGCTTGCAAATTTCAGTCGCCTGTCTTCCTCTGACCTTCCGCCAAGCGCTACGCTGTCATCGCTCTCGTTGGACTCTGCCCCATTACGGGCTCGTAGCCGCTGGCTTTCCAGCATCAAGCGCTGCTTTTCCATTTCCGCCTCAGCAATTTTTAATTGAAGCTGGAGCAGCGCTAGCTGCTGTTCCGGCGCCGTATCTGACGTGCCACTACCATGACCCCCCGTGCCGCTGTCGGCGACTCCCAACGCCTGCAAGTTTCCTGCCCCGTCCCCATTCATTTCCGAGTTGTCCCTTTCTCTGTCTCGCAAGTTGTAATGCTTTGTCATCGCCTGCGTCCAACAGAAAATCAAGAGGTACCCGCCTGAAGTAGCCTTGCGGTGCGCTCTTCCTCCTCGGAATCCGGTGGACTAGCCTTGCTTCGTTGATCCCGCAGCGTGGTAGTCAGTTGAAGGTGGTTGTCGTCAGTCTCGGCCGATGTCGCTCCCCGCTGTCCTCCTCAGTTCAGCCATGCAGACCCTGCCGACTGCGCCAGTTACGTTCCGTTTGGTTCTTTCCACTCGCCTCTCGCTTGTTGCGCGACATTTGCTGCTGCCGCCAAGGAAGCCCAAGACGAGAACTTTTCATCTGCTGGCACCTTGAGGAAATGACCGCTCCGACATCATCTGAATATAGAGACGTTTATTCGTTTCTCTTCTTTCTCCTCACTGTCCCTGCACCCCGGGTTTTATCCCCTGTCTCCCCATTCAACCACTCTTACAGTCCAATCAAAACGCACCACTCCTATAGTCCAATCAAAACGCACAGATGTGTCTCTCCTCGCCACAACCTCGAAAACCCACCGCCTCTTGCCCACTCATCGGTTCTCCGCCATCGCTCGGGTTTCTTTCACACCGGTTCCCGGAATGGTCGATGACGGGTGTTGCCAGGTCGTGGAAAAGCGCCTCCGAGTAAATTCCCGTGATGCCGGGCTGACAGGCCATCAATACAATTGGCCCCTGCGCCAATGCCGTCGCCTCCGCTGATTCTGATTGTCCGGCGGACGCGTACGTGTACCTTCCACGTGTACCGGCCACCTGCAGCCTGGCTTGATCTCCTGTAAGGCGCCATAATTGAGCCCTACAGCGGCACGAGAGTTGTCGCGTCCTTTGTGGCCAGCAGACAGTCATGGTCCCGCATTCCGGTGGCCCTGCTTCCTTGTTGGCGAGGGGTCGCCGGCCGCGGGGTGGGTAACATAAGGTATTCGGGGAACGCACGAAGTTCGAGCCCAACAAATGGTTCTAAAGCCATTGAGCCACCACAATCTGCCTGTTCCGGCCACCTTCCCGTCAACAACCCAGAACCGTGAGTCACCCATACCGGGTGCCTTCACCGAAGGCCAGCCCATAGCAGCCGCCACTCATTCTTGTGCTGGCGGCACAAGCAGGAACCCTCCAGTAAATGCTTCTAATGTGGAGGTTGGGCCACTACAACAAGACGGCCCGAATCTACACGTTACACTGTAAATGTCGTCGAAAGACGATAGTCTTGCGTCTGGAGAGAGCGAACAAAACGTTTATTAGATGTTCTCTGCAAGAAAATCGCTCAATGGTATTCTGAAGGCGCTGCGTTAGAGTACCTCGAGCGTGTAGCGGAGGCGCAAGAGCGTATCTAGGCAGGTTAGACATGAGCGCCATCTGGCTGTTATCTTCAAAAACGAAGGCATGCGCGACCACGGAGAAAGATGCGCGCCAGTCTCGGAGGTGATAAGGTGTAGAATTCAAAGGGACGGGCAGGTGCCACCACCGCGTCGTCGTTGGAAAGCGTTGGAAACGCCTTCTTGAGCATCGGGTTGCACTGTCAGCGCAGCGCGATAAACGCCACTGTCCTTGGAGTTAGTTGTGTGCGTCTCTTCTAGTATAAAGGCAGATACAAAACATAGACTTGTTGTTATGGCGCATCAGATATGCGCAATATTTGCTTTTTTAATTGACAATCGCACTACTACGAACGCTAAACCTTGAGCAATATTGGTGGGCGCTGCGGATGGGGTTGGCCGTTTAGTGCCGTTTGAAACAGACAAATGTACAGACAGACAGACAGACAGACAGACCAAAAATTTTTCGTCGAAGGTCCCCAAAAAAGACCATCGTCTTTGAGCCACGCCGCGGTGGTCTAGTGGCTAAGGTACTCAGCTGCTGACCCGCAGGTCGCTGGTTCAAATCCCGGCTGCGGCAGCTGCATTTCCGATGGAGGCGGAAATGTTGTAGGCCCGTGTGCTCAGATTTGGGCGCACGTTAAAGAACCCCAGGTGGTCGAAATTTCCGGAGACCTCCACTACGGCATCTCTCATAATCATACGGTGGTTTTGTGACGTTAAACCCCACAAATCAATCATCGTCTTTGAAACAGTGCCCAAGCAGCCCCCTTTCTGGCCGCCTAGAAAATGGCCGGTGCTGGCCATAGGGAGCGCATGCCAATCGCCGGCCAACATTTTGCTGCCCTCCAGGGTGCTCCCACTTCACGCTGGTCTCAAAACACACTGCGGCCTCCCCGTGTGCTACGGCTCGTTTTCAAAAGCAACCAGGTGCACCACAAAGGCCTTGTCGCAGGGTGTTTTAGTATTGACGTGATCTAGCTGCCAAGAAAGAAAGCCGCGGAAAACCTTCGACAACGAAACATACGCCCAAAGGGAGAAAGCCGCATCTCTTCCCACTCAGACACCTGACAGAGGAACCAGCAACCAACGCTGCTCCTAAGGGCCCCCCACCCGATAACCGCCACGGTGTACTGGACAAGGCGGTGAGCTTTCTTTCGTCTTCATTCACTCTTTTCGTTGCCCACGCGAATAAAGCACCACTTATTATGGTTTTCATCGCAGGATTAAAGGTGCCACCTCTTTTAGATACTGGCTCATTTGTATCGGTTTCGGGAAATCGCATCGAAAATGCGTGCGACATTAAAGGCTAAGCCTTGCGAAGTGTAAACACTAATATACGCGTGGAGTCTGCTCATGTTATTGATGCTACGTCCGCCGCTCGTTTAGCGGTTACGATCGATAGGCGAAAACTTCGCAAACGTTTATCGTACCTACCCTGACACTCTCGCCCGTTTATCTTGGGCTGTAATTTTATAGCCAAGTCGGGAATCCCGCTCGATCGCCGTATGAGCACCTACAGCCTTGACATCAATACAAAGCCAGTACTTCACCACCTCCCCAGTCTCATCTGCTTTCAACGAATGAATATCCCTCCTTTGAGCACCTTTTTTACTGTTATCGAAGCCTACAAAGAGCCATCAAAGCTAAAAGACAAAATCGACAGAACCCTAAAGCCTTTGAAACAATGTTCAGAGACGCTCCTGACAAGGTTAATGTACCGGAACGCAGGACTGATACAGGTGACGCCCAGCCTATTCGTTTCAATCGGCATCCCCTCAGCGTTCACAAGCGGGATTTTCTGGACTCTGCTCTCAACAAAATGCTCGCCACCGGCCTTTTGGCTAAAATGAAAGTGTAGACTCTGGAACATTCTCTCTAAGAGAAGCCGTCCCAGAGCAAGGCGATGGCATGTGTAGCGGCGGACCCCACCAGTTTTCCTTTCAAGAGGTCCGGCCACTACACCCGCTTTAAAGAGTGGCACTTCGTCCACCAGGCCCGGTTGAGTCTCCTCCCTCCTGAACAACACACGAACGTTGGTGCAGCAGCAGACAAGGGGTATCGATGCGGCGGGCACGGGGAAGAGACTCTGCCGCACGTCCTCTGCCACTGTATGCGGCAGAGCCGGGCCATAACGGGGCGACACTACGCCATAGTCACGCACCTCAAGAAGATGGTCCTGGAGTGGTTCAACCGTCATCGGGGAGAGCCAGCTGGTCGGCGTGCCCGGCCTGTGGCCCGACCCGCTCTTCGCCCGTGGGAAGGATGACCTGGTCCTGGACGTCTGCTGTTCTTTCGACAACCACATACAGGCGTTCCGGGAGGTCCGGAGGCTCAAGGAGGAGAATTATGCCCCTTTACAGCAACATCTCCTCCACCGGTTCCTGCGCGTCTCCGTAGATGCCATCGTCGACGGCTGCCTCAGCTCGTGGGATCCGGCCAACGACCATGTCTGATGCGGGTTTTGTTCTGAAAAGACTTTGCATCAGTGACATGATCGCCGTCTCTGCGAATATTTACCATTGCCTTATAGGTGTTTTGTAAACAGTGTTCTTATTGGACAAGCGATAACGTTTTTTTAATTGTTATACAGCTTTGCAGTTTTATTCATACTAACATACGAACTGTTTTAGCCTTTGTTACCTGCTTTTAACGTATACAAATTTATCGTTGTTTTTTGTTTTGTTTTCGTCTTTTGTAACCCGTTATGATATTTGTAAGCAACAAGCAATAAAAACGTTATATTCTTATCAGCTCGCCTCCGGAGCTCTTCGAGCGTCCAACAGCCCCTGGACCTTTACAGTTGTTTTAGCTCTAAGAAAATATAACTGCACAGTTGTGCATTCATTACCGTTGGTTAAACGCCGTCATGGTAACGAGACTCGTACCCTTTCCATCAATCGGCGCTGTTACATACTCTCTTGGAGCCTGCTCATTCTTCTCTACCCTTGACTGTGGTTTCCTGCCAATTTTGTTAGCAGAGTGCGATGCTAAGAAAACGGCATTTTCTTTCCACAGAAACTCTTGGAATTTTCGAGGCTACGTTTCAGATTGTGCAAATCATCGGTCACTTTTCATTGTGTCATGAACATGGTGCCTTGAGATGCCCAATTCAATTATCAATGGCTTATATAGATGACATGGTATAATTTTCACAAACCTTTGATGAGCACCTGATCCACCTAGCCACTCTGCTACAACGAATGCAGAACGCAGTTATCTTAATCCAACCTCAGAAAATTCAGTTAGCCTCATACAGGATCAACCTCCTAGGTCTTATTGTTAAGCAAAGCACAATACGGCCACGCGAACAAAAACTACAGGCCATCCAGCACTTTCTACCACCAATGGGTGTAACGGTTTTGGGGTATAGTGGGCTTACACTAATAGGTGTAACAAGCCTGCAACGGTTTTTGGGTATAGTGGACTTCTACTGTCACTTCATTCCTCACTGTGACGATAGGGCGAGATCCCGTCATCGGCTCCTGAGCAAGGTTGCGCATTAGTTTTAGATTACCACAGAATAGGATGCAGTCCAGGCTCTGTCAGAGGCTATCGCTGCTACAGCACGGCTGCACCTCCCCGACCTAAGCATACCCTTCACTGAGCAGGCCGACGCAAGCGAATATTGCCTTGGAGCAGTTTTGCTCCAAGAATATCAAAGAATGCTTGACCTTGTGGCATTCATGAGCCACTCGCTTTGGGGCTCAGAAAAGAACTACACCATAGCAGAGAAAGAGTGCCTTGCAATCATGTTCGCGCTGAAAAAGTTCGACATATATCTGGATTGGGCTCCGTTTACGATTCAGACCGATCACCATGTGCTTTTATGGCTGTAAAAGCTGCAAAAGTCATCCGGTAATCTAGCATGGTGGGCTTTTTCTCTTCAGAAGTATATAAACGGAGTAGAGTACAAGAAAGGCACCGGCAACGAAGTGGCTGACGTGGTTTCTCGAGTTCCACTGTCCGGGGATGATGAAGCATCCGCCGATATCATGGTTGTGACGATGCCTGCAGATGCCTGGAGAACACTGGTCCCACTACCATGGCTCCTCGGTGCTCAGAGAAGCGACAATCAGTGGGAGCAGATATGCAGTGGCCTGGGCGCTACCAGTCCCACCGGGAACACATGGTGCGCAAACACCTATGACTGCTACTTGCAAGACAATTACGTTACGAACCCGCTCTCTAGACGCATGATGGCGAGTCCTCGTCTCGCATTTTCATTCCTCGGAAGCAACGCAAAACTTTGTGGGCATACTTTCATGACACAAGCCTCGCTGGTCACTGTGTGGGCAAGAAGCCTTTAAAAAGTTGTGTCGCCTCGACACATGAACGAAGATGAGAAAGAACGTCATAACGTACGTTCACACTTGCCCTACCTGCATGCTAAACTGCGAAACAGAGGGTTGGCAAACTGCCGGATTACGTCCAATCTGTGCACGGAAATCGTTGGATGTGACGCTGTCGGCCCATTCCTACATCAGCTAAGAGATTTCGATACTTGTTTGTATAGCAACTGACCATTGTTCGAAATGGGTATAGCTGTACCTGTCATGCCAGCTGGATTTGAAAGTGATCTGGAACCATCTGTCGCAGACGTTCACTCGCTTCGGTTTTCTAAAGTAGAAATAACATATGTTGCAACATATTTCGCAGGCAAAATATTTAGGGACAGCTGCAAAGCTCTTGGTGTATACCACAAAAAAAAACCTTACCACCCTGAAGCAAGCACTAATAAGTGCGTCAACATAACCAATAAAACAATTTTGGCGGCTTTCACAGACCAGCACAGGGACTGGGATGACCACGTAAAGGAAATAGCATTTTCCACGCGAACAACAGTGTATACCGTTCAATTGACTTTGCTCCGGCAGCCATCCATCCAGGTCGCTCAATTTTTCTACCGTACACGCGCTTAACATTGACCCCGAATCATCACCTGAAACTACGCGATTTTCGCCCAATATTTATCTGATTGCTGGAGCGAAACTTTGCGGGAGGCCAGGGCAACTTTGAACTAGCCCGCTTGGAACATTGGGGTTAATATATAAGTAATATAGCAAGGGCAGGTGATCACTGGGGTTCAGAGTTGGTGATGAGGTGCTCCAACCGCACGCATCTACTCAGTGATGCAGCAAAAGGGTTCGCTGCCTCCCTCGCACCAAGATTGGATGGTCCCTACGGTATTGTAAAGCGAATTAACTTGGCATACCTTCTCAAAAACAAAACCGGTTGTCTAGTAACAGACCCTCTGAACTCGTGCGACCTCAAAGGTTATACCGCGAGCGCCCACTAAACGCGTAAACACATCCCCCCTCTGTGTCGACAAAGCTGTCCTTCGTACTTGTTGTTAGTCAGGATGCGGAGCTTTTATATTGTCGAGATGTTCTAATCTTACCTTTCGCAGAAGGCCCCGCAGCAACTTCAGAGCCAACTAGCCTGCGACAGAGCACAGGACTGACACCCGTCATGGAACGCCGACATAGGCTATTGTGAACACCGACATGTGCTACGAGCACGTTCCGCTCTGTGCAACGGGCGGGACAAGGACAGATCACATATTGTGATGCGATTTGTGGGCAGGCTTCATTCGGCGTGACCATCAGGACAAGGACATGCGATGAATTCTGATGTGTTGCGGGGCCCGACGAACCGTGTAGACTAATCTGGGACGGCTTCTCAGCTTATTTTTTTTCTAGTTTATCATCTCTTCATTATTGCCTTTAGTATTCTGCGGACTATGACACTCACTGGAGTAACCATACTTGTGTGGAAGGAGTGTCGGCCCCATGGGCCTTTATCTGCAGCACGCAGGTGCAGTGTTACTAAAAGGTGGCAGTGGAATGAACAAGGCGCCCCTCCCGCTTCTCGGCTGATTTCCGGCGAATGACAGTAGCGGTGGCGCTGTGGTTACTTTTTACTTATGGAGCCTTAATGGCCAGACGGTCATGTAGGCTCCCTATTTCTACTAAAGATGTCCCAAGCGTCTGCATTTGGAGCACGTGCGTCGTAGTCTGCGAAAGAGAGTAATTTAGCGCGTTTAATGGACTACTGGACGTTTATCGGTGTATGCACACCTGCTAAGTGGCATGGTGCACAAATGAATATGCAGGTGTGCCAAAACTGCGTCAAGAAATTACCTTTGACAGGAGCCTGCCGACCCACAAAAGAAAAAAAAAACACGTATGAGCAAAATCAGCACGGATCCGCCTAGCGTCTCACTCAAACTTGTGTGGTTTGAAAGGAGCGCTCCGAGCTGCGCTACATCATCAGTGGCTACTAACTACAAATTGTGAAGTATCAAAACCTCGATGACAGCATGCGCTCGTTTTGTCGGCAGTGTCTGCCATATCCAGAGCACTGAATCGCATTCTCATGCATTCGATTGCTCCATGAGAAAGCTGAGTACAAGCAATTTTGTCAAGGTTTATGTTGGTGGCGACTCCGAGTTTTATCCTGCCAGTTTTGCGGAGGAATATAATGCTTTCTGGAATGTTTATAATGTATGAAGCGCGGGGGCATTTACGCTTACAGTGCATCGCTTAGGCAAGCTCCGAGTGCTTACAATGCCAAGATGACGAGCCAGGGAGCTGAGCAGAAGGAACGCGTTTACCTATACGACCTCTACTTGAGAGAGGTGTTTTCAAGTATATTAAAAAGCGCAGTTGTAATATATATATATATATATATATATATATATATATATATATATATATATTTAGGTGCGGCGATAGCGTAGTGGTTAGAGCATCCGTCTCGCATGCAAGAGGTCCATGGCTCAAATCCCGGTGCCGCGCACTTCCCAACCGGAATAAAAAAAAATCCGCGTGCTGACGGAACTGCATTAAGAGGCCTGGGGTGCGGCCTCACCGGTAACCACCGCCGGGAACGCACTCCCTCACCAGAGAAGGATTGGCCAACCTGGTGCAGTATCTGGCCCCTACCTCCCACATGCATACGTCAAATAACTCACGGCCCTCAGTCCCCAGCAGCTGCGAAGCAACTGACCACGGCGGCGGTCAGATCTGCAACGCAGCAGAGGGTGCTAAGAATCTCTGGATCCGGACAGGCCGCCATTGGAACCTGAACTTGGCAACGTTTAATGCTAGAACCTTATCTAGGGAAGGAAGTCTAGCTGTACTATACGAGGAGCTAGAGGATGTTAAATGGGATATAATAGGGCTCAGTGAGGTTATGAGGACAGATGAGGCCTATACGGTGCTACAGAATGGGCACGTCCTTTGCTATCGGGGCTTGGCTGACAGAAGAGAACTGGGAGGGGGGTTCCTAATTCACAGAAACATAGCTGGCAACATAGAAAAATACTATAGCATTAATGAAAGGGTGGTAGGTATCGTAAATAAACTGAATAAGAGATACAGGATGAAAGTGGTACAGGCATACGCGCCTACATCCAGCCATGATGACGCTTCAGTTGAAAGCTTCTATGAAGACGTGGAATCAGCAATGAGTAAGGTAAAAACACAATATACGATAGTGATGGGCGACTTTAATACAAAGGTAGGGAAGAAGCAGGCTGGAGACCAGGCAGTAGGAGATTATGGCATCGGTACTAGAAACGCCAGAGGAGAGCTACTAGTAGAATTCGCAGAACGCAATAATTTATGAATTTTGAATACCTTCTACCGAAAGCTAGAAAACCGCAAGTGGACATGGAGGAGCCCTAATGGCGAAAATAAGAACGAAATAGACTTCATAATGAGTGCACACCCAGGAATCGTGCAGGATGTGGAAGTGGTTCGCAAGGTACGATGCAGTGACCATAGAATGGTACGGTCTTGAATTCGCCTAGACTTGAGAAAGGAACGACAGAAACTGATACACAATAAGCCAATCAATGACCTAGCACTGAGAGGGAAAGTACAGGAATTCAGAGTGTCGCTACAGAACAGGTACTCGGCTCCTAGTGAGGAAACCAACCTTAGCGTAGATACAATGAATCATAATATGACGAGTATCATTACGGAGTGTGCAGTGGAAGTTGGAGGCAGGGTAGTTAGACAGGACACAGGCAAGCTTTCCCAGGAAACGAAGAACCTAATTAAGAAGCGTCAAATCATGAAAGTGTCAAGTACAACAGACAAAATAGAACTGGCAGAGCTTTCGAAGTTGATTAACAGACGTAAAGTATGCGATGTAAGAAGGTATGACATGGAGAGAATTGAACACGCTCTGAAAAACGGAAGAAGCGCCAAAGCAGTGAAGAGGAAACTTAGGATAGGCAAAAGTCGGATGTATGCACTAAGGGACAAAGAAGGCAAAATAACTACCAATATGAATAGGATAGTTAAAATGGCGGAGGAGTTTTACAGAGATCGGTACAGTAGCCGAGACAACCACAACCTTAATACTATATAAGAACTAGCAGTAACCCAGATGACTCCCCACCAGTAATGATAGAAGAAGTCAGAAAGGCTTTGGAGAGCATGCAAAGAGGCAAAGCTGCTGGTGAGGATCAGGTAACATCAGATCTGCTGAAAGTTGGAGGACAGATTGTGTTAGAAAAACTAGCCACCCTGTTTACGAGGTGTCTCCTGACGGTGAGAGTACCAGAGTCTTGTAAGAACGCTAACATCATCTTAATACATAAGAAAGGAGATTACAAGGACTTAAAGAATTGCAGGCCGATCAGCTTGCTCTCTGTAGTATACAAGTTATTTACAAAGGTAATTGCTAACAGAGTAAAGAAAACATTAGAATTCAATCAACCAAAGGAAGAAGCAGGATTTCGAACAGGATACTCAGCAATTGACCACATTTATACTATCAGGTAATCGAGAAATGCTCAGAGTATAACCAACCACTATACACAGCCTTCATAGATTAAGAGAAGGCGTTTGATTCAGTAGAAATATCAGCCGTCATGCAGACACTGCCGAATCAGGGCGTAGATGAAGTATATATAAACATTCTGGAAGAGATCTACAGGGGATCAACTGCTACCATAGTGCTTCATAAAGAAAGCAACACAATACCAATCAAGAAGGGTGTAAGGCAGGGGGATACAATCTCCCCAACGCTATTTACCGCGTTCTTACAGGAGGTTTTCAGAAGCCTAGAATGGGAACAGTTAGGGATAAGAGTTAATGGAGAATACCTTAGTAACCTGCGCTTCGCCGATGACATTGCATTGCTGAGTAACTCAGGGGACGAATTGCAACTCATGATTACGGAGTTAGACAAGGAGAGCAGAAAGGTGGGTCTTAAAATTAATCTGCAGAAAACGAAAGTAATGTACAACAACCTCGGAAAAGAGCAGCGCTTCGAGATAGGTAATAGTGCACTTGAAGTTGTAAAAGACTATGTCTACTTAGGGCAGGTAATAACCGCAGTGCCGAACCACGAGATTGAAGTAACTAGAAGAATAAGAATGGGGTGGAGCACATCGGGCAAGCACTCTCAAATTATGACAGGTAGATTGCCACTATCACTCAAGAGGAGGGTATATAACAGCTGTGTCTTGCCGGTACTTAGCTACGGAGCAGAAACCTGGAGACTTACTCAGAGGGTTCAGCTTAAATTGAGGACGACGCAGCGAGCAAGGGAAAGAAAAATGGTGGGTGTAACCTTAAAAGACAAGAAGAGAGCAGAGTGGATTAGGGGACAAACGGCGGTTAAGGATATCATAGTTGAAATAAAGAAGAGGAAATGGACATGGGCCCGGCATGTAGCGTGTAGACAGGATAACCGCTGGTCATTAAGGGTAACTAACTGGATTCCCAGAGAAGGGAAGTGGGTTAGGGGGAGACAGAAGGTTAGGTGGGCAGATGAGATTAAGAAGTTTGCAGGTATAAATTGGCAGCAGCAAGCACAGGACCGGGTAAACTGGCGGAACATGGGAGAGGCCTTTGCCCTTCAGTGGACGTAGTCCGGCTTATGATAATGATAATGATATATATATATATATATATATATATATATATATATATATATATATATATATATATATATATATGTGTGTGTGTGTGTGTGTGTGTGTGTGTGTTTCTGCAGATTAAATTGATATAAGTTGCCTCAACACTTCAACTGTTCTCTCACTGTACCTTGAACACTTCGGGAAAGTCCACAAAAACTATGAGATGTTACATCATAACTCGACTGTGTGGTATAAAAGCCTTCTCTTTCTTATGCAACAAACTTGACTCAAATTGCTTCACCCACTACCACGGTGAAACAGCTATCACTTTACGTGCACCGTAAGCGGGTTAATTGAAATGTCCATCCGACTACAGGGGTTGATAGCACTTAACAAGTCAAAAAAAACTACTGTAATATAGGCAATGTCTGACAAAACAACGCCACCAGTAAACATTTATTGCAGCCACGCGGTCGTGGGCTGTGCGACTACATTTCGTTTGCGGCCGCAGCTTGGGCAGTCTTGTTGTCGACACGACTTGCAGCCAGCCGAAGTAGATGTAGCTGCTTCCTGAGCTCTTTGGTGCAGCCTGTCAAATTTGTGTTCCGAAGACTTGTGCGGAGAGGAGCGATAAAGTCATCCACGAGATTTTGACCAAGCTTGAACTGAAAAAATAACGTTAAAATAAGTAATAACGTAAAGATTACTTTAACACTGGAGCTGTTTGACCCCAGGTTGAGGTAATGCATGTGAACAAAATCTATCATACTCAATAAAGACCTGTGCTTTTGAGCGTGTTGCTCGGCCGGTACGCACTCTCTTCGCCCTCTGCTTTTCATTTCCCTCCGTTCCAAGACACGTGCGACCACGATTTTTTAGGTGTTCTTTGCAATAACACAAAGGAGTGGAAGAACGAGCTCGTAGATAGAAAGGGAGAAATAGTGAGAAAGGAAGAGAAGGAAGAGGCAGAAAAACGAGAAACGCAGAGAAAGGCAGAAAGGAAAATAGAGAGAATCGAAGAAAGACTGAGAAACGGATGGAGGCAAAAAGAGAAAAGCCGACAAAGAAAGAGAGAAGAATTGGTCCCGTGTCAGCATGCCTTGCTGCAAATGTCATCGAAAGACGGTAGTCTTCTGTCGGCCATGTTTATTTAGCGCATAGCGTTGCATTTTCAGAACGGCGAAAGAAACACTACACACTCTAGAAATATGTATGTACCTCTTGAGTAGTGAAGGAACACATCACCTAATACTTACGTGTTGATGTTGCGCCTCAGATCTGCGTACTATTTGCTTTTTTGATGGACGATGTTTGCAAGTGTGAACACAGCCACCTGTTTTCAAGATGACCTTGCTTTCAGTGAGTGCTTAAACTTTGGCTGGGTGGTAGAATCGGGTGGAGACAGCCAATTATTTTTTGTTGAAATATTCCAAGAAAGACTATCGTCGTCTAAGAGAAAGCGGACCATTGTCACGTAAGGCATAGAAAAAGAAGGAGGTGGGAAAGAGAGGAAATATCACTGGTAGGACTAGGGTAAAAGGTGAAGTAAGTTATAACTCAGTATATCGAGGAGTGGGGAAGAGAAGTGATTGTGGGCAGAAAGGAGGAGGGGAATGTCAGCATCTACACCGTTTAGTCTTCGCACTAGTGCGTAGGTGCACAATTTCTTCTGGGGGGAGGGGAGAGGGGGAGATTGTTGAAAGAGAAATAGAGCAAATCTTAGTCTTTCTGTTCCGAAGCTTTTTGCGCAACCTGCCTAACTGTGAACATCAGCCAACTGAGTGGCGCCCGTTTAAGCGGCATTGCGAAATCCTGAAGGTGCTGCCAAACAACGTTGTCTTTACTTTTATACGGAGCACTTAAGCGATTGTTGCCAACTTCTAAACTGCCATAAGGTTACACGTTGCCATGTGTAGAGTTCAACACTATTAGCACTGGGAGCTGATCTACAGTTTCTCATTCGTGTAACCATACTTTTGGCGTGCACTTCGGTAAGAGAAAATCTAGCCTTTCTTTCCTGACTTTACCATCTCCAAGGGTCAATCGCAACGGCATGAATACCAGTTCAGAACACACTGTGTCCATAAAAATTCCTATGGTCAATATAAAAAGAAATTACGAGCCCTACCCGTATCGGAACAATGGGCCCCATTTGAAATTGAAATTGAATTGAAATTTATTCCGCAACAACAAAATACATGTTACGAGGAGGGCAGGTAAAAGCTGTGAGAACAGCTTGAAAAGCCCTGACCCCCTAGTACACAGGGTAGCACAGAAAGACGTGCGGCTAAGGACAACCAAAATAAAAGTGTTTCACAATGTGCACTAAAAAAAGAAACAATGAAAGATTACAATGAAAGATCACCGAGGTAGTCGCTAGATCACATTATTATATAAACACTAATCGCAATTTTTTTGGTGATATGCTAGATATATCAATGTTATGTTCCCTAATTATGCGGTTTAGAAGTGTAGGCAGTTGAAACTTTAACATTTGATTTCCGTATTTCGTTCTACATTTTGATATGTGCCACACTTCAGGTTGACGTACATTATAAGCAGGAAAATTTTTCTCTAACCTGGCTATTCTAGCAATCGTATCATTATTTTTCAATAAACCGAACTTATATAAACGGCTTAGTTTATAATCATATATTGATGCAACCTGAATGATGTAGTGTTTTTTAAACAATTCTGCTGTGTGGCTGCGATGTGGTAATTTAGAGGCAAGACGCAAAGCTTTCTTTTGCAAGATGGTAAGTTTGCAAACGTTTACAGTTGTCGTTGTGGACCATACAAGAAAGGCATAATTCAATAATGAAGAAAACAACGAGTTATATATGAGCATGTTTACAGAAACAGGAAAATAGTAGCAATGACGGCGCATGACGCCGATTATACGAGATAGTTTAGTAATAATATGGTTCACGTGATCATCCCATGTCATGTTTTGTGAAAAATACACGCCTAATGATTTAAAACTTTTGACGACTTCAATTTCTAAATTATTTAACGAAATGATGGGAAACTGAACTTGTGTGTGGCGGGGGTGAAATAAAACAGCTTTTGTTTTTTTTATGTTTAGTTTTAGAGAGTTTTCTTGGGCCCATGTGTTAATTTTAGACAGTGCGTTATTCGCTCGGCTACCTAGATCGCTGCTACATCTGCTTGAAAAAAACAAACTTGTGTCGTCAGCATATATAATGTAATGGGCAGATTCATCAATACGAACTATCTCATTAACGTAAAGTATAAAGAGAAACGGTCCCAAAATGCTTCCCTGCGGGACGCCTGCTTTAATGGATTTTGTTGCGGAATGTTTGCCTTGAATTACGACGAATTGAGTTCGGTGTTGCAAGTATGAAGTGATTAATTTGTGTGCAACGCCTCTTATACCGTAATGGTCCAACTTTTGTAGGAGAATTTTATGATTAATGAGGTCAAAGGCTTTTGAGAAATCAAGAAAAAGACCGAGTACCATATTTCGGGATTCAAAATTCTCTAGAATGTATTCTTTTTGTGCCAGTAGCGCGAGCTCAGTAGATTTATTTTTCCGGAAGCCATACTGCGCTGAAGTAATCAAGTTGAACTTGTCAGTAAAAGAGTTCAAACGTTTCAAAATTATTTTTTCCAGACCCTTAGAGAATACAGGTAGAATCGATATAGGGCGGTAGTTGGACATGTCATTTCTGGGACCCTTTTTATAGATAACTGTCACTTTTGCTATCTGCATGTTTCGCGGGAAATGTCCTGTGGACAAACATATGTTAAAAATGTAGGCAAGACAGGGTGCTAGTATGTCAATAACATACTTAACAGGTTTCATCTGAATATTGTCCGCGTCAGTGGCTTTGCTATTACTGAGTGTCAAAAATGTCGCCACTAATTCACTCTCTGAAATTGGCTCTAGAAATATTGTTTGGTTATTTCGAATATTTATATATTTTAAAGAAGTACTACTGGTTGTAGGGCCGCCAACTGACAAAAAGAAGTCATTAAATGCATCAGCTAAATCAGGCCCTTGAATTTCTGTACCATCTTTCACAATTTTGGTTAATTCCTCCGGTGGATTATTAAGCGTACTGTTAATTGCCCTCCAAACGTTTTCTGTACGCCCTTGCGTTGAGTTAAACAGGTTCGAATAATATAGTTTCTTTTCATCACGAAGGCGTTTGGTGACAAAGTTTCGGTGCTTTTTAAATGCTTTGAGGGCTTCAGGGGACTTACTCACAATAAATGCCTTGAACAATTGGTCCCGCTTTCTTATTAGCTTAAGGCATTCTTTATTTACCCAAGGTTTCCGACTTTTTTTAAATGTTTTAAATGACTTTAGGGGAAAACATTGAAGGTATATTTCGGTGAACTTGTTCATAAATAAATCGTATGCCAAATTGGCGGCACTCGCTGCGAACACATTGCTCCAGTCGGTTCTGCCTAAGCGCTCTCTAAAGAGGGTTAGTGTTTCAGGATTTATAAGTCTATAGGAAAATTCTGCACGCACTTGTTTGGGTACGTTATTGAGTTGGTTAACAAACATAAATATAGGCATGTGATCACTAATATTGTGAATCAAAGTGCCAGCCGTAACAAGGGAAGTATCAAAGTTTGTTATAAAAAGATCTAAGAGTGTTGATGACTGTGAAGTGATTCGCGTAGGAGCCGTTATAACATTTTGACAATAATGCGAGCTTAACATTGATTCAAGTTCTAATTTAACACTGCTCTCAGCTAACATGTTGATTTAATACTGGCGTGTGCGTTTCTAGTGTTAAAGGACGTGCTGTAACATTTAGGGTCCAGAACCTTAAACAATGTCCCTCCATCTATAATCCAACGGTTGGCGTATACAGAACACGTAGCGCAAGTGCATGTGAGCAACCCAAGATAATTTGTGAACAATGAAACGTTAACAAAAGGTTATTAGCCAGAACAAACCAAATAAAAGGCCACAACACCCTAAACATACTGACATTGAACCTGCCATTAATAAAAGCATATGCGGAAAAGAAAAGGCTCACAAGAAGAAAACGTAAGGCCACCAACCAGAACGAAATAGAAGACGACAGCACCGTAAGAGCGGCAAAGTGGCAACGCAAACAAACTAGCTCAGAGTTGAAGGTGGAAAAAACGCCTGCTGAAGCGTTCTCTACCAAAGGTGGACACTTATTTGCGTAGAGACTGAGCAATGTCACGGGTGATTTAAAGTAACACCGAACCACCTGCAGTGCTTCACCCATTTGGCACGATTTGCTTCATCTTCATATAGATGCGTGTATCTTTTCCTTGTTTCGTGCAGGAGTGTGACATTTATCGGATTTCTTGGCAGCGCCACACTTCACGCGCATTACAGTGAATTTTACGCGCGAAACGATAAAATCTATGAAATGGAATACCACTGAGATGATAATCAATGAAACGAAATGAAAGAGACGTGCGACCAGTACACCTTTCATAATCGAATTCGTGTACACGCGCGTTTCTATCCACTCAGGCCTTGTACTGTACGTTATTTTCTTGTGCTGGCCTTCGAAACTTGGTGGAACCCCTCACAACGCATTCTGTAGAGTCACCTGCACCTGGTTTTCAGCGTACTGTGCCACTGCCACCACCGAGATATAAACTCACGAGAACTTCGCTTAAATCCCGAACGCGTCACCGTTTATGAGCGAAGGAACACTTACGTTCGTCATGACCGTATGAAGAGCGACGAATGCCGGCTCTATCTTGTGGTGGCCCACCTTTCGCGAGGCGTGTATCGCAGCGATGGGGCCATCCGCACACAGGGCGTCGCCTAGGCAGTGCTCTCTACGGTAGTTCCAGCGGCACGAGAAGGTGAATAATCCTTGAGGATATTGGGCGAATAAAACGTTCAGCAGGTCCTGGTCTCCAAAACTAATTCTGTCCTGGAACTCCTCGAGCTGACGTGTGATGTGGTCCTCCAGGTCGAAGGCACGCAGGCGCGTTAGGTTCATGATCATCAACCCTGCATTCAGACCTGCGCAGTCGGAAGAGGCACGAAAGAGAAGTATGGGTGATATTTTTCTTCAGATAAGCAGCTACTCACAGACACAATGGGCCACGGCAGAAAGTCAACAAGCTCCCGGTTAAGGCGCGTTTACACTAGAGTGACACGACACTGACGTGGCCCCGATGAAGACACGAAGCACACGCTAACCCTCGGCCGACGAGTCGCCCACTAACGAAGTCGTCAGACCCCATGGTCACACTACTCCGACGACGACGACGACGACGCCTCAAAAGACAGCAATTCATCATAGTGTAACGTCATGAGTCATGAATGACCGAAAAGGCCAGCAAAACAGATCCGCAGACCTGTCGTCGGCGTGTCTTCGGAAGATCTGCGGCTGAGCGAAAATTCGCTCATGTTGTTACTCCAAACGACCACGTAGTGGGCAATCTCGGGGTAGTTAACAATGCCCTCTCCGAGGCTTCCGCGGCGCCTGAATAGGCAGCTGGAGCACCCAACCGAAGTCTTTTCTTCGTGACCGTATTGTGTATTCCCAACCCCGTCCCTTGTTATCATGGATTATGGTGGTGGCTGCGCGACGTTGCCGGAAAGGCACAATGGCAGAGCACGGAGCATGGCTGAAATTGAGGTGCAGGTGTGCACGATAGTTCGTGTCGCTGCGTGTATCTCCAATGTGACTACAGGATTGGCCAACGAAAACCTGTGAGCACGACGAGGTGCGGTCGGAGTCTTTGAGAGACCACCAGGGGACTTTTTGTGTCTCTGCAATGTACATCGGCCGACAACAAGACAAAAAACACTTCCAAAGACAGCCTGGAGACCAAAATCGGCGTCGTGTTTTTTAGTGTAAACGCACCTTTAAGATACACCCGTAGCAACGTGTAGTGGTTACTGAGACACACATGCGTTGGCTTAGCAGCGGGCTTGGTCGCGAACGGAACTGTTGAGACGTGTTTGTTACAGGCCTTGACCCACGACAAGCAATTTGGTAACTATATATCATTTGTGACTTGGTGTGACATAGAGGCGTGAAGAGTCTTGTTTTGTAGCCTTCCAATGTCCTTTTTGGTGAACCTAACATAAATAGTAATGCGGTTACACTGCACCGTGAAAATTGAAGAGGTGTTCAGTTCCTAGAACATGAACCGCATTTTAAAAAACAAAAATTGAATGGTAAGGCTCAGATATCAGAGTTCTGTTGCATAAGTTTCAGAGCACGCGCTTGCTCTTTCGGGCTTCTCTTCCGTAAAGCTATCTGGAGTGAGCGTTGCTTCAGCCTCTTTGATGAGTCGTGTTAAGTCAGCATTTTCGGTTTCACGCTTCAGCTTCAGACCTTTCACGTTCCATGTCCGTGATGAGCAGCTCTATGTCGGCGGTTCTAAGCGAGAAGGCGATTGATTATTTTGGCGCCATCATCGTGGTTCACTGTTTCGATGGGTTTCGGCACCATGTGAAGTAAATCGAGCCTTCTGATGAGTAGAAAAATGGTTTTATTTAAAATAAATCGCAGCCCGAATCCATTGATTGTTGCTTCGGCGCGTGAATTGAACGAAATACAGTTATTTGTCTTCTTCATAGATCTTTTTCCAACACAAGGCTTTACCGTTTTTTCAACCTTTGAGTTCTTTGACAAAAAATTTAAGGGTGCTTTTGCGGATCTTGGAAAATACTGTCACCAAACGTGCTTCCTTAGAAATAATAAGGGAATTTCCAGTAATTCCGCAAAATTATTTTGTGGCAATTATCTAGTAAAATTGAGCTCTCGTCCATTTTTTTCATTTTTTTGCTCACAGTGGTTGCCCCCATTCCAAAACCGTCATCACTAGAAGTAATGATTCGCATAAAAATACTTTATCAGCACAATTACCTAAGACTCCTTTCTAACAGTTGTCAATCTTGTAAAGGTATGATGATGACGGCATATGGGGCTTTATGGGGCAAGGGTCAGCGATAACCAAAGAGCACCATGTGATGATATGCGATGAGGACAATGATTCTTGGTTGCTGTATAGGGGCCTAAAATCATGCGCACTAAAGCTGCGTAGAATCACCGAATTAAGATGATTAGGGGCATGAAGTGTATTGGCTGGACTAGGATAAAAGTTCAACATGTGCAGAGTGCACTTTGAGAGTTGTCATCGTACACAGAATTACTACCTCTCAAGAAACCTTGCGCCCAAGGGACTAGAGGGCAGTGCATAAACAGATAATGTCGTTGCAGCATTTTCTTGAAAAGGGTATAAATATTGTTAAATGCGTGGGACTCTTTAAAAAACCTTTAAAGAGACCGATGATCAAAGCATGCGTGATTACCTAAAAACATCGCTGGATGAAGCGGGTTCTGCTCACGGTAGCATTTAGAGAAGTACTTTCTCCTGAGCTATTCAAATCCTGCCCACAATATTAAGACATGAACAGTGTCTCTGCACGCATACTGCAGGTTGGAGGTTCACCGCCATTTAAAGTATGGTTGGGGGTGCCTTAATTATGTCCTCAGCTTCGCAAATACAACCTTGTTTTGTCTTGATCTCATGGTAGGAGGTCAATACCCCAGATGCGGAATAATAGGTTGATGTATATTGTTAGACTTGGCGCCTCACAGGCGCTGGCAGTACATCCGTAGTATCTTATGCATATAAGGCTTCACATCGAAAAAAATGGAGAGGCATGGATCGGTATCCAGCTTTTCTATCGATGGAGGTGGCAAGCTGGTCTGCCAGCACATTGCCTTCAATGTCCCAGTGCCCTGGTACGCACCATAATACGACATGTCACTTCGAAGCATAAGCAGCGCACAGGAGTTTGTAGAGTGATATTAGCACTGGGTTTTTGTGCTTCCTAATTAATTTTATTGTTGTTGAAACACCCAGAGAGTCTCTGTATATAAGTAATGTTCGTATCCTCGTCACTTTGATATGCTTAACAGTGAATAACATGGCGTAAGCCTCTGCTGTGAATGTTCGTGGATATGCATGTGTTTGGAAGCAGCGTGCCAGAATCAAAAAAAGAGCAACCTACCGCTGCATGAGATACATCGGCATAGATCTTTGACGCATCCGTGAAAAACTCTGCGAAGGAGTGTCTGTGCTGTAGTTCTAGAAAGAGAACACAGACACGTGCGTGAGGGGCATGCTTTGTAACATCGACAAAACAAATGCCACAGTCATTAACCTGCCAGTTTAATTGCGGGAGCTAATTTTAAGGAGCTATAAGTTGGTGCTCAAGCAAAGGAACATCTGTTTCGTCAGTCAGTTCTCTTACACGGAGAGAGGAGGGCTCTCTCACTGCCAGACGGTTTTGGGACAGTTGAGAGCCGGACAGATCGTTTATTGTAGAATATGAAGAATGTTCATTCTTTTAGTTTACTTTTAGAAAATGGCCGAATGATAAGTACAATATCTGTAAGTGTAGTGACAACTCGTCTGATTCAACATAAAGACTTTCCACAGGGCTTGTCCTAAAGGCGCCTGTGGAAAGCCATATATCTATGGTGGGCAGGGTGCAACATCGCTAAGGGCCAAACCTCATAAGCGCGAAAATGCACGCAACAGCGACAAGCGACGTGACGTAGATCATCTTCGCGCGATCAGTCGCTAGCGCAGGCAAACTTCATTCACGCGACGGCTTCGGCGAGCGAATTCCACTGTTGCTGGCATGAGGCCGTCTACTCGCACTAAGAAAACCGCGTAGTGAACGGTATGCAATCTAAAAATAAAATATATTGTTGTATAATGAAACTGAAAGTGTTTATGAATGCCTTGCAGCACTTTTTTTATATGCACATGCGTAAACATTGCGTTATTTCTTGTTGCGCATACGTGACTCGGGCAGGGTCACGTGCACCTGCGTAGTCTTTGTCTTTTCCGCTTTTTCGCTATTGGCTGCTTGAGCCCAGCACTTCCGGGCGATGAGTGACGGTTTCCAAATCTGGAGAACTGAGCGATCGCGCGAGAACGAGCACGCGACACGTCGCGCGAACGCCCTGTTTCGTCGCTCATAGCATCGCTCGTCGCTGTCGCGTGCATTTTCGCGCTTATGAGGTTTGGCCCTAAAACGCTTGGTGTGGCAGACTGATGAAATACAGCCTCATTGTCCATACGTGTGCTTAATAAGCTTTTGTGTAGGTTCATGAGACGTTTCCTCTCACTGCCCTATGTTGTGCGTGAGAGTACCCTCAGAACGGCCATTGTTTTCAGAAACTTGCTTTTGAGGTACTTGATTTGCTCTACAATTGTGGGCTTTGCGTCTAAAATAATCAATAAAAATTAATGCTCTGGTTTGACAGGTAGACGTTGACCCTTCGTAGAAATTGGCGGATCGGGGTGCAGGCATCTCTTGAAAAACGTAAGCACGTATTTTCTTGTGGGTTCAGTGTGAACCCACTTTCTTCTGCCCAGTTGAAGACTTTGTTAAAAACGACTTAAAACTGGCGCTCACAGATCGGCAGGGACCAGGATTTAAGCCCCATCTGTGCGTTATCAACATTGGTTTAGTAAAGTATATTGCGTGGGATGCACCGGCGTAAGAAGTTCATTTCTACAATAAAAAGAGTACGACTGAGAACTTCAGCTTGTGGCACTTCAGTTTCCTGCCAAACTCTCTTGATTGAAGAATTGCCCACTCAAACATGGAATGTGCAATTGAACACGTAACCTCTATCACACCTAATATGTTAACATGATACCCAAGTGTGAAAAGTCGTTAAGTATTCGGAACCGCCTTGTAATGTTGTCGAAAGCCTTTTTGCATGTCAAGGAATACAGATAAAAAGAATTGCCTAGGAACATAAGCTACACTTATTTGTGTCTCAATGCGAAGATCAGTTGTGGATCGAAACTTCGTGAACCCGCATTGATAGTGGTCTAGCAGTTTGTTCGACTCAAGGAAATGTAACCATCGGTAATTTATCATTTTTTCTGAAGACTTTGCACATGCAGCTTGTTAGTGCCGCAGGATGATAGCACGAAACTGAAGATGAATCCTTCCCCTGTTGGATGACAAGAATTATAAACGCCTCTTTCGACGCAGAGGGGATCTAGTCAGAACGTTATACAGCGTTTTACAAAGACGGGAGAGTATTCTGCGTTTCAGGGGCAAGTGTTTCAACATTTCATATTATTCTGTCACAACCTGGGGCTGATTGGTTCCAGGAGTTTAGTGCTGCCTGCACGTCAGCCAAGGACAACGGTTGGTTGTAGACCTTGCTTTTTTTCCACACTTTCATTCCCATTTATGTTCTTCTATCATTGCCTTACACCTTTGAATGCTTGAAAATAACTTGACGAGCTGGACATATGTTCGAAATGTGCGCCAAACAAACTTACTTGGTCTTGTAAGCTGTTGCCTGCTTCGTTTATTAATTAAAGTGAATACGTTTCCTGGCCTCTTCAAACTTCTCTCGAGACTAAGGGCTCTTCAAACTCCTATTTTTACCTAATGGATAATTATGCCACAATTTGAACGAACATTTGTTGATGTCATGTTTATAGGGCATCAGGGTTGAAAATGTTTGACTAATTAAAAACTTACTTGCACGATAAGTGACTAGTTTTCTTCTTTAAAGTGTTTTGCGCGCTTATAAGTCAAAGTGTGTATCACGTGGCCTATTTAAATAATATTGATTCAATGCATGGGGATGCCTCGCCAGTTAGCAATGTTTATCAAAAATTTCTGAATGGTTTACCAGATTTAGTTGTAAAGAGATATAACAGCATTGTCGCGCCTACAAGAAGCAAATGATATCCTGTTCAAGTCATGATCAACACGCCACCTTCTCACTCACTGGCGTCGTATTATTATATACGACGTCAGTGGCCTACGCCGTTCAAAGTACTGCTGTTTCGCAAACCTGCCTGAGATTACATATAACCGCTGCACCGGCTGTGTGTATTTGTAATATATAAGTTTAGATGTTTACGAACAGCCTTGCTTACCTGAAGGTTGTACGTACGGGTGGAACACTTTTCTTTTTAAGTAGTAGTTGTTTTCTAAGTTTTCGGTTTCAGGTGCCATGCCAGCCATCTGGTATTCATTCATGGCATAGAACATTCTCCAAAAATCTTCAATAGGATGAAGAAATATCACGTCCGTGTCGGCGTAGAGGACGGCATCCACATCAGGAAGCATGTTCTGTGAAAATAAAGGTTATGTAGCTTGTCGAAATACGGCTTCAGAATAGTTTTCGGTGTTTCAGTCGGTTTGCTTGCTTAACTGCGCTTTTTTGGAACGTGATTGCTCCGGAGAATCATGCAAATTTCACCAGCTCAGACAAGAAAATTGGTGGCGCGATAAATGTAACCATGTGTCCGATGCAATCTGCGGTGGGCACATACCGGTAAAAAAAGCCTCTGAGTAGAGCACGGCCTGAACAATAGCTGCCAGTTGTGGCCGTTTTCTTTGGGAAACCACAAAGGTACCACGTCACAGCTGACCCGCTTCCTGACGTGTTCCGGCCAGGAGGAGTACTTGAAGGAAGAAGGGTGTGTCAGGCCATGAAAGAAGAAAAAAAAGCAAGATCACGTGAAAACATAATAAATAAATACTCTCAGCGAAGAGCTCTTTCTTACCACACACAAACTTTCAAAATTCAAATTAATACCCCTCCGATTTTGCTCTACAGGCAGTCGCTAGTCAGGTGAGAATTCGCCTTTTTTTTTTTAATTTGCTGCGCTGCCCTCTGCCGTATTGCGATAACGGAAGCCTCCGAGATGATGGGGCGATGTGCGATCCTCGCGCAAGAGAAAAGACTCATGCGCTGGGTCATTGT
Organism: Rhipicephalus microplus; assembly: GCF_043290135.1. Classification (NCBI taxonomy): domain Eukaryota; kingdom Metazoa; phylum Arthropoda; class Arachnida; order Ixodida; family Ixodidae; genus Rhipicephalus; species Rhipicephalus microplus. The sequence goes on from NC_134705.1 coordinate 141,221,478, forward strand.
GAAAAAAGGCAGATTACTGTCAAACGAACCCTTGCTTCTACATTATGACGTTAGATATTAGTGAGGTGACTGAAGCGGAGCGTACAAGTGCGCACTTGACGTCAACTAACACCGCCATGTTAGCGCACGGGAAAAGGCACGCTACGCGAGGGCCTGACGAGTGTCGTTATCCTTTTCTTCCAAAGAGACAAAGGGTTTTGTGCACTACTGCAGGGTGGTCTTGTACATACAAGTGCATACACCCCACTTTACATACTCCTTGAAATATTTGAAGCAAACACAGACCCATGGTCTGAAGAAACATTTAATTATTCGTAATTATCCCATGGAGCAATTGAGTATCCTGCTTCCTAGCTCAGCTCTTGAATACTACGTACCCACTAAACGTCACCTTTTTATGTTAACAAAGGACAGAAATACAAGCACTTTTTTGTCGTTTCCGAGGATAAATGGCAATCTGATTGATTGATAAGTGGGATTTAACGTCCCAAAATTACTAATAAAAGGCGATTTTAATTAGCTTGTAGTTACCTATGAGCAGGGCCAGCTAAGGTGTTTCTTAGAATAATTCTTTCAATTTGCATATCCTATACAACTAATACCTAGATTCATGACATTTTCTTTACAAGGGTCCTTTTATTTCCGAAACTTTTAGTGGACGACGGCTGCCCGGCCGGTGCTCTCGCTCCCCAATTACACGCTTGGCTGAGCGGGTGTACGCCGCCAACGCTCGCCATCTTGGAAGAAACCTGCGATGGGTAAAACACGTGGGAGAGAGGTGATGGCTCTAACTTTGGCGTGTCTGTGCCGTCTTTACGGTATGCCGAATGATGCCAAAGGCACTTCGACCTGTTGTTTTAAATTTGTCTTGTTTACGTTTCACTCAATCGTTTGAGATTTTACAGGCGCAATTCTTACTGAAACGTTTGTACGTCAAGCCCGTTCGTTTGACTGCAAAACATGTCGACGGGTTCTATTCTTGAAATGAATATTGCATTGCTGATCTCGTGCAAGGTGCAGACTACCATTTTTGAGCGTGTACCGTTTTATCGTGGGCTGAAAAAAAACAGTGTTTTTGTAAGTGTGCCAATTATTTGAGATTTATCAAACTATATGGCTGGTATGAAATGGGAGCAGAAAGCACAGGACCGAGTTGACTGGCGGAACATGAGAGAGGCTTTTATCAAGCAGTCGACGTAGTCATGATGACGATGATGATGATGATCATGATCATGATGATATAGTTGATAATGATGATGACACTATATGGAAATGATGCACTGAGAATAGAGTTATGCCGGCCTGTTTTGCCACAAATCTCTCGAATGGTTTAGCAGTTACGCATTCAAGCTTAGAACGCCCGCCATGATTCAGATAACACATGGTTCTTTGCCGGGACGATTTCGAAGCACAACAATTGAACCAACCAGATAAATCAAGTCCCAGGGGAAAGATTATGCATTACAAATGAATTTTGAGTTATTAGCTACATATGGCGTACTTGACGTTATGTAGAGAAGAATACGCTCACACGTTTAGAGAACAATAAAATTTGATTGAGGCCTAGTGAGTAATACAATTATTCCTCTTAACCGGTTAAAACCAGGTTAGTACGTGTGCACTGCTTCGCTCGAGTGAAATGAGGAGAAAAATTGCTGCAGATCCACGAATTCAGATGATGATGCGAAGCCAAGTCCTAAGGTCCATAATGTCTATGTTAATGTCAACGAGTAGTGTACTAAAGGACGGACAGATGCATGGACGGTTGGACGGATAGTTAGATGGACAGATGGACGCACGCGCGCACGGATGGATGGATGCATGGATGGACGGATGCACGCATGGGTGCACAGGTGCACGGATGATCAGAGTACTGTGTCTTTTTAAACCATACGCGCACTGCGTACGCTCTAGACACGCTCCTACGCACTAATTTTTGCGCCTGCGCTTCGACGAGAGGCGACAGCGATCCTCGATGACAACGGTCGGCCATTGTAAGCGCCTAAGGAATTTCGCTCCTCAGATTATTCAAAAGCACTGCTTCCCTCAAAACTACATTACCGAGAGTTGCTCTGTGCAATGTTTCACGAGATAAGTTATTGAAAAAAAATTGCTTCTCTAGAAGGCTTAGTCAAATGTTTACAGACTTACCTCTTTTCGCATTTTTTTCTCGTTCAGCTTATCTGCGATGATTATAAGGCGAAGCCTTGTGCTGGAGTAGGCTACGGCCGACTTCACAGCAACGATCCCAAGATTAAAATCATCCTCGCACATGACGTAGACTAGGGTCATTGTATTGTCCCTGCGAAACCAACATGACGTCAGACGCGAGGTTATGCTTCGTCTCAAGGAAAGTAGTCAGATATATAGACTAGTGCGTACCTTAACGTGATCTAGTAAACCAAGAAATAATGTAGCATGGACTAACATCGGTATGCAAAATTTTTTTCAAACGAAGTGTTTAACGTTCTTTTTTCAACACTGGAAATGTGCGGCGTGTTATATCGCTCGTCGATAGGATATTAGGCTTAGTAGATTGACACACGTGTGGCTCTACGTACTGCAACACAGTGCACGCTTCAAGTAATGAAAGCTGATAAAGGTAGTGTTGCTGTCCTTGGTTGAAAAAAATCACAGCATATTTATGGAGTGAATGACTATGAATGGGACGAAGCGTCTGTCCGCCCGGACGGACGCACAGAGGTACGGACTCACGGGCGAACGGAGTGATGCATGGACGGACAGAAGCACGGACAGACAGACAGACGCACTGACGCACCGACGCACTCACGGACGGACGGACAGACGCACGCACAGATGAATGGATGGACATAAGCACGAACGCTTGGACCGACAGACGGATGGACACATGCATGGACGGACAGACGGAAGCATGGATGAATGGATGAATGCATAGGTGGACGGATGAATGGACGCTGCGCTGATTCTTCAGGCCCGAACCTGATAACTTGGCCTTCCACTGCTCTTCGGTTAGTGTAGATGCTCCAGTGCTTTGTCTGCATCCGCATACCATATGAAATGGTGTTTCTGAGACATCGCAGTGCTTGCAGTTGTACGAGTACTCGGTTGGTGAGATGCGGTGAAGCAGCGTACCGTGAACGTAGGTGTTAGCTTGCAGCTTCCTTGTGGCGAATTCCATTGAGATAACAGGAGTAAAGAGGCAGGGCAGCGAGGAGTTGGGGGCAGAGCACCGAGAGCAGGGCCCCTCAACCTGCCACTGCAATGCGGCGCACTCCCAGAGGGCAGGTGAAGGAAAAGGGTGATGAGTGGGGGACCGTGTGACTGAAATGTTCCAAGCCCGGCATACTCTTTGTGGGGCAGCCGCAAAATAGACGTGAAATCAGTCAGCCACGTGTTCATCATCCTAATACCTGGTATGTTTGTGCAATGACCCATTCGGCAGACGTCCAGCTGTCATCGTAGCCACCCGTACAAAACAGCGGTGTCAAATACACGTGATCCCTACCATTGCCGCTGCACTGGCCAGCTTAAGAAATATTCGGAAACTATGACGTTCAAGGGCCACGTGACTCGTCGTACTGCGCCTACTCTACTTTCAGGCGAGAACACTACAAAACTGCTTCTGGCTGCTCTCGGCAGAGCAAAAGCACTCTCGCTCTACCAAAGGATCACCGTGATTCTGCACCTGTTCAACCACTGATACACGCCGGCTCTGAAGAGAGCGTTTTAAGCGTGCTTTCGAGAGCTCCTGCTCTCTGAAAGGCATTCGCCATTATAATAAGATAGAAAGGTGGGATAGTTGGTAATTCAGGTTGGTTCAGCGAACTGGGAGCGCGGAGGTAAACACAGACACAAGGCAAAGGAGAGGCACACAGCTTGAGCGCTCAACTAACAACTGGTTTATTCTCACGTTTGAAGGACATATAAGTACACAAGGGTGCGCATGTCAACAGAGTTAAAATGATAGTGTGAGCAGCAAGCATGGCGTTCATTCGAAGCATTTGTCTACGAATATCAATATAGTTAAACTCACAGTCTAGTAGTGATAATGACGGATGGCTAATTCAATGATTCTTATTTATAGAAATGTGATATGCTTCGGAAATATCACGCGTGGTTTGAAGCGGATGCCGAAAAAGTACACTTTTTTTTTCAAACAACGGTTGACACCTGCAGGCATTGCAATGTGAAGCTAATACGGAAAAAGGAGTATTTTTCAAGCAACTCAAATGCTCGCTGAGGTGTATGTTCAAACATCGCCCGGTCAGGCCGATGTAACTGCGACCACACTTTAGCGGTATGCTATACATCACTCCTAAAAAACACTTAACAAATTGTTTCGCATGTTTCTGCAAACATCCTCTGCTTTTTGACGTGCCCTGCGTCCTCCTATGCACCATGGCGCAAATACGGCCTAATTTATTAGGTGCAGAGAAAACAACGCGCACACCAAACCTGTTCCCCACACTTTTCAGTCCATGCGCCAATTTATGAATGTAAGGGATGACGGCCACGTGTTGGTTTCCTTTATTGCAGCCTGCAGAAACACACGCACGTTTATCACCGTTTCTCACCATCCGCAGAAGTCTCTTACACACCGATGCGATTAGATACGGCGGGTACCCAGCCTCGAATAACCGTCCTATCTGCGCTAAGAAACCATAGTGCATCATGTGTATACAGCTTTTTTCGAGCGGTGAATGAAGGCATGACAGAACGATTCCTCGTTTTATAAGCTTGGAATAGCCGGATGAGTAATTTAAAAGAGGTTTCGCGGATCAAGGGTTATATTGCCAGCAAATGTGATTGCCTCCAAATAATAGAGAAAGGTCTATAAATTGCAATTTATGATTACTCGGAACCTCCGAGGTAAACCGGAGGCCCATGCCCTCCGTCTTGAAGCATGCCAAAATAGCGTCATAGTTCACTGCAGAACAATTCTTTACAAAAATCAGATAATCATCAACGTATCTGAAGATTTTGATGCCATACAGTAGTTTATTGCTTAGGGCGGTGTCCCCCTTTCCTAGGAGAATGTTGCTTATTGCAGGAGCCACACTGGAACCTATACACACACCCGATCTGCATGTACAGGTTTCCAAGCCATACAATGAAGGCCGACTTTAGGTAAAACGTCAAAATTTCTAAAAAAGACTCAGTTGACGCTCCTGTACGATTCCTGAATGATAGTTTGTCATTGTCTTCCACAATGCACTCCTCAACGCAGTTTAGCAACCTATCTTGCGGCAAAGAATAATATAGGTCGACTATATTAATTGTGAAATAATATAGTCGACTATATTAATTGTGAAATTTTTATCATACAAAACCAGAGATGCACTTTTATCAAACGGCAGGAAACTGAAGAACACTAACTACAGCATCGGGGAGGACTTTTCCCGCCCCGTTCAATATGCGCGCAAGCAATTACTTGCATTTGCAAAAGCACGTTCGGACAAGTTCTCCTTGCGGTTCAAAACACTGCACGTCGGGTCGAAGCGCTATATATTTGACGCATCATCACACATGGTTAAGGAAATTGCATAGCGGTTACCCCGCCAACAAAGAGCAATAAAACGCCAAACGGCTTCCCCATGTCATGTTCTCTCGTTTTCCGTAATATTCACTAACATACGTAGCCTTCTTCCAAAACGTGAACTCATATCCAACATTATCTCGTCATCAAAAAGCAACATACTCGTATTAACAGAAACGTGGCTTACCAGCGATATAACGGATGCGGAAATATTAACTGACTTACAGGACTTCCACGTGTACCGAAATGACCGAAATGGCTCACGGGGGGGGCGGAGTACTTATCGCAGTTCATCGGGGCATATCTTGCTCCGTTGTTAACGTCGATTCCGATACCGAATCCCTGTGGCTAATTTGTCGTACTAACACCGTAACTGTCCTACTTGGCGTCTGCTACAGGCCCCCGCAAACGGATCCAAATTTTCCATGTCATCTGAACAATTCCATTCAAAAACTTACTTCCGCTTACCGAAAGGCTCGCATTCTTCTGTTCGGTGATTTTAACTACCCTAATATTGACTGGCAAAACATAGTTACTTCTACATTATCATGTCACGCAGAGGCGAAAAACTTCCTCGATGTATGTCTCAACTTTAACCTTACACAATTAGTCGCCCAACCAACCCGTGTCACACGAGGATCAGCAAATATTCTCGACCTGATATTAACCAATAGCCCCGAGAACCTATTATCTATTACTTACCTTCCTGAGATCAGCGACCACAAGGTCATACATGCTTTATTTTCATTTACCTCGACCAAAAAACAGACGACTAATAAAACAATTGTTCTTTATGATAAGGGTAACTATAGTGCAATATCTGAAGATCTCAGTAACTCTTTTAATCAGTATGAATCTACATTTAACACGCGCTCAGTTCATGACAACTGGTTGATCTTTAAGGACAAAGTAAATCACCTCTCTGATATGTTTATCCCGAAGATTACTTTTCAAACTAACCGCAATAAACCATGGTTTTCTCGGCATTTAAAAAAACTTGAAAACAAAAAGAAACGACTTTTTCGTACCGCCAAACGCAACGGCAAGCCTACTGCATGGCAAAAATACATCGAAGCTGAAAAATCATATTTGCTATCTGTTCGTAAAGCTAAATACTCGTTTTACCATATAGACTTACCTAATCTCTTAATCAGGAACCCCAAGCAATTCTGGCAAGTTCGAAACCCCACACATCCTTCCGATATTAAACTAACGAATGATTCACACGAGACAGTGACTGACCATGATTGCGCAGAAATATTCAACGAAGCATTTGCATCTGTCTTCACTACTGAACTTGACATGCCCTCACAGTCGCCATCATTTAGCGTAGAAACTTTCATGCCTGCTGTCACCTTCTTTGAAGAAGGCATTTCATCTATAATCCACAAATTAAAACTTTCTTCATCAGCTGGTATGGATTCCATCAACTCGAAACTCCTCAAGAATGTGAAATCGACTTGCGCAGCATAGTTATGTCTTATCTTCTCACAGTCACTCACCTCAGGAATCATGCCGGATGATTGGAAAACGGGCAAGGTCGTTCCAGTCTACAAATCAGGTAACAGAAACTCACCCTTGAACTACCGCCCCATTTCATTAACCAGCGTGCCTTGTAAGATCATGGAACACGTCATCTACTCACAAATCTTCAATTTTTTGGACTCCAACGAATTTTTTCATCCTTCACAGCACGGATTTCGAAAGGGCCTTTCTTGCGAAACCCAATTAGCACAATTCGTTCATGACCTACAGACTAATCTCGACTGTAATATCCAAACCGACTCAATATTCCTTGATTTTGCAAAAGCTTTCGACAAGGTTCCTCACCAGCGTCTGTTACTGAAACTTTCAAAACTAAACTTGCATCCTAACATCTTCAGGTGGCTTGAGGAGTTTCTAACTAACCACTCCCAATCTGTCTATCTTAACGGCCACCTGTCTAAACCACTCCCAGTCACCTCAGGCGTCCCACAAGGGTCTGTTCTCGGTCCTCTCCTATTCCTAATATATATTAATGACTTACCATTGCATGTTTCCTGTAACATTCGCATGTTCGCTGACGATTGCGTAATCTATCATACTATTACTAATTGTCATGACCATCACATCCTTCAGAGCAACCTTAACAATATAATAAACTGATGTAATATTTGGCTAATGACTCTCAACCCCACTAAATGCAAACTCTTGTCCTTCTTTCGTCGTCACAATCCCTCTCGCTTTCAGTATTCTACTTCTAAATCATGTATCGAATTAGTAGAATCGTATAAATATCTAGGAGTCACCCTTTGTTCTAATTTATCATGGCGCGCCCATATTACAAACATCATTTCAGCATCGAACAAAACACTGGGTTTTCTTAAACGCCACCTTCGCCTTTCCCCACCACATGTTAGATTACTCGCGTATAAATCGCTTATAAGACCAAAATTAGAATACGCATCTGCCATCTGGAGCCCCCATCAAGCATACCTAATCACTGCCTTGGAAGGTGTTCAAAATCGGGCCACCCGTTTCATCCATTCCTCATATTCATATGACATCAGCATTTCACCATTGAAACATGAATCTGGCCTATCACTCCTTTCTTATCGTCGCCGCATTGCTAGCCTAACTCTTTATCATAAGTTTTTTTATTCTTCACTCAATCAAGCTCCTTATATAACAGCCGCCTCACGCATTTCCCACCGCACCAGTCATTCACTTCAAGTTGCCCGCCCGCCATCACGCACCACTACGTTTGCTGCATCGTTTTTCCTCAGAGCAGCTTCAGACTGGAACGGCCTGCCCTACGACATTGTCACAATTGCCTCATCATCTACCTTCCTGGAACGCCTCACCGATCATCTGCCATGTTAATTCAATTTTTTGTTTGCAATTTTAATTGAATCTCCGCTGTTTTGAATTGTAATCCCACCCCTTATGTAACACCCCCTGAATGGGGGCCTTTAAGGAAATAAAACTGAACTGAACTGAACTGAACATCAACACTAAACGCTGTTACCTCTGAAAACTCACTGGCTTTTAAGTATTCAACCAAAACATCCTAGTTTTTAACGTAGAAAGGCTCGTTCACGTGCAAAACAGATAAATGCTTCTGCAGATATTTCGCCACAGCCAGCTGCCACGAGCCCCTCTCCGAGATAATCGCGTGTAACGGCATTTCTAGTTTGTGCGTCTTTATGGAAAAGAAGATTTCCAACTCTGCAGATTTGGCCTTTGTCACAGAAGAGCCGAGCTTTTCCAGGTTCACTCTATTTAACAGCGAGATCGCTCTGGCTTTTGCGGCATTGCTTTTTACAGAAAAAGGTTTGAAATTTCGTTCCGATGCTTCCTAGGCCTTGTTGAAAACATTTTGTTCGCTAATAACGACGAAGAACCCTTCCTTGTCAGAAACAAGTACCCTTAGCTGTCTTTTCAGGCAAAAGTCTATGACAGGTGCCAAATGCAAAGTTCTACTAGACCTAATAGCATTCCTCGAAACAACATGAACATTTTCCGTTACACACCTATGTCGTTCTTCCTCCTTGGCTAGCTTGGAGACAGCCCTTGCTGTAGTAATTTTTTCTTCTGGTCGCAGGTTTGGTTCCACGGCGAACTTCGGGCCTTTTTTGCAGAACGTGCTGAATTTTTTTCGGCAGGTTGATACCACTCAGGTTCGTAAAACGCGCCCCCTCTCCCCATGTGAACCTTGTTTTTTTCTTGACGGGAAGTTGTGGCCTGGTGCAGTTCCACAAGGTTTCAGTCACATTCATCACTGTCTTGCACCACTCGACATAGGTACCGCAGTTTCTGAGATGATCGTTCTGGTCACAAATGACCCGTAGCCAGTCCTTATAACACCGGACTTGCCTATACCATTCGGAGCGAAGAATTCGGCATATCCTCTTAGTATGACCAAAAGATGGGTTCATCCATCCAAAAAGCACCTGTACATCGGTGGTACAAGTTCCTTGACGAAGATGCCAGGATGCTACTCTTGCGCGACATGTTGAGACAGCTATCCATGATGCCAAAATAGTGGGGTCTTGAAGAGAGGAATTAAAGCAGTTAAAAGAGCCCTATGTATTAGAAATACATTGCAATAGGATGGAAACGTGGGCTAGTTGGTAATTCATGATGGTTCAGTGGCGATGTGGGCTTGTTGGTAATGCATTTGAAAGACGTTTATGTAGCGCGAGACGAAAAAACGGACACGGGAAGGAATAGACTGAGAGGACAGAGCGCTACTAGCAACAACATGGGGAAAGGGTGTTGTGCACAAAAAGGCATACACACAAATTTGTGGAGTGCATTTCGTTCGTTATTTATCTTATTCTGTTCACATGTGGGAAAAAATATGTCGGCCAAACCAGTGAGTGTGTGAATGAGCGATTGAGAGAACACAATTACAAGGCGGATAAATTGCGGCCAGAAGGTTTTCTCGCTCTTCCCATTCACGAGAGTGGGTGCCGGCCTTTGTTCCAGAGCACAATCATTGTTGGTCGGCATAAGGATGAGATGACTCGATTGATCATAGAAGCCCAACTTATTTATGCTCTTAGAGATATACGTATTAGCAAGCCCTCCATTGCTTTGTCACCCAAGAAACTGGGGTTTCTGCGTACGCAGTGACACTTGATTTTATCTGTGATATTTTTTGTCCTATTTATCGTTTTTTCTTGTAGGTAGATGACATTGTCGTGCATTTATCTGAATAAACGTGCTTATCTGCTTGCTCGCATGACGATTATGGCTTAAAAGTGGCTTGTAGGTCGCAAAATAAACATGTTGTTGCCAGTAGCACTCTGTCTTCTCAGTCTATTGCTTCCTGTGTCCATTTTTTCGCCTCGCCCTACATAAATTTCTATCAACTGTTACCCGAATTCGCTTCGAAATAAAGACAACCTCGTTTTAGGCAGCTTTCGCAGTGGGTAGCGAAATCGGCACACTGCAAAAGAGGAATTCATAAAAATAATTCACTCAATTCACTTGTCGCACGGTGATAATCCACTTTCGCCTTCATGACTTCTGTAGCAGTCTTTGACCGAGGAGTACCTGCGTCCACTTTCCTTCTTGATATGGGGACGGCCAGATGGTTCTGATGAAGCCAAGGGGGCTTCAATTACAGGAACGGTCGCAAATTGTTTGGACACGAAGGACAAGCGCTCGAAAAGCCCACGCTTGATCCACGCTAAATATGTGCAGTGAAGAGTAGCCTGTGCGCGCGAACGCCTTCAAGCTTATTATTATTATTAATATTATTCAGACCACCAGGTGGCACGCCCTGTCCTTAAAACTGCGTTGCAGGGTGCCTATTGGAGCACATATTTAACGTTTATAAAATTAGACAGACAACACTGAAACCATTATTCACGGTTTAAAGACAATACGACTCTATAAGGTGTCCTTCCTAAGGAGTTCCGAGACCCAGCGTGTCTCGGTGGTAGAATACTTGGTTGTCACGCAGAATGACTGTGTCGTGAAGGTCATCGCAAGAGATTACGCCGTCGTTGTTCTGTGTCAACGTCTAAACAATGATTGTGTATGTCGGCAGGCTGAGCAGACAAATACTTGCCTGCTAGCTCGAACTGATTGCGAGGCCCGGCCTCCATGGTTTGACGCCAAGGCCTCTGAGCTGCAGTCACTGAACTCTCCTATTCCATTGGCGCAAGAAGGAAAGGCGCTCTCTGGTGACTACAAACTATGGTGGCTAACATATCCATACCGCGTCCTGAACAAAGGCATCACCTTGCATCTTCGTGCAAGTTGGTGGCCGTCTCAGCGATCAACGTTGTGTTCCACGTTGACACATGCTGCTTTCGGGAGTACCGCATTGTACTGCGGTGAGGTACAGAAAAACCTGACACGCACGTTGGCCCCAAAAACATCACAGTTTCTTTTATTGCGTGCCCACGAGCAGTTTCACCTTCTTCACGCGTCTTCTGCACAGCATGGCGTTTCCGCTAACAGGGTCTTCACACAGACCCGGCCAAGATTGAACGACGTACTGAATATCGTAGTGGAAAATGATTTGTTTCATCAGTTGAAGAAAACTTATCGACAGTTATCTGGCCCCACCACGGTGGCCTAGGGGCCAATGTACTCGGCTGCTGACCCGCAAGTCCCAAGACCGAATCCCGGCTACAGCGGCTGCGTTTTTGATGGAGGCAAAAATGCTGTAGGCCCTTGTGATCAGATTTGGATGCACGTTAAAGAACCCCAAGTGGTCGAAATTTCCGGAGCCCCCCATTACGGCGTCTCTCATAATCATATGGTGGTTTTGGGACGTTAAGCCCCACATAGCAATCAATCGACAGTTATTTTGACGGGAAACACAAGATTTTCTTTCTTATCTGCCGGACGATCACAAAAGTCGTCGTTCCTATGCAACAGTGTTCCTTTTCAAATAGTGTAACAAAGTCTAAACTAATATTCTTAGGGCCTAAATGACAGAATAAAAGCTAACATAATACTTGAAAGTCAAGAGGAAAATTCAAAAATCTACGTAAAGTAAATGATGACAAGCGGACGATGTGCGCTGGGTAAGGTATAGGTGTGCAATAGTACGTTACTCGAGCGTTGCCCCATAAAATGTGATTTGATTGGGATAAAATGTACTTCGAAAGTCACGGCTTTGCCTCAAAGGCAAAGCAATGAACATGATAGCAACGAATTGGAAGGTCAAGCGCGGAATGACGAGCAGATCTAAACGTGCCCCGTGTTGCTCACGCAAAATGACGCAAAAAACGTACTCAAAGTTGCACAAATGAACGTGAATAAGCGTCTCAGTTGCTACTTCTTTGCTGTCTAAAAAGTGCGCCCTTCTTTTCGCAAACGGAGCCTGTTAAATCACTGCAGTGACCTTTGTGCGCCCCGTAACTACAACAGAATTGTTCCAGTCAAGCCCAACGCCAGCCAAGACGAATGATCTCCTCCACCAGGAGATAAGGGCGCTCGAGAGATCTCCAATCCCCTCCTCTCTGCGGGCGAAGTACGCGTGAGAGATGAGAGCCGCTGCGCGCTCACTGCGCCATCTTGCTCCTAATGCTGAAAACACGATAGCCCCCTTCCTCAAGCTGCCCACCAACAGCGATAAGTGGTAGATAAATTGCTTGCCGTTTGAACGTTGACAGAGGTACCCCTCGGTGGCTCAGTGGTTAACCCCTCGCATTCACGACGTGAAGGTCTCACGTTCGATTTCGTGCGCCACAATCATTTTTAATGTATTTTTTTTCTTTCTTGCATTTTCATAAAGATACGTATACATGTACGGTACATGACTCCAACGCTGACGCCGGCAGCGAAATTCAGCCGAGAGTGTCCATACAATTGCTATCGAAATAAAATGTGAATTTATTTCGCCTACTTGTCGTAGACATTTCAAGGAGGCACATCCTACAATCCACCAGTCTAACTGGTGGATTGTAGGATGTGCCTCGAAAGCGAAGGCAAGAACCCGTCATACCACCGGTGACAAGATACCATATAATATAGGTAATTTGTTGTGACAGATGGCTCTTGACGTGTGCGTTTGTGCTAAAGGGCCAGTTAGTAGGCTCCGACAATTTTTTGACATCGCTCAAAGAAGCTGAGCACTTCGTGCAGTATACAGCGGTGATCCCATTTTCCGAATATTACACGCTGTGCGCCGCGCAGAGCCTTCATTTTGAAAAACAATTCCCGCGATCCTTTCCTTCTTGCGCCTCACCAATCCTCCTTTCACGCGTTGTGATGCAAAATTGCCATATATATAGTTTTATGGTATCTCATACTGTATTTTCTTGACCAGCATGCTGTAACAGTATTTGTAGGTTTGTACACGTTAATGTAATACGTCAAGGAGCAGGATTTTTAAATGTCATGTGAATTTGCAGCGTGTCTCATTTTGTACACGAATGATAAATACATACCTCAGAAGGAGTCGTTGAAGCGGTTCATGTTTCGATATATTTCGTATATTAGCCCAGTTGACCCTCACGGTGTCGTATCTCGGGTGGGTGAGAAGAATACAGCCCAACACTGCTAGCATGCACAATGCGACCATCAGGTGGTTAAGGCGGACACCAGGACTGATATTTCTTGACCAGTGCTGCACACGAAACAGGCATTACCAAAGCATTATGTTGCTCCTGAATACATTAAAATATCACTTCAAGGAATGTCAGTTTGAGGAACGCGTTTAACGAACAATTCAGTTGTACCAATGCTGACGCATTTCAATTTAACAAAGTGCTGAGCACGTTTCACTTTTACGAACACATCTTGTGATACCATTTGATGCATTCTACGTCGTATTCATCACAAGTACAATGACACTTTTTGTAAAATAACATTACCATGGCTTTCGGCATCTCCTACGCAGGCGGCGTTTACCAGGGATGATGATATTTTACGCTAATTATCACGCATTTCACTTAACTAACATCACTAGTGACAATAAGGATCTCACGAGACACGCTATGACGTGTCTCGTGCGAAGGTGTACAGCGACAACTACCCGAGGAATGCCAGCCGCGGTGTAGGGAAGCAGTCCATACAGATCGATGTCAGCAAGGTCGAAAGGGCATGTTGGACATAGTAGAGGCTGACGTATAGTTCGAGTGAATGGGCAAATGAATTCTTTTAACACAGTAGACAAGATCAGACATATTTTTAGACGAAGGCGTACATACTATGCCAGTAGTAACGCTGGCCGAGTCGTTCGTAAGTTTTCTGCGTGCCAGTGGGAGCATGCTGTGGATCAGCATAAAAATACACACACACGTCAGATCGCATATGGCTCGATATGACGAAGAGTCATTTACGACAATGCACTTTGTGGTTTCTTCGGTGTAATACCGCGCCTCGTATCGCAAAGTGTGTTGCTTGACGACAAAGATCAAGTGGATATATTGATGTGAAGTGTCGGATAGGATGTTAAGAAGAGAGGCAAACCATGGTGCTTTAAGCGCTGCTCAGATTTAAGCTCGTGATAGTGATGACAGAGATGAGAACGTCAGTTTCTGAGTACTGGTGTTCACTAGATTGTACTGGTGATCGAAAGAGCGCGTCTGCGCCAGAGTGTGTTCGCCCAGATCGGTAGACGACGCGAATGTCAACTTCTTGTAGGCGCAGAGCCCAACGTCCACGGCGACCAGAATGGTACTTCGGAAAAGCTAACCAACAGAGTGCGTGATGGTCGTCGTCGAAAGTCTGTCCGTACTAGTAAGGATGAAACTTGCTTCACACCCATACTATTGCGAGGCACTCTTTCTCGGCGAGTGAGTAGTTGCTTTTGGGAGTGAGCAGCTAGCATATGGGACAACGTATTCTGGAATACCGGGCTTACGTTGCGCGAATACAGAACCAATACCGATGCCACTAGCATCCATGTGCACTCCGGTAGGGGAAGTTGGGTCGTAATGGAGCAAAATGGATGGTAAGATGGCGCAATGTGTCGACAGCTTTGGTTAAGTTAGAAAAGTTGGCAGACTGAGCAAGTAGTTTAGTTTCGTGAGTGGTGCTATAACCAATGCAGAGTTGCGGATGTAACGGCGAAAATAAGAACACACGCCGACAAAGCTCTGCAGTTTTTTTAGTGTTGTTGACTTAGAAAACTCCCGCTGCGGTGGTCTAGTGGCTAAGGTACTCGGCTGCTGACCCGCAGGTCACGGGATTGAATCCCGACTGCGGCGGCTGCATTTCCGATGGAGGCGGAAATGTTGTAGGCTCGTGTGCTCTGATTTGGGCGCACGTTAAAGAACCCCAGATGGTCCAATTTCCGGAGCCCTCATAATCATATAGTGGTTTTTGGGACGTTTTGGGACGTATAGTGGTTTCGGGATCAAGACAAACTTTTTCCGAATCTGGAAGTGTTCTATACCTTGAGACCACATTTCCTACAATGGCGAGTTCACGCGCCTTGAAGTGGCACTTCTTTAGATGACACTGAATGTTTGGTGCGGCAATCAAGGATCATGCGCAAGCGGTCCACGTGCGTAGAAAAATCTGAGGAGAACATGACGATGTCATCCAGGTAACATACTCATATATTCCACCTAAGATCTTGTAAAATGCTTTCCATCATTCGCTCAAATGCAGCAGGGGCGTTGCACAGACCAAGTGACATAACTGTGAAATCGTAAAGAACATCTGTCGTGACGAACGCTCTTTTGGGACGGTCACATTCTGCCATCCGCACCTGCCGATTTCTTGAACGCAAATCTAATAAAGAAAAGTATCGGGTCTCTTGCCAGCAGTCGATGGCGTCAACGATGTGAGGAAAAGGGTAGACATCCTTCCGCGCAATCTTGCTGAGGCGTCTGTAATTCACACAGTCTAAGTGAACCATTTTTTTTCTGACGAACTCTACAGGCCAAAAGCAGGGGCTTGGGGATGGTGTGATGACACTGTGGCGAAGCATGTCATTCACTTGCTCCGCAATGAAATTGCATTCCGTTGCTAATAGATGGTCGGGGCATTGTAGCAAAGGAGTGTATGTTCCCGTGTGCTTTCTATATACGCACAGGGATGCGCTATTTGATGACGTGTTCAATGCGATTTCAACACGAGGGCAAGAAAAGAAAAAAAAGAGAATATTTATTATGCACAACGTTAGTAATCTCTCTGGCACGACTAACAAAATAGTCCGTTTCTTCATTGATTCATATGTGGGGTTTAACCCCGGCTGCGGCGGCTGCATTTCCGATGGAGGCGGAAATGTTGTAGGCCCGTGTGCTCAGATTTGGGTGCACGTTAAAAAACCCCAGGTGGTCAAAATTTCCGGAGCCCTCCACTACGGCGTCTCTCATTATCATACGGTGGTTTTGGGACGTTAAACCCCACATATCAATCAATGTGGGGTTTAACGTCCCAAAACCACCATATGATTATGAGAGACGCCGTAGTGGAGGGGTCCGTAAATTTCGACCACCTGGGATTCTTTAACGTGCACCCAAATCTGAGCACACGAACCTACAACATTTCCGCCTCCATTTAAAATGCAGCCGCCGCAGCCCGGATTCAATCCCACGACCTTCGGGTCAGCATCCGTTTCCTCGTGATAATTGCACAGAGCATCGACTTCTGCCTTAGTAAGACCACTAATTAAGATTGGCACAGTGTGTTTTAATGATTATTCATCAAATTTGTTTCGAGGAGTAGGAACAGGCCAATTTTTTCTAATACCTATTGTGACAAATACTGCGGTTTACATTCAAATCAACCAGTTAATGTAATAGAATCATTAAACTTCAAGTATTACTTTCAGGTTAAAACAAGGCGATAATTGTATAAAAAGTAGAGGTAGAATATCAAACATTACAAACATATCCTTCGCGGAAAATAGGCGCTGAACATTGGCAGTGAAGCGCACAGCTATTTTTTAGAGCAAATACAATTTTGTTAGATCTTTCTTTGTAGTGGTGCCCCAAACAAGGTTGCAGTATTGTAAGATAGGAAACGCTACACCCCTGTAAAACGAAATTTTAATCTTAACTGGAAGAAAATATTTTAATCGAGCTATAGTTTCTACAGCAGAAGATAGCTATTCACTAAAATGTTCGACGTAATCGTTCCAATTCAAGGTCTTTAGAAAACGTTACACCTAATGTGAAGACTGTGCTTTAAGAATAATAGCCGCCTTCGAAAATTCAGGACCTACGGCCGGGATTTTATGCCGCGACCAACTGGTTACTACAGCTGCAACGCTAGATAAACATAAAGGGTAACTCAGGGCCAAATTCAGCTTATACATAACGCGATGTATAACGACTGAAAATAATTTCGCGAGAAGCGCTAGCAGACGGCGTTTTGTGCTTGCGGCGCATAAACATTCTTTTGTTACGCTGCGTGCATTAATTATTACATAAAATAAATGCAAAGTTTACATTTAGGCCACTGACTTTCTTCGACGGATTGCTGCTTCTCGCGGTTAAGGTGAAAGCTTTTCTAGCATCGTGTGGAAATGATGAGAATCCTTGAAAATCGTTCCAAAAACGGCGCTTACCGGTTGCACCTTGCCCGCCTTGGCGTCAATCATGATTCAGATGTAATTAGACGCTAAATTCTTGGCTCTCACAAGCCCTGGAGGATTCTTCTTCTTCTTCTTCTTCTGCTTCTCTGATGGGTCATATTCCTTTGTTTTCCTTCAATAAATGACACGTACCCGCTTTGAGGGGAGACGCGGCGCGGCGTCTGTGTTGTTCATACGACCTTCGAGTGGCTCCTGCTTCCTACAATGATATTCAAGTAAATTTTTCGAGTGCGCGTTCAGCTTTGTTTGTGTCGCATCAGTGAAAGTGCCAGGACTATTTTGATGCCAAAACATGCTGCGTGAGTGGACTATTTTCACGTTTTAGAACGTTTTTTCTCCGGAGCCGGCCACCGCCTGGGCTAAGCCTAATGAGGTAAGCCCACGCCGGCGCGACGCCAGCCGCGTCGCCATTCCCGGGTGCCCTTTTCGCTCTTCTCAGGGCTTATTTTCAGAAAAAAAATGGAATATCAGGTGGTGGGGGAGGACATAACCCCCGAAGAGGTGACAGAAGACCGACGTTGGCAGTCTGCAGGCGCCAGAAGAGCTGGCGCGCGCTCGGCAGGCGCTAATCCTAATGGTGGTACTCTCAACGAGACGAAGTCGACAACGGCCGAGGCCCCGCGAGGCCGCAACAGTGGCAATAACATCAAGGCTAGAATCATCCGCGCTGGCCGGATGCCCAAGCTCCCCAAGGAGGATACGAAGATCGTGATTCGGCCCCGCGGAGGCCTCAATATTGTCAAGACCGGCTGCACCGTGGTGGCTGATGCAATCCTGGCAGCCACAAGCATCTGCGCCGAAGATTTGCGGGGCGACACGCTATGCCCCAACGTGCAGCAGAATATTATGGCTGTCAGCACACCTAGAAGGGAAAATGCCAACCACTACGTCAAAGTTCGGCAGATCGTCGTCATAGGCCGAACATACGAGGTCAGTGCCTACGAGGCCGCCACTCGTAGACGGCCCGAATGATATTGACAACAAGATCGTAAATCAAAGAAATCCACTCGCTCTGGCAGCCAAGCGCATAGGCAGCACTGGTACGGTAATCGTCGCCTTCGACGGTCATAGAGTCCCAAACTTTGTACGCTACGGCCCCACCCTTGTGCAATGTTCGCTTTATCGCAAGAAAATAGACATTTGCTACGCTTGTGGTCGGCTCGGTCACCGTGCTGACGTGTGTCCCTGTCCAGGCGACGTCGTAAATCGGGGCTGTGGGGCTTCAAATCCTGACGCACAACACAAGTGTACCCCCAAGTGCAGGCTGTGTGGTGGGCAACACCTCACGGCTGACAAGGACTGTAGGCAAAGATTCCAGATCCCGTATGTCGTGCGACGAAGGCGCTGGGAAAAGTCTCGCGCCACCGATCAAGGACAAGCCACGGCACCACCATCACCCCCCACGAATGGGCAGGACTTCCAGCAGTCACGTGGTTCCGGGGGCCGTTCCAGGCGACGTTCTCGGTCCCATTCCAGGGGCCGTTCCCGGTCCAGGAGCCGCTCCCGGTCCCGAGGAGGAGCCCGGTGCTACAAGTCTGGGAGCCGCTCCAGGTCTCGATCCAGGTCTACCGGGCGTCAACAGCAGCCTAGCGGGGTGTCAGCGAGAACAAAGAAGTCGGGCTCTATAACCTGGGCCGACACGGTCCGAGGAGGGCCAGCTGAGGTACTGTCGGGTTCACTCCCAGAGCATGCGGAGAGCACGCGCGAGATTTCCCAGCTGAAACGCGAGAACGCAGCGATGAAGGAAACCATAAACAGGCTTATGTCCGAAATTGCTGAGATTAAGAACGCGAGAAACCCACCACCGCAACCCGCCGCCGCATGCGTCGCCGATACAATGCCCTTACCCATGGAGGTGCACAGCACTAAAGCCGGCGACAGCAGCAGTGAGGGTCAAAGTGCTCCCAAGAAAAGGGCCGTCGCCTACGAACAGGAAGGTGTAGCGATTCGAGTCAGGTCTGAGCTTCGAGACACGCTATCCGCGCTCAGTGAAAGCATCAATAAGCTCGGGGAGAATTTCGCCCAACTGCAGATCACCCTGGCTGCGCAAAACGACCGAGTATCCAAGGTAGAGTCGTTTCTCGAAAGCGTAGTGAAACCAGCTCTGACCTCAACCGCCGTCGTACAACCCCAGCCCGGCGCTACGGGCCCCATTGTCCACGCTATTCTTAGCCAATCTGAGGGCAGCACCAGCCCACAAAAGCACCAAGATGGCCAAGCCAAGTGAGACGTTTCTTATTTGGCAATGGAACTGCAGGGGCTTCCCTAGTAAAAAGACGTCCTTGCAGCAGTACATTCGATGCTCTAGCGGAAAACCCCTCGTCATTCTGCTTCAGGAAACATTAACTCCAAACGTCACACTGACTGGTTACAAGCCCGTCTCGCGTTATTCCGATGGCCGGGGCGTCTGCACCTTGGTCAGTAACAAGCTCACACACATCTCTCACGACCTCAAAATGACCACCAGCAGTGCCGAATATGTCATGACCGAGATTCTGCCGCGCAGCTCGGACCGAAGCAGCATCTTTTTTATCAACGTGTACAGTAGCCCTAAGGACCGACGGCAGCGCTTCAGGGCCCTCATAAAGAAGGCCGTCAACTTGGCAGGTCCAAACGCCCTCATTGTGGCGGGCGATTTTAAGGCTCTGCACCGCACTTGGGGCTACCCGTACAATACCAGCAAGGGCGCGGAACTGTGGCAGAACGCGACGAACATGGACCTGACTCTAATCACCGACAAGGCCTTTCCAACTCGGTTGGGCACCTCATCCTGCAGAGACTCCACTCCCGACTTGACCTTCGTCAAGAATCTCCCCAATGTACAGTGGGCCAACTCAACCATTGACTTAGGTAGCGACCATTACGTCCTGGTGATGCAGTTCTTTCTGGTCCGAAAGAGGGCACGGGAGTTTTCTTTGACAAACTGGGACCAGTTTCGCAAAGTCCGCAACGACCGACCCCTACCTGCAACCAGGCCAAGCCTACAGGAGTGGATTAGCCAGCTCAGAGAGGACGTCATAAGTACCACCAAGAATATTAGTACTGACCTTCCGGTTGAAAAAATGGATAGCCGCCTTGCCCACCTGCTCGAGGCCAAGCAGTCACTTCTCGCCCGCTGGAAAGGCCAGCGCCTCAATCGCAGGTTGCGCAAGAAAATCTCCGACCTAAACAAGACCATCGAGGAGCACTGTCGCGTCATCTCCAAGCAGCAGTGGGATGAGGTGTGCAACTCGGTAGATGGCCAGATGCGTAATGGCAAGACATGGAACCTGCTCAAGCACCTGCTCAGCGAGACTAACACCAAAACTAGCCAGCGGAACGTACTAGCGCGAGCCATGCACGAAGCCAAGCAGTCCTCTTCAGAAGAGGAGGTTTTGAAGCAGCTGGTGCAAAAGTACCTCCCTGTCGACTCGAACCCCGCAACAACGTACCCCGAGTACTCAGGACCGGCCAACACTGAACTGGACGCCGAGATATGCCACGAAGAGGTTCGGCAGGCGCTTTACGGGCTCAATGGGAGGTCTGCCGCGGGCCCCGACGGCATAACTAATAAGACCCTGCGCAACCTGGACGACCGGTCAATCGACTACCTCACCGAGGTCATCAACGAGGCATGGAAGAGCGGTGAGGTCCCCGACCCGTGGAAGGTCGCGCGCACCGTGCTCATTCCTAAGCCGGGGAGGTCACCCAACTTGGACAACATGCGCCCCATTTCGCTCACATCCTGCGTGGGAAAGGTAGCCGAGCATGTGGTCCTCAATAGGTTGACTCGGTACCTGGAAGACAATGGGCTCTACCCGTACACCATGATTGGTTTTCGGGCCAAGCTTTCGACGCAAGACGCTATGAAGCTGCTCAAGCACCAAGTCATCGACTGCAACACTCGAGACATGCGGGCCATTCTCAGCCTCGACTTAGAGAAAGCCTTCGACAATGTTGCTCACTCTTTCGTGTTGCGGTCGATTGCTGAGCTCGGCCTTGGAGTAAGATTCTACAAATATGTCAAATCGTTCTTGACCCGTAGGAGAGCCACCCTCAGTGTGGGAGACCTTGTCTCCGAGGAGATCGAGCTGGGATCGCGCGGCACGCCACAAGGGTCAGTGATATCGCCCACCCTGTTCAATCTTGTCATGGTCGGGTTGTCCAAGAGGCTCTCATGTATCGAAGGCATTAACCACACAATTTACGCGGACGATATTACCATTTGGTGCACAGGTGGCAGCGACGGGCAAGTCAAGCGCTCCCTGCTGGAGGCCATAGACACCACGGAAGATTACCTCCGTCCCACAGGCCTGAGGTGTTCCCCAAGCAAGTCCGAGCTTCTCCTTTACCAACCCACTAGGCAAGGGCCCAAGCCCAGAAACTGGCAGCCGATCTCGAAGAGTGATATCAAGCTCTACACCGGAGATGGCAGTGCAATACCCAGAGTTGACTCCATTCGGGTCCTCGGCATGACCATCGAGTCCAATGGTTCCAGCGGCAAGACTATACTCAAGCTCGCCGCCAAGACAGATAACGCGGTTCGGCTGGTTCGGCGGGTGGCCAACCGCTACCAAGGCCTCAAGGAAGACAACCTAATCCACCTGGTCAATGCCTTTGTGCTCTGCCACTTTTCATATGTCGCGGCCATGCACAATTGGCAGCGTGCCGAGCGTGACAAGATCAACGTCTTGCTCAGAAAGATTACCAAGCGAGCCCTCGGTATCCCGATCAGGACGCACACCGAGCGCCTGCTCCAGCTCGGAGTACACAATACGTTGGAGGAGATTGCCGAAGCGCAGGAGCGGTCCCAGCTCGCGCGCCTTTCGAGCTCCCAGACCGGCAGACATATACTCCGAGAGCTCGGTCACTCTCCGGCTGAAGTGGACGAGAAGGGGAGACAGGTGCCCCGTGAGATTCGTGACCTCATCACCGTGGCACCGATACCGAGGAATGTCCATCCCGAGCACAATCGTGGTAGGCGACGGGCTAGAGCTGCCACTCTTCTCAAGCAGATTCACAGTGAGGAGCACGGCGTCAGCTTTGTCGACGCGGCCGCGTACCGTGGGAGCCGCGCCTTCTCCGCAGTCGTCGTCGACTCCAAACAACAAATCACCAACTGCGCATTGGTTCACACTGACGATCCGACGGTTGCCGAGCAAGTGGCCATCGCCCTGGCCATCTATAGTGACTCTAGGCGAGCTATTCGCGCTTTCGAGCGCGGTGTAATCTCCAAGAAAGCCCAGCGCGTGCTCCAAAGTGGTGGCCGCGACGGCATCAAGCACCACGTACTGATTTGGTTTCCTGCACATGTTGGACAGGTCCAAGGCGCTCCCCCCAACCTCAACGAGTCTGCCCACGAGGCCGCGCGCGCACTAACCGACCGCGCGGGTTCCGAGCAACGAGTCGGGGCCAACGGCGTTGCAGAAAACAGGGACGCGCCTGCCACGTACAACGAAATAACAAAATATTTTTACCTCACGCGGAGACTATATCCACTCCCTCATCCAAATCTTAGTTTGGTGTGTAGCGACACCACGGACCCGAGCTAACGGGGGAGTTTCTACTCCCTCCCACGCCTAGCCGTGCGTGGCTTTGCCGTGTCCGGGGAAAAGGGGATCCTGGGGGTTGAGCCGAGGTGGGGTGATTGGACAGTTAAGGCCCCCCGGCAGAGGCAACACACCCCTTTGGCCCTGGCTTCACGTAGACGGCACGCTGGGCTGACCCACCCAGGGGAAATCGGCAGTCGCCTTTTCCTATCTCTCTCTTCCTACATCTTAGTCTTTTCTCGTCTTTAAATCTATCCTGTCTTCTTCTCTCTTCCATTTACTTCCGATTTTTCCTGGCGCCTAGGGTTAACCCTGTGCAAATAGCCTACCTTGGTCTAGGCGCATTGGGTTATAGTGGCGTTGTACGGCTGGCGTCTGCAGGTTTCAGCATCCGCAAACTTGTAGCGTCCCCTCGTTGGGCTCCGTGGTGGGTGGCCGCCAACGCGGCTGAACAACATACAATTAGCATGCAGAAAGCATTCCCTTTACTCAGTGATCGTGCCTCCTCAAAGCGGGTACGCACCGAAGACATCAATTTTTTCATCCGGCCAAGACAAATTTTTCCTCATTTCCACGTTATACACTGTGAAAAAACTAACAAGCAAGCCAGAACTGTATCCCCCTTCGTAGTTTCTAGATGCTTAACCGAAACTCTCGGTGCCGGGTACAAGGTTACCAAAATGGCCAGTGGAGATCTACTCCTTGAAATACGTGACAAAGACCAATTCGATAAACTGAACACCATCACAACGTTTGGAGACACACCCATCAGTATTACGCCACACAGGTCCATGAACTCATCTCGCGGGGTCGTATCGGACGCAGATTTGCTTGACCTGACCGAAGCTGAACTTCTGGAAGAATGGAAGAGCCAGAACGTGACAAACGTACAGCGTATTAAGATAAGAAGAGATCAAAAAGAAATACCAACCAAACACTTAGTACTGACCTTTGCTTCGAGCGATTTGCCGGAAACCATTCAGACTGGGTATACAAAGACATCTGTGAGGCCATATATTCCCAACCCCCGCCGTTGCTTCCAATGTCAGAGATATGGCCACGGCTCGCAAAGCTGTCGTGGCCGGAAAACTTGTGCTCTGTGTGGAGTCGTGGGCCATGCGTCCGACAACTGCGAAGCACCTGCACACTGTGTGAATTGTGGCGGTAGTCATGCCGCGTACTCACGTTCCTGTTCTTTCTGGAAAAAAGAAAAAGAGATCATCACTTTAAAAATAAAAGAAAACATTACATTTAAAGAAGCAAGAAAAAGAGTCTCGCCATTTTATGGCCCCACATATGCTGATGCGGCGCGCCAGAGGGCACTGTCGCACCAGCCCTCGCCACTCCATTGGCCTGCGCAGAGCGAGCCATTGGCTGTGGCGCCTGCCCCCAAGGCGGCAGTAGTTGAGTCTACTCCGCCTACTATCGAACAGAGACCAGGGACTCCAGGGTCCTCGGGTCTCAAGGCCTCACCTCGCCAGGCGAGGCCCAAGCTTCGAAAAACCACCTCGCATGAGCGGGCATCCAGTGCCTCCGAGGAGGCAATGGATACGGCGGCACCCCTGGTGCCAAAAGAGCGGCGCGGCTCTCTGGAGCGCGCCAAGAAAACTAAAAAGCTCATAACAGGGCCTGAAAATAGCCCTGCTACCTGAGCTCGACCTTTCAGCTTAAACAAGTCACTCCCTTAACGTACACACAACACTACTTTTCTTCCAATATGGAAACACAAATTATACATTGAAACGTCAGAGGCCTGCTTAAAAACCTCGACGACGTCCAAGAGCTTTTATACAAACACTCACCTCAAGTGCTGTGTGTACAGAAAACACATCTGAAATCCTCCAATACAAATTTTTTACGTGCTTACGTCATATACCGAAAGGACCGAGATGATGCTGTGGCGTCATCCGGTGGCGTAGCCATTATTATTAACCAAGGAGTAGCGTGTACACATTTACCACTCCAGACATCCCTTGAGGCGGTGGCTGTTCGAGCGGTACTTTTAAACAAACTCGTCACCATCTGCTCTTTGTATGTACCTCCCCACCACCGTCTTGAAAGACGTGAATTTCAGTCTTCAATAGATGAACTGCTTGAACCCTGTTTGCTTCTCGGGGACTTAAATGCACATAGTGGACTGTGGGGCGATTCTCGCTCTCATGCACGAGGTCGTCTCATTGAACAATTTCTCTTCTCTTCCGGTGCCTGTTTGTTGAATAGGAAAGAGCCAACATACTATAACGTTGCCAACAAAACTTACTCGTCTATCGACCTCAGCATCGTATCACCTTCACTCCTACCCCTACTCAAATGGAAAACCATAAATAATCTATATGGTAGTGACCACTTTCCTGTAGTGCTGAGTTCACAAACAACATATGAAGGTCCTCTACACGTTCCCAAATGGCTGATAAACAAAGCAGACTGGGAAAACTTCAATAACACTACACGTTTGAGTTGGACAGACATATGTAGGTTAAACGTAGATGAAGCTGTGCAGTATTTCACAGCTTTTCTAACTGACGCAGCAGCCAGGTGCATACCGCAAGCATCTGGAATGCCCGGCAAACGACACGTCCCATGGTGGAACTCGGAGTGTCGTAATGCGCGAAAGGAGCAGAACAGGGCATGGAGATTGCTGCGGAACTCGCCAACAGCGGAAAACCTTGAGAGCTTTAAAAAAATAAAATCTCGAGGCAGGAGAACGCGTCGGCAGGCCAGAAGAGAAAGTTGGCACAAGTTTTTATCAGGAATAAATTCGTATACACAAGAGGCCAAAGTCTGGAACATGGTTCGTAGGGTAGCAGGAATAAAAGTACACTCACTCCAACTCGTAAACACTCAGGGTGATACCTTGGAAGATCAGGCGAACTTCCTCGGTGCACACTTTGAACGGGTATCCAGCTCGTCCCACTATACTGACACTTTCCAAAAATACAGAACAAGATTAGAAAAGCAGAAACTCGAACACAAATCCACTAGATACGAGACATATAGCCAAGCTTTCAGTCTAGCGGAGCCCCGAACATCTCTAAACTCCTGCAGTACTTCTGCCCCAGGTTCTGACCGTGTGATGTATGAAATGTTAAAAAACCTACCAAACGAAACCCGAAAAACCTTACTTTGTTTGTACAATGCTATTTGGTCTTCTGGCACTATTCCTACCTCCTGGAAAGAGGCTATTGTTATTCCCATTTTGAAAGAGGGCAAGGACCCTTCTTTACCCTCGAGTTATAGGCCTATAGCACTTACAAGCTGCTTGTGCAAAGTCTTCGAAAAAATGATAAACTGCCGACTTGTACATTTTCTTGAAACAAATAATTTGCTTGACTCATTTCAGTGCGGGTTTCGAGAAAGTAGATCCACCACAGACCACCTAGTTCGTATCGAGGCACAGATCAGAGACGCGTTCGTCCATAAACAATATTTTCTCTCTGTGTTCCTCGATATCGAAAAGGCTTATGATACTACATGGCGTTACGGAATTCTAAGAGACCTGTCCCACCTTGGTGTGCGCGGAAGAATGTTTCATATAATCGAAAGTTACCTGTCAAACCGGACATTCCGTGTCCGTCTGGGCAGTGTGCTCTCCCAAACATTTGTCCAGGAAACAGGCGTGCCACAAGGTGGTGTGCTTAGTTGCACACTTTTTATTATTAAAATGAATTCTTTGCACTTGTCCATTCCTCGCAATATGTTCTATTGTACATATGTCGACGACGTTCAGCTTGGCTTCAAGTCATGCAACTTGGCCATGTGTGAGCGGCAGGTTCAGCTGAGTTTAAATAAGATCTCCAACTGGGCAGATGAAAACGGATTTCGACTTAACCCACAAAAAAGCACGTGTGTCTTGTTCTCTCAAAAGAGAGGCATGCACTCGGAACCCGACATTCAACTGAACGGGCAACAACTGTCCGTGAAAGCCGAGCATAAATTCTTAGGCTTAATCTTGGACAACAAGTTGACCTTCGTACCCCACATAAAGTATTTAAAAACAAAATGTTTAAAAGCCATGAATGTTATAAAAGTGTTGTCACGTACTACGTGGGGTAGTGACAGGAAATGCCTCATGAACCTGTATAGAAGCCTTATTCGCACCCGCGTAGATTATGGGGCCATTGTTTATCAGTCAGCGACTCAAAGTGCTTTGAAGATGCTGGATCCCGTGCACCATTCGGGCATCCTTCTTTCTACGGGTGCTTTTCACACCAGCCCCGTAGAAAGCCTTTAGGTTGAGTCAAATGAGTGGTCGCTTCATCTGCAAAGAACCTACATGTCCTTTGTATATTTCCTTAAGGTGAAAGCAGACAAGAGGCACCCCTCATACTCTACTATTAATGACTTGTCGAGCTCCATTCTTTTTCAAAACAGGCCTTCAATGAGGCAGCCCTTCTCAGTTCGCCTGAAGGGTCTAGCTGAGGACACTGGAGTGTCACTCGAACACAGTTTAATGGCTCCTGTAGCATACCCGCCACCGTGGCAGTGGCAGACTATAGATTGCGATGTGTCTTTTTTAGAAGTTACTAACATGCGCCTATTGCCCATATTCGAACATACTTCTTGAAACTTCAACACAAATACACACGTCCTCAGTTTTTTACAGATGCCTCTAAGTCTAACTCGTCTGTGTCCTACGCTGCTGTTGGCCCTTCCTTTTCGGATGCTGGCCCTCTACATCCAGGCACAAGTGTCTTCACAGCGGAAGCTTACGCGATACTTGTGGCAGTTAAACACATCAAACAATCACAAATACAAAAAGCAGTAATTTATACAGACTCCCTCAGTGTGGTAACGGCTCTGCACAGTCTTAAAAAACAAAAAAACCCTGTCCTCGTTTCACTTTACTCCATTTTATGCACCCTCTACACACTCAACAGACATGTTGTTGTGTGCTGGGTGCCAGGGCACCGTGAGATTCAAGACAACGTGATGGCGGATCAGCTTGCTGCATCCGCCCACGAAAGCACCGCCATTACACTGACATCAATCCCGGCCCTTGATCTTAAGCCGTCTCTCAAACGAAAACTCAGGGACTACTGGCAGAGCAAGTGGGATACACACACACAAAACAAACTACACGTTATCAAGCCACACCTTGGCCATTGGCCACCAGTATCAAAATCACGTCTAACAGAGGTAACACTAACAAGACTCAGGATAGGACACATATACACGACACACACACATCTTTTGTCCAGTGGTGATCCACCATTGTGGGATAAATGTGGTGAGGCATTAACAGTTCTTCACGTTTTAATTCAATATAAACATTTAGACACTCTAAGAAGACAACACTTCCCAATATCCTACCGACAACATATACCTTTACACCCTGCAATGTTCGTCGGTAGGAAACCGCTTTTTAGTCACAAATCTTTATTAGCGTTTTTAAAGGAAATTCATAATTTTCATATCATATACCCGGGCATACCGTAGCACGACCTCTCTAGAGAGGTTTTTGCTGCGGTGGCTACAGAGGAAAGCACTTGCCTCACGGCCCTTGCACGCAAGGGTACTAACGTGTGAGGTACTTGTGCTAATGCCATACATGTCCACCATCGTTTTTCATTATCACCAGTTTTTGTCACCTATTCACACCATACACACCTTTCACGGCATGGTCATGATTTTATTACTTGTATGTTTTTACCCGCTTTACTGCGAGGAATTTGATGGCCCTTATACAGCCGCTAATCACAACCATTGTCCACATTCCTGTCTCATGAACTGGCGCTCTTTGGCCATCAAATGGCCCTTGCGCCAAAAAACACCATATATCATCATCATCATCCAAATCTTAATAGGCCACAGGCCCTTACGCTCAGACTACTGCAGACCGACACGTACCCTAACCTGAGATTCCTTCACGCTATTTATCCTGACGTGTTTCCCAATGACGCTTGCCCCGCATGTGGGGATGTATCCACGCTGGCGCACATGCTCTGGGAGTGCAAGGCAATGTACACTAACCCCAACACCACATCGGTCAGGTGGGAGGCGTCCCTACGCAGCTCCCTCCTGGCCGACCAACTTTGGGCTGTCCAGCAGGCCCGCGGAGCGGCCGATAGGCTTGGCCTAACGGTCCCGACGTGGGAGTCGCCCGCTGCGCGCTGACGCGCGCCTTGCAGGACCTCAATAAAGTTTCGCAACCAACCAACCCGCTTTGAGGGATTGTCCAAAAATTCGACATCGACACTTTTAAATGTTGTTTTAGGTATGGCAGGAAATTATTATATGAAATAAAAAATGCCCATAATGCATAATACATTAAACTACTAGTATTATGCTTTTGGGCTTGTATTCCAGTTTGCCATTATATCCTGACATGAAGAAATAAAAACTTAGTTTTTACCTTGTTTAAATGACGAAGAACTTTATATACCAGATTAAAATAGCACTCGTTGGGTCAGATTCGCTGGTCACGAGTTTTCTTCTTTTTGGCTCTCAGCTCCACAAAATTCTCTAAACAGTGGAGTTCACCGAAATGAGGAACACTGAAGAATAGTCCCGCTAGAGTTGGAATTTTCGTTTCTTTTTTTATTTATGTGGGGGTTTCGGAACGATAAACCTCACATGTCAATCAATCGATTGTTGTCTACGAAATGCTAGGGGAAATTTTGTGTGGTGTGGTCAGTTCGACACTGGCATCGTCAACTGACCACACAACGCATAATTTTCCCTAGCACGTCGGAAACAAAAGCAGAAACTGCCTATGCTTGTGGGATTATTTTTTAAGTGATCCCCATTTCCATGAACACCCCTACTATGACATTTTTGTGGAGCTGGGAGCAACAAATAAAAAGAAGACAACGCTTCACCAGCAAATCTGAGCCCTTTTTTTTCTTTTTACGTTAGGTTTTGATCTAGGTTATTATCTATTACTAATAGAAAAAGCTTATAGTAAGTACACATCAGGGATCACCAAGTTTTATTCTAAAATTTGTGACGTTATCAATTTGTAAGTTCCTTTACTCTAAAATCGAATGATACTTTATAAGACCACTCAATTATTGGCCGATCCCCCACAGTGGGTATGAGCCACAAGTGAAGGGCGACAAGAACAAGAACAAGAACCACCAAAGGAGAAGAACAAGAAGAATCCTCCACGGCTAGTGAAAGCCAAGAATTTATCATCTGCATACATGTGCATCATGCGTGACGCCGAGGCGGGCAAGCTGCAACCGGTGAGCTTCGTTTTTGGAACGAGTTCCCCAAATTCTTTCAAGGATTCTCGCCATTTCCTTCTATTCCTACAAGGACTTTCACCTTAACCATGACAAGCAGCAATGCGTCGAAGGGATTCGGCAGCCTAAATGTAAACTTAGCATTCAATTTATTTATTTGTTAATTAATGCACGCAGCCTAACAATAGCATGTTTATGCATCGCAACCACGAAAAGCCGTTTGATAGCGCTTCTCGCGAAATCACTTTCACTCACTCTACAACGTTTCACTCATTATACAACTCATTATACAATCATTTGCACTTATATACGACATTATACAGCGTTGCAGCTGCAGTAATCAGTTCGTCGCGGTATCGAATCCAGGCCGTAGCCCCCGAATTTTTGAAGGAGGTGAATATGCTTGAAGCCCGTGCGTTTAGATTTATTGCATGTTAAAGAACCCTACGTGGTTGTGATTTCCGGAGTCCTCCACAGGACTCCGGATATTGCATTACTACATTCCACGCGTTATGTTTTATGCGCCTATGTCGATGACGTGCAGATAAATTTTCAATCCTGCAATCTCGCAACGTGTGAGTGGCAGGCACAACTTTAATTAAAAAAGGTTTTCAAATGGGTAGACTAATAAGGGTTTCGATTGAATTCACAGAAAAGCGTGGACATCTTGTTCTCCAGAAATAGGGGCATTCATCCCAACTCCGACATCTACCTACATGATCAAAGCCTGTCTTTGAAGCTCGAGCGTAAGTTTCTGGGCCTAACATTAGACACTAAACAAGCACATGTACCTTAAATCTACCTTCATCCAACGAAGTTTATTGTAAATATCCGCTTTTTAAGCTCAATTCACTCTTCTCGCTTTTAAATGATGTTCTTGGTTTCACGTCATCCGCCCTGGTTATCCGCAGCATGACCTCCGAGCAGAGGTAGCTGCTGCGGTGGCTAAATTACAGAAAACACTGCTTTCCAGCATTTGGCCACAACGGCTTTGAGCAGGTACCCATGCTATTGTCTATCTCTTATTGATTTTATTATCAGAACCATTCGCTGCTCATTTTCAATGCACACATTACGTGTCATTCGCATTATTTTAATACTGATATGCTTTACCCACCTTTCGGACGAGGAATTTCAGGCCGCTCTACAGCCACCTAACATAACTATTCTTCACACTCTTAATCATACACTGGCGCTATTTGGCAATCAATTTGCCCTTGCGCCTATAAACATCACATATGATCATAGCGTGTAGTGCGCTTGTCACGAAAAAAAAAATATGGGAGAGGAAACGCTCATAGCATGTGACAAATACCAGTAACCCCCCTCGCTCATCGCGGATTCGTAAAACTGTTGCATCGATTTATCCACGACGCAATATACTCTGAAACTGGAGTCATTTGACGATTCATCCGAAAAGTGGTTCAGAATCTCTTTGAGGGTGTAAAGTTGCTTACTGTGTAATCAGCATGAGTGCGTGTCGTTACAGACATACAGACTGGGCAAATTAGGTTTTACTTACGTCGGGCATTTTGTATTTATGTACAGCAGAGGTCGACAGAAAATTTGAAACATTTTATTTGCCCCACAGGGGCACCTGCGCAAGTAGGCGTTTGATGTATAGCGACACCACGGACCCGAGCTAACGGGGGAGTTTTGACTCCCTCCAACGCCTAGCCGTGCGTGGCTTTGCCGTGTCCGGGAAAATGGGGATACTGGGGGTTGAGCCGACGCTGGGTGATTGGACCTTTAAGGCCCCCTGGCACAGGCGACACACCCCTTTGGCCCCGGTTTTCCGTAGACGGCGCCCCTGGACTGATCCACCCAGGGGTTATCGGCAGTCGCCTTTTCGTATCCCTTCCTCTCTCTCTACATCTTCGTCTTTGCCATCACTTTTTAACTTTCTTGTCTTCTTGTTTCTTCCTTTTACTTCCAATTTTCCTGGCAGCGATAGTTACCCTGTGCAAATAGCCTACCTTGGGGTCTAGGCACATTGGGTTATAGTGGCGTTGTACGGCTGGCTTCGGCACTTTTTTAGTATTTACGAACTTGTAGCGTCGCCTCGTTGGGCTCTATGGTGGGTGGTCGCCAACGCTGCTGAATATAAATAAAACCGGCATGCACAAAGCATTCCCCTAACTTAGCGATCGTACCGGCTTGAAGCGGGTACGCGCTGATGACTTAAACTTTTTCAACAGGTCATTAGAAACATTTCCTCACTTTCATGTTATCCACTGTGAAAAAACTTGAAAGCAAGCCAAGACCGTCTCTCCCTTCGTAGATGATAGATGTCTTACCGAAACTCTTGGCACTAGATACAAGGTAACCAAAATGGCTAGCGGAGACCTTTTTCTCGAAATCCGTGACAAAGAACAATTTGAAAAGCTAGACCGTCCCTCAGATATCGGTGGCATACCAATAACCATAACACCACATAGATCAATGAACAAAACTCGCGGAGTGCTATCTGACACTGACTTACTTGACTTGACCGAGACTGAACTTTTGGAGGGGTGGAAGAGCCAAAATGTGAATATTGTACAGAGAATTATCATCAGAAGAGACAAAGAGGAAACACCAACGAAACACCTAATATTCACGTTTGCTTCCAGTCAACTACCAGAAACCATTCAAACAGGGTACACGAAAACTTCAATCAGGCCATAAATACCAAACCCCCGTCGTTGCTTCCAATGTCAGAGGTATGGCCATGGCTCTAAAAGTTGTCGTGGTCGCCAGACCTGTGCACAATGTGGAGCCCTGTGCCACGTGTATGAGAACTGCAAATAGCAGCCGCACTGTGTGAACTGTGACGGAAACCATGCTGCATATTCGCGTTCCTGTCCATACCGGAAGAAAGAAAAGGAGATAATAACGGTGAAAGTGAAAGAAAACATTTCTTTTAAGGAAGCTAGGAAAAGGGGCTCACCATTCTATGACCCAACGTACGCTGATGCAGTGCGTCAGGCGGCCCCGCCGCACCAGCCCCCGTCACTCCTTCGGCCCGCGTATAGCGAGCCGGTGGTTGTGGCACCTGCCCCCAAGGCGGCTGTAGTCCACACTACACCGCCTATTCCCGAACAGAGACCGAAGACCCCAGGGTCCTCAGGTCTCAAGGCCTCACCTCACCAGGCGAGGCCCAGAATTCGAACAACCGGCCCGCACGCGCGGGCATCCAGCGCCTCAGAGGAGGCAATGGATACGTCGGTACCCTTGGTGCCGAAAGAGCGGCGTGGCTCTTTAGAGCACGTGAAGAAAGCAAAAAAACAAATAACGGGGCCTGGTGATGGCCCTGCTACTTGAATTCAAACTTCCCGGCTAAACAGCCACTCGCTTTTTGTACACACAGCACTACTTTTCATTCATCATGAACACTCAAATTATGCAATGGAACGTCAAAGGCCTTATCAGAAACCTTGACGATATCCAAGAACTTTTACACGAACACTACCAAAAGTGCTGTGTGTACAAGAAACACACCTGAATTCAAAACACACAAACTTTCTTCGTAAATGCGTTATTTTCTGAAAGGACCGTGATGATGCCATGACATCATCCGGAGGTGTTGCCATTATAGTGAATCATGGTACTGCATGCACACACTTTCAACTCCAAACATCTCTTGAAGCAGTGGCTGTTCGAGCTGTGCTTTTCGAGAAACTCCTAACAATTTGCACTCTTTACGTACCTCCAAGCTATCACCTACAAAAACATGAATTCCAGTCCTTAATCAATCAACTCCCGGAACATTTTGTTCTCCTTGGAGACTTGAATGCGCATAGCAGGCTATGGGGCGACTCTCGTTGTGACGCCTGAGGTCGACTGATTGAACAGTTTCTTTTCTCTTTCAATGCGTGTCTTCTGAATCGAAAAGAACCAACTTATTATAACCTCACTAACAATACTTATTCCTCAATAGACCTAAGCATAGTATCTCCGTCACTTGTGCCCCTACTTCACTGGAAAGTCATCACTAATTCCTACGGAAGTGACCACTTTCTCGTAGTTTTAAGCACACCTACACCAACTGAATGACCGCCACAGGTTCCCAAATGACTATTAAGCAAAGCCTATTGGGAACAGTATTATACCATCACTCATTTAAGTTGGCGCGACATATGTACTTTAAGCATTCATGCTGCTGTCAACTACTTCACTTCGTTTTTGATTGATGCAGCAACAAAATGCATCCCACAAACAAATAGACACCCTGGAAAACGACGTGTGCTTTGGTGGAACTCTGAGTGCTGAAATGCGCGCAAGCAGCAAAACAAAACATGGAGGTTGCTTCGGAACTCATCGACAGCCGAAAATCTTGACAGCTTTAAGAAAATAGTCTCACGGCAGGAGAACACGTCGGCAGGCCAGAAGAGAAAGCTGGCAAGAAATTTTGTCAGGGATCAATTCATACACACAGGAGGCTAAAGTCTGGAACATGGTTGATAAGGTAGCAGGAAGACAAGCACACACACTCCCACCGGTAAACACACTGGGTGACACCTTGGAAGATCAGGCGAACTTCTTCGGTGCACACTTCGAGCGGGTGTCCAGCTCCTCGCACTATACTGACGCTTTCCGAAAATACAGAACACAAAAATGAAAGCGAAAACTTGAACACAAATGTATGAAATACGAGGCGTACAACCAAGCTTTCGGCTTAGCTGAGCTCCAAACATCACTGAACTTCTGCAGTGATTCCGCTCCAGGTTCCGACCGTGTGGTTTACGAAATGTTAAAAAAGCTACCAATCGAAACTCTAAAAACCTTTCTTTGTTTGTACAATGCTATTTGGTTCTCTGGCACTATCCATACTTCCTGGAAAGAGGCTGTTGTTATTCTGATTTTGAAACAGGGCAAGTACCCTTCTTTAGTTTCAAGTTACAGGCGTATTGCGTTTACAAGCTGCCTGTGCAAACTTTTCGAAAAAATGATCAACTGCCGACTTGTACATTTTCTTGAAACAAACAATTTGCTCGACCCATATCAGTGTGGGTTTCGAGAGAGTTGATTCACCACCGACCACCTTGTTCGTATCGATGCACAGATCAGAAAAGCTTTCGTTTATAAACAATTTTTTCTCTCTCTGTTTCTTGATATCGAAAAGGCATATGATACAACATGGCGCTTTGGAATACTAAGACCTGTTCCACCTTGGCGTGCGTGGCAGAATGTTTACTATAATCGAAAGCTACTTGTTAAACAGGACGTTTCGAGTTTGAGTAGGCAGCGTACTTTCCCAAACATTTGTCCAAGAAACAGGCATGCCACAA
Source organism: Rhipicephalus microplus (assembly GCF_043290135.1). NCBI lineage: Eukaryota > Metazoa > Arthropoda > Arachnida > Ixodida > Ixodidae > Rhipicephalus > Rhipicephalus microplus. Next base: position 141,256,976 of record NC_134705.1, read on the forward strand.
AGTGGTGTACTTAATTGCACACTTTTTCTCATCAAAATGAATTCTTTTCACTTGTCCATTCCTCGCAATATGTTGTATTGTACATATGTCAATGACGTCCAGCTTGGCTTTAAATCTTGCAATCTAGCCATGTGTGAGCGCCAGGTTCAGCTTGGTTTGACAAAGTCTCCATTTGGACTGAAGAAAATGGGTTCCGGCTGAATGCACAGAACAGCACGTGTGTCTTGTTCTCCAGGAAGAGAGGTATTCATCCCGAACCCGATATTGAACTGCATGGGCACCGTCTTTCCGTTTACACCGAACACAAATTCTTAGTCCTAGTCTTGGACACCAAGCTAACCTTCATACCATACATCAAATATTTAAAAAACATGTGCATAAAAGCTATGAACGTTCTAAAAGTGTTGTCTCGCACTACGTGGGGAAGCGAATATGAGTGTTTATGAATCTGTATAAAAGCCTCGTACGTACCCACCTAGACTATGGGGAAATATCATATCAGTCTGCGACGCCTACTGCCCTTAAAATGTTTGATCCTGTTCATCATCTAGGCATACGCCTCTCTACGAGTGCTTTTCGCACTAGCCCCGTAGAGAGCCTGTACGTGGAATCGAACGAATGGTCGCTCCACCTACAGAGGTGTTACATATTTTTTAAATATTATTTTAATGTAAACGCAGACAAGGGTCACCAATCACATTCCACAATCAATGACATGTCAAGCCTTGCTGTGTTTGAAAAACGGCCTTCTATGAGACAGCCCTACTCACTCCGTATGAGTGGTTTAGTGAAGAAAACCGGTGTGCTACTCGAACGCCGCTTGATGGCTCGCGCAGTATGCCTGCCACCGTGGCAGTGGCAGGCGATATATTGCGACGTGTCTTTCTTGGAGGTAACAAAGCATGCACCAATCACACATCCATACACACTTCCTTGAACTACAACATAAATACACCTGTCCTGAGTTCTTTACGGATGCTTCAAAGTCTAACACTTCTGTCTCGTACGCAGCCGTCAGCACATCCTTTTCGGAAGCCGGCATTCTGCACTCTGATACAAACATTTTCACCGGCAAAGCTTATGTCATACTTGCGGCCGTTAAACACATTAAGCAAATAAAACTACAGAAGGCAATAATATATAGATATTCCTAAAGCGTAGTAAAAGCTCTGAAAATACCTAAAAAGCACAAAAACCCTGTCCTTGTTTCGCTTTATTCACTCCTATTCACAGTGTATTCATCCAAGCAGCATGTTGTAGTCTGCTGGGTGCCTGGACACCGCGAAATACAAGGCAACGTTCCGGTGGACCAGCTAGCTGGATCTGGCAACAAAACGGCTAGCAATACATTGATACCAGTTCCTGCACTCGACTTGAAAGCCTTTCTAAAACGAAAGCTCGGGGATTATTGGCAGAGCACATGGGACACACACACATGTAATAAATTGCATATAATCAAGCCGCAACTTGGTCATTGGCCGCCAGTATCAAGATCACGCCACACAGAAGTAATACTCACAAGGTTAGGAACAGGACATACATACACTACACATTCATTTCTTCTGTCTGGTGGCGATCCACCTTTGTGTGAAAAATGTGGAGAAGCACTCACCGTACTTCACATTCTGATTCAGTGTAAGGAGTTAGACGCGCTAAGAAGACAACACTTTCCATTACCCTGCCGACAGCAGAAACCCCTTCACCCTGCAATGTTTGTCGGTAGGGAACCACTTTTTACACATAAATCATTGCTAGTTTTTTATCAGAGGTTCATACTTTTCATATTATATACCCGGGAGTTCCGTAGCACAACCTCTCCCGAGAGGTCTCCGCTGCGGTGGCTACACTCAACAAAGCACTTGCCTCACGGCCCTTGGACGCAAGGGTGTGAATGATGGAGGCACTTGTGCTACTGCCATACATGTCAATCATCGTTTTTATTACCACGAACTTTTGTAAGGCATTAACACCACACACTTTTTACGGCATGGTCATTTTTTATTGCTTCTATAGATATGTTTTTACCCGCCTTACAGCGAGGAATTTTATAGCCCATATACAGCCGCTAATCACCACCATTGTCCATATCTCTTGTAATACGAACTGACGCTCTTTGGCCATGAAATGGGCCTTGCGCCACAAAACATCAAGCATCATCATCATCATCATCATCATCATCAACATTTCATTGGCAGTTTTGCTTATTGGAGTGTGAACGTCTGCTTATGAATATGTTTCGAAATATGTCTTACTCTATCGCTGCACCTAGGCATTTTGGACTGCAGCGATCATGAATTTAATCAACCTGTATAAAGTGTCGTAAATCTCCTCTGGCATAACGCTTTGCTGTGCTGTAATATATACCGTGCATAGTTTATTGCGCGTGAGCGCGAGCTGCCCACTTTCTATTACGTTCGTGATGGCTGAACGCTGACTCTGAATTGTCGACAGATATGTTCATTACGTGCTATGATGTGTGATAATTAGCGCAAAGTATTGGCTTGTGGGAAACGCCGCTTTCGGAACATATAACAGTTATGAGAGAATGTCCCACAAAAGCGGTTAGATAGGCGCGGAGAAAGACGACGTGATTTTGGTGTAGAGCATCAGCTCTTGTTCTCCATCTTGGCTTGCGCGTTGGCGCTGTGTAAATATATCTTCAAACGCCTAGTTTCGCGTGTGCCTTCACGTACCAATATTGAAAAGTCAATGGTAAGGATATCCTACAGAAAGTGCGGTTGTACTTGTAATCAATACGATGTAGGAAGCAATGAAGGAAGCAAGGTGGTTCCGGTGGGAGATTTCTTTTGTGCGTTGTTGAACAATAAAAAGTTCGCAGCGTGCGCGTTGCCTAAAAGCCTAATTCTCCTGTCTCTCATTCCCAATCAGCAGCCATTGCATGCACATTGAGCACTATCTCACAAGAAAGGGTTGCAATGTCATACTCGCTGGGCATAACCTCTTGGTTCTAGAAAGGTTTAGCGAGCGTTGGGCCGCAGTGCCATGAATACAGTGAACTAGTACATACCATGAACTCGGGGTGGTTAAAGGTGCGAAGTAGACACGAAGCGCAACTTAAGAAAGTGTGCGTGCGCCACCTGTCGTTTAGTCCTTGGAATGTCCACTGGATGGTGGTGCTTCTATATGTGGCATATATGATGAAAAGACACGAGATGGTGGTACTTCCAGTGTTTACTAGATGGACGAACGGACACACAGACAGATGCATGGACGGACGCAGGGGTGGATGCATGGACGAACGCAGGAACGGACGCCTGGATGGACGTGCGGAGGCACGAACATACGCACGCAAGGATGGGTGGATGGACACACGGATGGTCACACAGACGGACGCATGGACGGATGGAAGCAAGAACGAATAGACCGACAGATGCTTCACCCCACGCTCCATCATTCACCCCGTGGATATTTTGTTATTTTCTTTCTACCGTTTTCATATATATAGATACGTATACATATACGGTGCATGATATCAACGCCGACGATGGCGGGAAAATCTAGCCGAGAGTGTCCATATAGTTGCTATCGCAATAGTATGTTTGTAAAAGTGAAATGCACTCAGCTCAGCACTGTATTACGTTAAACTGAAACGCGCTAGCATTGACAAAATTTCATAGTTCGTTTAACTCACGTTCATTCAACTAACGCTCCTTGAAGGGGTATTTTACTGTAATTAGAAGTAATATAATCTTATGGTTATGTCCCTTTCTTGTGCAGCATCGGTCAAGAAACATCATTCCTGGCGTCCGCCTTAACAACCTGCTGGTCGCATTGTGCATGCTAGCAGTATTTGGCTATATCCTGCTCACCCACCCGAGACACGACCACGTAAAAGTCAACCGGACTATCATACGAGTTATAGCGAAACATGAACCCAAGGCTACGGTTCCTTTGAGTTATGCACCTTTTCAACGGCCCTTTCTGAGGTGTGTATTTTTCTATCCCTCCTGTACAATATGAGACACGCTGGAAGTCCGCATGATATGACCTACCATGCCTTGACGTATAACATTACGTCTAAAAACGTTCAAATATTGTCACATGCTTGCTAGTCAAGAAAACGCAGTATGAAATACACTCAAACTATTTGCCTATAATGATGAAATATTTTTGACCGCGCCATGTCGCTGGAACGAGCGTGTCCTGGCGAAGGCAAATTTCATTGCCGAAGCTTTGGCTTTGATGTCCTGCATCACTGCATGTCTTAATATTTCCCAAAAAGCCTGTCCTGTACGATACAAACTTGATTTTCCTATTAGAGTGCCGATGCTCCTGAGGCCTTGTCTTTCGTTGTGGTCACGGTATACAGCCTTTGTCATTTTCGAGACATACGTGAGACACGAGGAATGGTTTTACAATACACTTCAACGTAAGCATAGGCTAAATATAAGGTAAGAAACCGCTGTCCCGGCAAAAATAACTTATCGAGAAGAGTCTTGATCAGTTTATCTCTTGAAAAATGGGCCTAGATGTTCAGGCTTCTCAAGGAAACCAGTAAAACAAAGGCGCACGTCGAAAAATATCTGTCCAACCTAATTACCGGTGGCAAGATACCATTTTAATATGGTTCATAATTTGGGTTCTTTGATTCGCTTTTACGGCACATCCTCCACTTCACCAGTATTCTAAGTCCTTCTTGATTTGTCTGAGACGACTGGTAGGTGAAATAAATTTACACTTCTATGTACACTTTATGCCACTCAATTCACGTTATATGGGGCAACGCTGGGTAACGTACTATTACTTACCTATACCATACCCAGCGCATCGCTCGCTCCTCATGATTCACTTCGTGTAGATGCGTGGATTTTCTTCGTGCCCGTCAAGTATACTGTCTGTTTTCATTCTATCATGTAAGCCCTAAGTATATTGCTACGTAGCTATCACATGAAGGGTGCACCATTCTGTGGACAGAAGAAGACGAAGAGGACTGGTTTGCTCGCTCTGTGTGCTGCGCTCCGATTTGATCAGTGTAAATGCACTGGCAAATAGTCACGTCCTGTCTCCTTTTACGTAACATATTTGTGGTAGAGGTGCTAGTCCTTCCCTGTACGAAGCTCCGCAATGGCCGCATCATCATGGGTCCTACCATGTGACAGGTTCAAGGTACATCATCTTCACCACCCGCCTCTTCTGTGACTCCTACCCACGTTGCCCTACCTCCTTCTCGTGATCCAGGCGTATTTTCCGGACAGGATGGCCTTGACGTTGACAAGTGGCTCAACGTGTATGAACGGATCAGCGCCAGCTTTAGGTGGGACCCGACACTCATGCGTGTCAACGTGCTTTTTTACCTTGATGGCCCTCTACGGGTGTGGTTCGAGACGCACGAAGCCGACACTACCAGCTGGTACACTTTCAAGGAGAAGATCCATGACCTTTTTGGGAACACCGCTGCGCGACAGGTAAATGCGGGAAATCAGTTGGCTACTCGGGCACAGACGTCTACTGAATCCTACGTCGCGCATATTTACGACATCATCGCCCTTTGTCTCCAGGTCTACGAACACATGTCCGAGCCTGAGAAGGTATCGAATTTGCTTAAAGGCATCGCCGACGATGCCTTCAACCTGCTTGTATACACTAACGTCACCACCATCGATGAAATCATCCAAGAGTGCAGGCGGTTTTAACACGCCAAGAGCCACCGTATCGCGCAGAGATTCACACGACTGTCCAACACGGCCGCCACTTCATCGTGTGAAGCCGCTCGCCAACCACCCACCTATGACCACGTTAACCGAATCGTTCGTCGGGAGTTTGAAGCTGCCTGTCCAGCTCCCATTCAACAGCCTGTTTTTACAACCCAAGCCACTGACCCATCACAGCCATCGGTAGCCTTAATTCAAGCTGTGGTAAGGCAGGAATTTGCTAATCTCGTTCTTCCGTCAGCGTGTCCCATGACTCACCCTGAAGTACGCCCATACCCTTCAGGTAACGCTCGCCGATCTCCTCCATCATTGCCCTTGTAGTGCCATCATCACCATCGTCATTTTTTCCATCACCGCGCCGCGTCTCTCGCGCAACTGGCGCGAGCTCGAGCTGCGCGAGAAGGAGAACGAGCTGACACGCCTGGCGTGGCGGACGCTGGTAGCCGACGTGGCTCCGCTTCAGGCCTGCAATAAAGTGGCGAGATCGGCACGGCTCCATCGGCCGCCTTCGACGTCTTCTCACGTCTCCTCTTCTCTCGCCGCTACATTGGTGACCCGGATGTAGCGGCGAGAGAAGAGGAGACGTGAGAAGACGTCGAAGGCGGCCGATGGGGCCGTGCCGATCTCGCCACTTTATTGCAGGCCTGAAGCGGAGCCACGTCGGCTACCAGCGTCCGCCACGCCAGGCGTGTCAGCTCGTTCTCCTTCTCGCGCAGCTCGAGCTCGCGCCAGTTGCGCGAGAGACGCGGCGCGGTGATGGAAAAAATGACGATGGTGATGATGGCACTACAGGGCTCCCCCCCTAGCGCTTTGCGCGATTTGAACGCATATGAAAAAAAGAAAGAGGGCGACAAATGCTACTTCAGAACGGCCGTGCAGAGACAGTCAGCTTGGACCGACTCAAGCCGGCGTACCTGGAGACCGCCCTAGAAAGCCTCTCATCTACAACTGATCTTCCGTTGGAACACCACAAACGGCATGTCACATTCCGACTTCCAGTCTACACGGGGGGCCCTGTAGCGCCCTCGTTCGGGCGGCGCGCAAACCGGAGAGCGCGCGATGGCGAGAGAAGAAAATAAAGAAGGCGCTAGGCCGTGGCACGTGAAGCCACGGCTCGCGTTCCTGGCTGGCATCGGTTATCGTTCAGGCGTGTCTTTCTTTCGCTCCTGTGGCATAAGCCTACACCCTTCCGAAACCCTACGCAATCGCGAACGCCTGACGACAAGCCTATCTGCTTTTCTGTCATCAACCTGGACATATTTCTCGTTATTGCCATCGCCGCTGATCTAACCCACCACGTCAGAGCTGCCCTACTTATATGCGCTCTACTACTTCTGGACGTCCAGCTGCTTTACCGTCCAACTTTTACTCGCCGCATGAAAGTAATAAAACGCGACTTTACAGTTGTAACATATTGAATGTTTTCATTGATAAAGGAGGGTTTTCACAATGTATATTTTGGTGTATGGTAGCTGTATAGCATCGTTCAACGTGGATGTACCCTAGTTGACGCTTGGTACGTCTTCATCCCGAAGACTATCATGCATGATCAATTTATTAAAAAAAGCATTTTGTTATCTGTAGATGGTAACGGCCAAAGCATAATCGGAAAAGCAGGCTAGCAAACGCAGTGAAACTAGCTTTCTTGCTTTACAAACACACGCGTTCCTTATGCATGCTTCACAATACAACGTCCAAAATTGCAGTAATAATTCGCGATACAAGCGCGCATTGCCAGCGGGCGTCAAAATATCTGATTTTATCGAATCAGCTTCGTTGCTTAAAGGTGGCCACCCACTTCAAAAGGCGCACATGCTACTGCGCCTATCCCCTTGGGGCCACGGGGGCGGGGGGTGCATAACAAGTACCAAAAAGCTTCATGCACTAAGTGTTTGAAGTATGCACTAGGAACAGGACATCGCTATCACGTTCAACTCCTATAGGCGAAGCGTCAACGTCCCCCCCCCCCTTGTCTTTTTGTCTAGCATGGCCACTCTAGGCATGGATGCGCCCAGACATACAGCCAACGTCACATCTGTATTTATATGTTCATCAGTATGCCTTACGTAATATTGTTACGTGAATCATCAGTAGACTACACAACGTGTTTTCAATCGTGGTTGCAGCGCTGTCCTGTTCAGCTCAGAGCCCGAGCAAACTAAGCAAGATCTTCCTTCTTTCCGTCCGGCGCACACGCACATAATTCAAAGCACTGACAATATGTATATAGCAATACAATATCGCGTTCACTGTGAGCAGGAAACATACCAAACGCAGCGGGCGTTTCTTTCTCAGCGTTGCAGCTGGGGATTATTACGCCAATATTATGTTTCATCATGATGGAAACACTCCTAAGGTGTCATTCTAAACGACGTTTTCTTTTAGATACGAAGTAGCTCTTTGACAAGCCTTTGTAACGCGGTCCCTCCGCACTGGGGTGGAGCCAAGTAGGTCACGCCTTCCCTCGCCGTGCGCACGTGTGACTTCACTCTTTCCCTTGCCTATCGCCACTCACCACGTGTCGTCTCTCTCGCTTCAGCATCTCCGCCACTCTTGACGCTCGAGCCCACTCCTCACGCCGGCATCATCATCTCACCCGGGCCACCTCCTGGCGGCAAGAAGAAGCCGCGGGTAGGCGCGCTTGCATGCCGTTGCCTAGCCTGGCCGTGGTCCCGCGGCACCGGCAATGTGGACAGCGCGCCGCCCCTTGCCGCGCGATCACACCGACGGGCGGGACGCCGCCGGGGCAGGCTTTCCGCTAGTACGCGCGTACCTTTCCCGGCCGTCACTGGCGTTGCGGGTTAGCGAAACCAATCATAGTCGCGAATGGTGATGTCGCGCCTGGAACATCGTCAAGCCAGGGTAGCCGAACGCAAGCGCCGGAACTGACAGACCAACGACGCCGACGAGGTGCGGGTCAAGAACGCTGATCGCGTTCGAAAATAAAGATGGCGCGAGGGTAACACCGACGAGACGCGAGCCAAGGAAGCGAAGCGCAAGCGCCTTCAACGCGCCCCTCATCCCGTGTCTTTGCGTTTGAAACAAAAGTTTACTCCAGTAAACGTTACATCGGGTTTCGCTTCAAACCGTTATTTCAGCAACCGCACCGACGCCAGTTTCAACCGGGTCAACGCCGTTCGCACCACTGCTGCTTTTCCCCGCAGGGGCGCCTGCGCAAGTAGGCGTTTGGTGTGTAGCGACACCACAGACCCGAGCTAACGGGGGAATTTCTACTCCCTCCCACGCCTAGCCATGCGTGGCTTTGCCGTGTCCGGAGAAAAGGGGATCCTGGGGGTTGAGCCGACGCTGGGTGATTGGACCTTTAAGGCCCCCAGACAGAGCCAACACACCCCTTTGGCCCCGGCTTCACGTAGACGGCACCCCTGGGCTGACCCACCCAGGGGAAATCGGCAGTCGCCTTTTCCTATCCCTCTCTCCCTGCATCTTCGTCTTTATCTCTTACTATTTATCTGTCCTGTCTTCTACTCTCTTCCGTTTACTTCCAAACTTCCTGGTGGCTAGGGTTAACCCTGTGCAAATAGCCTACCTTGGTCTAGGCGCATTGTGTTATAGTGGCGTTGTACGGCTGGCGCCTGCAGTTTTCAGCATCTGTAAACTTGTAGCGTCCCCTCGTTGGGCTCCGTGGTGGGTGGCCGCCAACGCTGCTGAACAAAAATAAGAAAGGCATGCATGGAGCATTCCCCTTACTGTCTGATCGTACCGGCTTAAAGCGGGTACGCACCGATGATATAAACTTTTTTAACCAGCCCAAAGAAACATATCCTCACTATCATGTTATCCACTGTGAAAAAACTGAAAAGCAAGCCAGAACCGTCTCTCCTTTCCTGGTTTCTAGATGTCTTACCGAAACTCTTGGCACAGGATACAAGGTAACCAAAATGGCTAGTGGAGACCTTCTCCTCGAAATCCGTGACAGAGAACAATTTGTAAAGCTAGACCGTCTTTCAGATTTCGGTGGCATACCAATAACCATAACACCACATAGATTAATGAACACAACTCGCGGAGTGGTATCTGACATGGACTTACTTGACTTGACTGAGACTGAACTTTTGGGGGAGTGGAAGAGCCAAAATGTCACTAATGTACAGAGAATCATCATTAGAAGAGATAATAAGGAAACGACGACGAAGCACTTAATACCCACATTTGCATCCAGTTAACTACCGGAATCTATTCAAACAGGGTACACAAAGACATCTATCAGGCCGTACATACCAAACCCTCGTCGTTGCTTCCAATGCCAGAGGTATGGCCATGGCTCTAAAACCTGTCGTGATCGCCAGACTTGTGCACAATGTGGAGTTCTAGGCCACGTGTCTGAGAACTGCAAACAACCGCCACACTGTGTAAACTGCGAAGGAAACCATGCCGCATATTCACGCTCCTGCACATACTGGAAAAAAGAAAAAGAAATAATTACGTTGAAGGTGAAAGAGAACATTGCAATTAAGGAAGCACGGCGAATAGTCGCTCCATTCTATGGACCTACATACGCTGATGCGGCGCGTCAGGGGGCACCGCCGCACCAGCCCTCGCCACTCCATCAGCCCGCGCATACCGAGTCGGTGGTTGTGGCACCTGCCCCGAACGTGGCTGTAGCCCAAGCTACACCGCCTACTCCCAAACAGAGACCGGAGACTCCAGAGTCCTCTGGTCTCAAGGCCTCACCTTAACAGGCGAGGCCCCAAATTCGAATTAACAGCCCGCACGTGCGGGCATCCAGTGCCTCCGAGGAGGCAATGGATACGTCGGCACCCTGGGTTCAGAAAGAGCGGCGTGGCTTCCTGGAGCGTGTCAAGAAAACAAAAAAGCAGATAACAGGGCCTGGTGATGCCCCTGTTAAGTGAACTCAAACTCCCTGTCTAAACAGCCACTCGCTTTTCGTACGCACAGCACTATTTCACATTCACCATGAACACTCAAATTATACAATGGAACGTCAGGGGCCTTCTCAGAAACCTTGACGACATCCAAGAACTCTTACATGAACACTCGCTAAAAGTGCTGTGTGTACAAGAAACACACCTTAATTTAAAACACACAAATTTTCTTTGTAAATACGTTATTTTCCGAAAAGACCGTGTTGATGCTATGACATCATCCGGAGGTGTTGCCATCATAGTGAATCAAGGAATAGCATGCACGCACTTACAACTCCAAACATCCCTTGAGGCAGTGGCTGTTTGAGCGGTTCTTTTTGATATACTGATCACAGTCTGCACTATTTACATTCCTCCTAGCTATCAGCTGCAAAAACGTGATTTACACTCTCTAATTGATGAACTTCCGGAGCCTTATGTTCTCCTTGGAGACTTTAATGCGCATAGCAGGCTATGGGGTGACTCTCGGTATGACACGCGAGGTCGACTGATCGAACAGTTCCTTACCTCGTCGAGCGCGTGTCTCCTAAATCGAAAAGAACCAGCCTATTATAACCTCGCTAATAACACCTACTCCTCCATAGACCTGAGCATAGTATCTCCATCTCTTGTGCCTCTACTCCAGTGGAAAGTCGTCAGTAATCTGTACGGAAGTGACCACTTCCCCGTAGTTTTGAGCACAACGACAGTAACTGAGTGTCCACCACGTGTTCCAAGTGGCTCATAAACAGAGCCGACTGGGAACAGTTTTATACTATCGCTTGTCTAGGTTGGAATGACATCTGTACTTTGAACATTGATGTTGCTGTGAACTACTTCACAGCGTTTTTGATTGATGCTGCAACAAAATGCATCCCACAAACAAATGGACACCCTGGAAAACGATGTGTGCCATGGTGGAACTCTGAATGCCGAAACGCGCGCAAACAGCAAAACAGAGCTTGGAGGCTGCTTCGGAACTCACCGACAGCCGAAAATCTTGAAACCTTCAAGAAAATAAAGTCTCAAGGCAGGAGAACGCGTCGGCAGGCCAGAGGAGAAAGCTGGCAGAAGTTTTTATCAGGGGTAAATTCATACACACAGGAGGCTAAAGTCTGGAACATGGTCGGTAGGATAGCAGGAAAACAAGTACACACACTTCCACTCGTGAACACTCAGGGTGATTGATACCTTGGAAGATCAGGCAAACTTCCTCGGTGCACACTTCGAACAGGTATCCAGTTCGTCCCAATATACTGACACTTTCCAAAAATACAGAACAAGAATCGAAAAGCAGAAACTCGAACACAAATCCACTAGATACGAGGCATATAACCAAGCTTTAAGTCTAGCTGAGCTCCGAACATCTCTAAACTCCTGCAGTACTTCTGCCCCAGGTTCTGACCGTGTGATGTATGAAATGTTAAAAAACCTACCAAACGAAACCCGAAAAACCTTACTTTGTTTGTACAATGCTATTTGGTCTTCTGGCACTATTCCTACCTCCTGGAAAGAGGCTATTGTTATTCCCATTTTGAAAGAGGGCAAGGACCCTTCTTTACCCTCGAGTTATAGGCCTATAGCACTTACAAGCTGCTTGTGCAAAGTGTTCGAAAAAATGATAAACTGCCGACTTGTACATTTTCTTGAAACAAATAATTTGCTCGACCCATTTCAGTGCGGGTTTCGAGAAAGTAGATCCACCACAGACCACCTTGTTAGTATCGAGGCACAGATCAGAGACGCGTTCGTCCATAAACAATATTTTCTCTCTGTGTTCCTCGATATCGAAAAGGCTTATGATACAACATGGCGTTTCGGAATTCCAAGAGACCTGTCCCACCTTGGTGTGCGCGGAAGAATGTTTCATATAATCGAAAGTTACCTGTCAAACTGGACATTTCGTGTCCGTCTGGGCAGTGTGCTCACCCAAACATTTGTCCAGGAAACAGGCGTGCCACAAGGTGGTGTGCTTAGTTGCACACTTTTTTATTATTAAAATGAATTCTTTGCACTTGTCCATTCCCCGCAATATGTTCTATTGTACATATGTCGACGACGTTCAGCTTGGCGTCAAGTCATGCAACTTGGCCATGTGTGAGCGGCAGGTTCAGCTGGGTTTAAATAAGGTCTCCAAATGGGCAGATGAAAACGGATTTCGACTTAACCCACAAAAAAGCACGTGTGTCTTGTTCTCTCGAAAGAGAGGCATGCACTCGGAACCTGACATTCGACTGAACGGGAAACGCCTGTCCGTCAAAGCCAAGCATAAATTCTTAGGCTTAATCTTGGACAACAATTTGACCTTCGTACCCCACATAAAGTATTTAAAAACAAAATGTTTAAAAGCCATGAATGTTATAAAAGTGTTGTCACGTACTACGTGGGGTAGTGACAGGAAATGCCTCATGAACCTGTATAGAAGCCTTATTCGCACCCGCTGAGATTATGGGGCCATGGTTTATCAGTCTGCGAATCAAAGTGCTTTGAAGATGCTGGATCCCGTGCACCATTCAGGCATCCGCCTTTCTACGGGTGCTTTTCGCACCAGCCCCGTAGAAAGCCTTTACGTTGAGTCAAATGAGTGGTCGCTTCATCTGCGAAGAACCTACATGTCCTTTGTATATTTCCTTAAGGTGAAAGCAGACAAGAGGCACCCCTCATACTCTACTATTAATGACTTGTCGAGCTCCATTCTTTTTCAAAACAGGCCTTCAATGAGGCAGCCCTTCTCAGTTCGCCTGAATGGTCTAGCTGAGGTTACTGGAGTGTCACTCGAACGCAGTTTAATGGCTCCTGTAGCATACCCGCCACGTGGCAGTGGCAGACTATAGATTGCGATGTGTCTTTCCTTGAAGTTGCTAAACATGCGCCTATTGCCCATATTCGAACATACTTCTTGGAACTTCAACACAAATACACACGTCCTCAGTTTTTTACAGATGCCTCTAAGTCTAACTCGTCTGTGTCCTACGCTGCTGTTGGCCCTTCCTTTTCGGATGCTGGCCCTCTACATCCAGGCACAAGTATCTTCACAGCGGAAGCTTACGCGATACTTGTGGCAGCTAAACACATCAAACAATCACAAATACAAAAAGCAGTAATTTATACAGACTCCCTCAGTGTGGTAACGGCTCTGCACAGTCTTAAAAAACAAAAAAACTCTGTTCTCGTTTCACTTTACTCCATTTTATGCGCACTCTACACACTCAACCGACATGTTGTTGTGTGCTGGGTGCCAGGGCACCGTGAGATTCAAGGCAACATGATGGCGGATCAGCTTGCTGCATTCGCCCACGAAAGCACCGCCATTACACCCACATCAATCCCGGCCCTAGATCTGAAGCCGTCTCTCAAACGAAAACTCAGGGACTCTACTGGCAGAGCAAGTGGGATACACACACACAAAACAAACTACACGTTATGAAGCCACACCTTGGCCATTGGCCACCAGCATCAAAATCACGTCACATGGAGGTAACATTAACGAGGCTCAGGATAGGACACACATACACGACACACTCATATCTTTTCTCCGGTGGCGATCCACCATTGTGTGACAGATGTGGTGAAGCACTAACAGTTCTTCACATTTTAATTCAGTGCAAACAATTGGACACTCTAAGAAAACAACACTTTCCTTCACCCTCCCCGCAGGGGCGCCTGCGCAAGTAGGCGTTTGGTGTGTAGCGACACCACGGACCCGAGCTAACGGGGGAGTTTTTACTCCCTCCCACGCCTAGCCGTGTGCGGCTTTGCCGTGCCCGGGGAAAAGGGGATCCTGGGGGTTGAGCTGACGCTGGGTGATTGGACCTTTAAGACCCCCCGGCAGAGGCAACACACCCCTTTGGCCCCGGCTTCACGTAGACCGCACCCCTGGGATGACCCACCCAGGGAAAATTGGCAGTCGCCTTTTCCTATCTCTCTCTGCCTACATCTTCCTCTTTATCTCTCACTATCTATCTGTCCCGTCTTCTACTCTCTTCTGTTTACTTCCAATTTTCCTGGCGGCAAGGGTTAACCCTGTGCAAATAGCCTACCTTGGTCTAGGCGCATTGGGTTATGGCAGTGTTGTACGGCTGACGTCTGCAAGCATTCAGCACCTATAAACTTGCAGCGTCCCCTTGTTGGGCTCCGTGGTGGGTGGCTGCCAACGCTGCTGAACAAAAATAAGACCGGCATGCATGGCGCATTCCCTCTACTATCTGATCGTACCGGCCTAAAGCGGGTACGCACCGACGACATAACTATCTTCAACCAGCCAACAGAAACTTTTCCCCATTTCCACGTCATTCACTGTGAAAAAACTGAAAAGCAAGCCAGGACCGTCTCTCCTAGTTTCTACATGTCTTACCGAAACTCTTGGCACAGGATACAAGGTAACCAAAATGGCTAGTGGAGACCTTCTCCTCGAAATCCGTGACAGAGAAGAATTTGTAAAGCTAGACCGTCTTTCAGATTTCGGTGGCATACCAATAACCATAACACCACATAGATTAATGAACACAACTCGCGGAGTGGTATCTGACATGGACTTACTTGACTTGACTGAGACTGAACTTTTGGGGGAGTGGAAGAGCCAAAATGTCACTAATGTACAGAGAATCATCATTAGAAGAGATAATAAGGAAACGACGACGAAGCACTTAATACCCACATTTGCATCCAGTTAACTACCGGAATCTATTCAAACAGGGTACACAAAGACATCTATCAGGCCGTACATACCAAACCCTCGTCGTTGCTTCCAATGCCAGAGGTATGGCCATGGCTCTAAAACCTGTCGTGGTCGCCAGACTTATGCACAATGTGGAGTCCTAGGCCACGTGTCTGAGAACTGCAAACAACCGCCACACTGTGTCAACTGCGAAGGAAACCATGCCGCATATTCACGCTCCTGCACATACTGGAAAAAAGAAAAAGAAATAATTACGTTAAAGGTGAAGGAGAACATTACATTTAAGGAAGCACGGCGAAGAGTCGCTCCATTCTATGGACCTACATACGCTGATGCGGCGCGTCAGGGGGCACCGCCGCACCAGCCCTCGCCACCCCTCCGGCCCGCGCATACCGAGCCGGCGGTTGTGGCACCTGCCCCCAAGGAGGCTGTAGCCCAGGCTACACCGTCTACTCCCAAACAGAGACCGGAGACTCCAGAGTCTTCGGGTCTCAAGGCCTCCCCTCACCAGGCGAGGCCCAAAATCCAAACTAACAGCCCGCATGTGCGGGCATCCAGTGCCTCCGAGGAGGCAATGGATGCGTCGGCACCCTTGGTGCCGAAAGAGCGGCGTGGCTCCTTGGAGCGCGCCAAGAAAACAAAAACGCAAATAACAGGGCCTGGTGATGGCCCTGTTAAGTGAACTCAAACTCCCCGTCTAAACAGCCACTCGCTTTCGTACACACAGCACTATTTCACATTCACCATGAACACTCAAATTATACAATGGAACGTCAGGGGCCTTCTCAGAAACCTTGACGACATCCAAGAACTCTTACAAGAACACTCGCCAAAAGTGCTGTGTGTACAAGAAACACACCTTAATTTAAAACGCACAAATTTTCTCCGTAATTACGTTATTTTCAGGAAAGACCGTGTTGATGCTATGACATCATCCGGAGGTGTTGCCATCATAGTGAATCAAGAAATAGCATGCACACACTTACAACTCCAAACACCTCTTGAGGCAGTGGCTGTTCGAGCTGTTCTTTTTGATAAACTGATCACAATCTGCACTATTTACATTCCTCCTAGCTATCAGCTGCAAAAACGTGATTTACACTCTCTAATTGATGAACTTCCGGAGCCTTATGTTCTCCTTGGAGACTTTATTGCGCATAGCAGGCTATGGGGTGACTCTCGGTATGACGCGCGAGGTTGACTGATCGAACAGTTCCTTACCTCGTCGAGCGCGTGTCTCCTAAATCGAAAAGAACCAACCTATTATAACCTCGCTAATAACACCTACTCCTCCATAGACCTGAGCATAGTATCTCCATCTCTTGTGCCTCTACTCCAGTGGAAAGTCGTCAGTAATCTGTACGGAAGTGATCACTTCCCCGTAGTTTTGAGCACAACGACAGTAACTGAGTGTCCAGCACGTGTTCCCAAGTGGCTCATAAACAGAGCCGACTGGGAACAGTTTCATACTATCGCTTGTCTAGGTTGGAATGACATCTGTACTTTGAACATTGATGTTGCTGTGAACTACTTCACAGCGTTTTTGATTGATGCTGCAACAAAATGCATCCCACAAACAAATGGACACCCTGGAAAACGATGTGTGCCATGGTGGAATTCTGAAAGCCGAAACGCGCGCAAACAGCAAAACAGAGCTTGGAGGCTGCTTCGGAACTCACCGACAGCCGAAAATCTTGAAACCTTCAAGAAAATAAAGTCTTAAGGCAGGAGAACGCGTCGGCATGCCAGAAGAGAAAGCTGGCGGAAGTTTTTATCATGGATTCATTCATACACACAGGAGGCTAAAGTCTGGAACATGGTCGGTAGGATAGCAGGAAAACAAGTACACACACTTCCACTCGTAAACACTCAGGGTGATACCTTGGAAGATCAGGCAAACTTCCTCGGTGCACACTTCGAACAGGTATCCAGCTCGTCCCACTATACTGACACTTTCCAAAAATACAGAACAAGAATCGAAAAGCAGAAACTCGAACACAAATCCACTAGATACGAGGCATATAACCAAGCTTTAAGTCTAGCTGAGCTCCGAACATCTCTAAACTCCTGCAGTACTTCTGCCCCAGGTTCTGACCAGGTGATGTATGAAATGTTAAAAAACCTACCAAACGAAACCCGAAAAACCTTACTTTGTTTGTACAATGCTATGTGGTCTTCTGGCACTATTCCTACCTCCTGGAAAGAGGCGATGGTTATTCCCATTTTGAAAAAGGGCAAGGACCCTTCTTTACCCTCGAGTTATAGGCCTATAGCACTTACAAGCTGCTTGTGCAAAGTCTTCGAAAAAATGATAAACTGCCGACTTGTACATTTTCTTGAAACAAATAATTTCCTCGACCCATTTCAGTGCGGGTTTCGAGAAAGTAGTTCCACCACAGACCACCTTGTTTGTATCGAGGCACAGATCAGAGACGCGTTCGTCCATAAACAATATTTTCTCTCTGTGTTCCTCGATATCGAAAAGTCTTATGATACTACATGGCGTTACGGAATTCTAAGAGACCTGTCCCACCTTGGTGTGCGCGGAAGAATGTTTCATATAATCGAAAGTTACCTGTCAAACCGGACATTCCGTGTCCGTCTGGGCAGTGTGCTCTCCCAAACATTTGTCCAGGAAACAGGCGTGCCACAAGGTGGTGTGCTTAGTTGCACACTTTTTATTGTTAAAATGAATTCTTTGCACTTGTCCATTCCCCGCATTATGTTCTATTGTACATATGTCGACGACGTTCAGCTTGGCTTAGAGTCTTGCAGCTTGGCCATGTGTGAGCGGCAGGTTCAGCTGGGTTTAAAAAAGGTCTCCAAATGGGCAGATGAAAACGTATTTCGACTTAACCCACAAAAAATCACGTTTGTCTTGTTCTCTCGAAAAAGAGGCATGCACTCGGAACACGACATTCAACTGAACGGGCAACAACTGTCCGTCAAAGCCGAGCATAAATTCTTAGGCTTAATCTTGGACAACAAGTTGACCTTCGTACCCCACATAAAGTATTTAAAAACAAAATGTTTAAAAGCCATGAATGTTATAAAAGTGTTGCCACGTACTCCGTGGGGTAGTGACAGGAAATGCCTCATGAACCTGTATAGGAGCCTTATTCGCAACCGCTTAGATTACGGGGCCATTGTTTATCAGTCTGCGACTCAAAGTGCTTTGAAGATGCTGGATCCCGTGCACCATTCGGGCATCCGCCTTTCTACGGGTGCTTTTCGCACCAGCCCCGTAGAAAGCCTTTACATTAAGTCAAATGAGTGGTCGCTTCATCTGCAAAGAACCTACATGTCCTTTGTATATTTCCTTAAGGTGAAAGCAGACAAGAGGCACCCCTCATACTCTACCATTAATGACTTGTCGAGCTCCATTCTTTTTCAAAACAGGCCTTCAATGAGGCAGCCCTTCTCAGTTCGCCTGAAGGGTCTAGCTGAGGACACCGGAGTGTCACTCGAATACAGTTTAATGGCTCCTGTAGCATACCCGCCACCGTGGCAGTGGCAGACTATAGATTGCGATGTGTCTTTCCTAGAAGTTACTAAACATGCGCCTATTGCCCATATTCGAACATACTTCTTGGAACTTCAACACAAATACGCACGTCCTGAGTTTTTTACAGATGCTTCTAAGTCTAACTCCTCTGTGTCATACGCTGCTGTTGGCCCTTCTTTTTCGGATGCTGGCCCTCTACATCCAGGCACAAGTATCTTCACAGCGGAAGCTTACGCGATACTTGTGGCAGCTAAACACATCAAACAATCACAAATACAAAAAGCAGTAATTTATACAGACTCCCTCAGTGTGGTAACGGCTCTGCACAGTCTTAAAAAACAAAAAAACCCTGTACTCGTTTCACTTTACTCCATTTTATGCACACTCTACACACTCAAACGACATGTTGTTGTGTGCTGGGTGCCAGGGCACCGTGAGATTCAAGGCAACATGATGGCGGATCAGCTTGCTGCATCCGCCCATGAAAGCACCGCCATTACACCCACATCAATCCCGGCCCTTGATCTTAAGCCGTCTCTCAAACGAAAACTCAGGGACTACTGGCAGAGCAAGTGGGATACACACACGCAAAACAAACTACACGTTATCAAGCCACACCTTGGCCATTGGCCACCAGTAGCAAAATCACGTTTAACAGAGGTAACACTAACAAGACTCAGGATAGGACACACATACACGACACACACACACATCTTTTGTCCGGTGGTGATCCACCATTGTGTGATAAATGTGGTGAGGCATTAACAGTTCTTCACGTTTTAATTCAATGTAAACATTTAGATGCTCTAAGAAGACAACACTTTCCACTATCCTACCGACAACATATACCTTTACACCCTGCAATGTTCGTCGGTAGGGAACCACTTTTTAGTCACAAATCATTATTAGCGTTTTTAAAGGAAATTAATAATTTTCATATCATATACCCAGGCATACCGTAGCACGACCTCTCTAGAGAGGTTTTTGCTGCGGTGGCTACACAGGAAAGCACTTGCCTCATGGCCCTTGGACGCAAGGGTATGAACGAGTGAGGCACTTGTGCTAATGCCATACATGTCCACCATCGTTTTTCATTATCACTAACTTTTGTCACCTATACACATCACACACACCTTTCACGGCATGGTAATGATTTTATTACTTGTATGTTTTACCCGCTTTACTGCGAGGAATTTTTCGGCCCTTATACAGCCGCTAATCACAACCACTGTCCACATTCCTGTCTCATGAACTGGCGCTCTTTCGCCATCAAATGGCCCTTGCGCCAAAAAACACCATATATCATCATCAACCACTGCTGCTTCGCACCCCATCAGGGTTCCGTTTGTGTGTGTGTGTGTGTGTGTGAGGGGGTGTACCCATATGATATGAAATGAGCACCACAAAATCGCACTGTTTGTTCCGGCACCCGCGTCAAAGCCTGTTTCAACCAGGTCAGTGCTGTGCGCACCGCTGCCGCTTCGCTCCCCATCAGGGTTTCCTTCGGGGAGACAGTCCATAGTTCTTGTTTGTTTGTTTATTTATTTATTTATTTGTTTGTTTGTTTTTTTTTGTTTTTTTGTTTGTGGTTGCACCTATGGCATGAAATAAGCACCACAAAATTGCACTGTTTGTATGTTCATATTCTCTTCAGCGGAAGCTTAAGGTTTTACAAGTTAAAAATTGCAGTGTTTGTAGTTGCGGTTCTTTTTTCCAACCAAGGTCAACAGCACTACTCTGCAGCTTCGGTTAGTTCCCCTCAAGTTATCTTGATTGATTTTGCCTATTCCGTTGCAGTACTCTTATTCAGGTTTCAATACAAGGCATATTCTAGAGTCATTGCAAGTGAAACGTGCACTGCACCGTAGTACGTAGTGCTGCCAAGTGCGTATACTATATTCCACCAACAAGCGACATAGCAAGTGCCGTATTTTGAGTGTAACAAACGGAACGTTACACTTTCCGTTTCGCATACTGACGTTAGCCCGTGCAACATTACGCCTTGATTCATTAGATCACTCTACGGTACGCACCCCTCTCGCACACCTGACCACTTCTTCGCGACTAAACATAACATCGCATCTGACGTCTCGTTGGTTTCGCAGGGAGAAAATCACGATGGCGTTCGTCATGTGCGAGGATATTTTTAATCTTGGCATCGTTACTGTCAAGTCAGCCGTAGCTTACTCCTACACAAGGCTGCACCTTATCATCATCGCAGATAAGCAGAACGAGGAGAAAATGCGAAAAGAGGTAAGCCTGCATATATCTGACAAAGCCTTCTACAATTACGATTGTTTTACTGTTTCGTGAAACATGACACAGATGAACTTTCGGCATTGAAGGTCTGAGTAAAGGAGTGATTCTGACGAATTTTAGAAGCGAGTCCCCTTGGGCGCTCATGATGACCGACCGTTGTCGTCCAGGCTCGCCATCGTCCCTAGTCGAAGCGCAGGTGCGAAACATCAGTGTGCATTTACGTGTACAGCGAGTATATATCGCGCATATAGCTTAAAAATAGACGCATACTCCATCCGTGCATCTGTCCATCCGTCCATCTGTTCGTCCGGCCATTCGTACATCCACCCGTCCATTCATGCGGCTGTCGACCCGAACGTGCATCTGCATTATACTAGCCGGTGACTTGAACGTATACGTTATGGACATTAGGACCTAGATTCGCTCCATCATCAACATCCACTTCTTAGATCAGCAGCAATGTTTCTCTTCATTTTCCTCAAGCGAAGCAATGCGCCTCAATATTGTTTCTTCCAATGGAGAGGAATAAGTGTAACACTCACTAGACCTAAAGCAAATTTGATTGTTATCTGAATCGAATCACGACAGCACACCCTCCACTGCGTAATGTCACATATACTATATAGCTAAGAACCCAACAAATTTGACGTATGCATGTGGGAGGTAGTGGCCACATACTGCACCAGGGTGGCCAATCCTTCTCTGGTGAGGGAGTGCATTCCCGGTGGTGGTTACCGGTGAGGCCGCACCCCAGGCCTCTCAATGCAGTTCCATTACCACACGGATATTTTTTATCCGGTTGGGAACTGCGTCGCACCGGGATTTGAACCACGGACCTCTTGCATGCGAGGCGGATGCTCTAACTCCAACAGGGAATCAAACTGGATTCCCAGAGAAGGGAAGCGGGGTAGGGGGGGGACAGAAGGTTAGGTGGGCAGATGAGATTAAGAAGTTCGCGGGTATAAATTGGCAGCAGCAAGCTCAGGACCGGGTTAACTGGCAGAACATGGGAGAGGCCTTTGTCCTGCAGTGGATGTAGTCAGGCTGATGATGATGATAATGATGATGAAGAACCCAACGCAATGTTTCTCCGTAACGTGATTTATCTCGTTCGGTGATTCGTTATGCTTCGAAACTCGCGGCAAAGTACTACGTGTTATCGCAATCATGGTTGGCGTTTTAAACTTAGCCATAAAACTGCTGTGCTGTTGAGCGATTTGTGGCAAAACAGGCTCGCATATATAACTCTAGTCTCGGTGCATCGGTTCCATATAGTGTAAAAAATCTCAAATAATGATCACACTCGCAGAAACATTGCTTCTTCAGCTTAAGACAGAACTGTACACGCTCAGAACAGCCGGCACTTTACTCGAGATCAGCAATGTAATATTTTAGGAATAGAACCCGTCGACAAGTTTTGCATTCAAACGAATGGGCTTGTCGTGCAAACATTTGAGTAAGGATTGCATCTGTAAAACCTCAAACGGCTGAGTGAAACAAAAACAAGACAAATTTAAAACGACAGGTTGAAGTTCCTTTGGCAAGATTCTGCTTACCGTAAAAATGGCACAGATGCCAAAGTTAGAGCCATCACCTCTCTCCCACGTGTTTTACCCGTAGCAGGTGTCTGCCGAGATGGCGAGCGTTGGCCACGTATGCCTCTCAGTCAAGCCTGTAAAAATAGAGGTCAATAGCACCACACAGGTAGCAATCGTCCACTTAAATTCTCCTAATTGAAAGGGTCCTCGTAATGAAAATGTAATGAATCTAGGTAATGGTGGTATACGATGTCTAAGTTATATGGAATTATTGTAAGAAAAACATTAGCTGGCACTGTTTATAGGTAAAAAAACAAAAAGAAAACAGCATTTATCCTCTGAAATGACATAAAAGGGTCTATATGTCTGGTGCAAGTCACCATAAGAAAATGACGTTTGTTGGGTGCGTAATATTCAAGTTGTATGCTAGGAAGTAGAATACTCAGTTTCCCCATGTGATACCTAATTAGGATGCTTTAAATGTCTTTTAGACCATAGAACGCATTTATGTTTACTGTAAATAAAGGTAGGAATTATGGGAATTTTATAGGCATATCTATGTACAAGACTAGCCTACATTAGTGTACAGCACTTTCTGTCTCTGTGGAGGAAAAGAGTGAGGACACTCGTTTGGGCCTCTCATAGAGTGCGCTGCCCTGTGCGCTCTCATGACGGTGTTCGCTGGCGCCTTCTGTGCGCTCGGTGCCAGTGACGTCACCCGCGTCAAATCTCGCAACGTACAAGCTACAATACGTGTGATGGCTATTCTCAACCGATTGGCGACGGCCTCCAGAGCAACGGTGGAGGGGCGTTCGCTTGAACTTTCAAAGTTGGCATGCGGCGAAAATGAGCCCTACGTGGAGAATATTAGTTTTTATTGCGATAGCGATCATATGCACACACTCTGCTAGATTTCGGCACCGGCGTCGGCGTCGATGCTATGCAGCGCTATTGTATATATATATATATATATATATATATATATATATATATATATATATATATATATATATATATATATATATATATATATATATATATGAAAATGCAAGAAAAGAAATCCAAGAAAAAAAGACTCTGGCGCGCGGGATCGAACGTGGGACCTCCGCGTCATGAATGCGAGACCTTAACTACTGAGCCACCGAGAGGTACCTCCGTCAACGTTCGAACGGCAAGCTATTTATAGCTACCACTTACCGCTGTTGACGGGTATCTCGGGAGGGGGGGAGGAACTATCGTGTTTTCAGCATTATCAGCAAGATGGCGCAGTAAACGCGCGGCTGCTCTCATCTCTCACGCGTACTTTGGTCCGCGTAGAAAATAAGGGGGTGTTAGCTCGATCACGCGCCGTTATATTGCAGTGGGGAGGATCTTACGCCTTGGTAGGCGTTGGGCTTGCACTGGAACGATTCTGTTGTAGTTATAGGGCACACAGAGGTCACTGAAATTGTTAAACAGCCTCAGTTTGCGAAAAGGGGCGCGCTTTTCAGACACAGCGAAGTAACAACTGAGACGCATATTCGCGTTAATCTTTACCTGTGAGTACGTTTTGTGCATCCTTTGTGCGTGAGAATCGTGGGGCATGTCTCGATCTGCTTGCCAATTTGCGCACGACCTTCCAAGTTGTTGCTATCGCGTTCATTGCTTCCCCTATGCGACAAAGCTGTCACTTTTTTTCACATTTTCGCTTGCTATTCTTTTTTCTTTCATGACCTGACACACCTTTATTCCTTTAAGTACTCCTCCTGGCCGGATAATGTGAAAAAGCGTGTCAGCTGTGACGTGGTGCCTTTGTGGTTCCCCAAAGGAAGCGGGCACAAGTGGAAACCATTGTTCAGGCCATGCGCTACTCAGAGGCTTTTCTTACCGGTATGTGCTGCGCACTTCAGATTGTATCACACACATGATTATATTTAACGCTCCACCAATGCTCTTTCTTGAACTGGTGAATATTATATATTTCGTGAGAGTGATTAGGTTCTGAAAAACAATTTTCTTCTTGCATTTACGCAAACACACGGCACAGAAAGAGGGCCATCGGGCTGCGGTATATTACAGACCTTCAGAGAGCCTCTACCTTGTGGCCCCACCTATTTACTATAATTTTGTTTGCGTAATTCAGTGAAACTGAAAAGCCAGAGACTTGCTGCTTGCGAAAAAAAAAATATTTTTGAACATTTGAAGAGAGTTAAGTTTTTTACCTGTATATTGCAACATTTGGAGAGTGTGAAGTCCTTCTCTTTCATCGCAGGTCGGTAGCTTCATTATATCTTTTTCCTAAAGTTTACTATAATAACTACCTGAAAACAAGTTACTCACAAGATTCTCATATATATCAGCTCGCATTGATCACCACATTAAAGTTGGGATTCCATCATGTCATACTGAATGTTATCATGACTCATTCATACCCAGAACTTGTGTCAGTTGGAATGGCCTTCTTCTCAACTTCGCTGACATAATTCATAATATTTGTTGATACTTTGTGAATATATTTATGTTTGTCACTGCTTGTATAATTTTTTCTCATTATCAAAATTGTTCTCTTGTACTCCCGCGACAGCTACTTCTCTTTATTTTTCTTCATGTGAGTTTTTCGAGGCTCGAACGTAAAGAAGATTAGTTTCAATCTTGAAGAAGACAAGCCTTGTCGATTCGTGGGCTCAATCATATGCAAACCCTGTTTTGCATATTTTGTCATCCTTAGGAAGAATAGCACTCAGGACTACATTTAGGTTACGCCTTGAAAACTCATTTCCTCTGTTGCATAAATTTAAATGGACGTTGGCAGACACTCTTTTCTGAGAAGTTCCAAGTTGATGATCGAAATAATCTTTTCTGCACTGCAGGCTGAGACTTGGTAATTCCTGCCGCATTCGCTGAGATTTGTATTATTATATATAACAGTAATTGTTGGGGTTTAACGTTTAAAAAAGCACTGTATGATTTATATTATCAAAACTTCAAAACTTGTTTATATGGAGAGTTCGTTCATTTTAGAGCGACGGAGCAGCAGCGCGCACGCACACCCGCAAGAGAGACGGCACGCACACACAGACACTTCGTGTTGCCTGTGTGTTGCCTGTGTGTTCGTGCTACTTATAGACGAATACATTTAATCATTCACGTGGTTTTCTTATTATATTCTTTATATTTTTGTTTCCTATTCTTGTGTTAACTCCAAGTTAGTTGTGTCTTGCTTGTCCCAGTTTACATGGCACAGTTCTCCGTATTCACGCATTACCAACTCACCTAGCAAACCGACATTCGAAATATATTGTTTTTCTATGAGTGAGTACATAAACCACACTCGGTGATAAGCAAAATATTGCAGTGCACCCTTCCTAGCGCTAGCAAGGAAACGGACTGGTTTGCCGAAAAGTATTCGGACTCTGTATTCCTCAACTTTATTTTCGCAGAGCATGCTTCCCGATGTGGATGCCGTCCTCTACGCCGACACGGACGTCGTATTCGTTCACCCTATCGAAGATTTCTGGAGAATGTTCTACGCCATGAACGAATGGCAGATGGCTGGTATGGCGCCTGAGACCGAGCACTTAAAAAACAACTGCTACTTAAGAGAAAAGATTCGCCGCCCATACGTACCTCCTTTAGGTAAGCGAAGTTGATTTTAACCATCCCAGTTTATATATTACGAATTCCCACAGCCGGTGCAGTGGTTCTGTGTCATATCAGGCAGTTTTCTGACACTGCATAGGAAGGAACAGGTAAATTTAAACAGGGTAACCTGCTGGCGTCGTACTTTTATTAAAGGCAGCTAGTTTAGCATAACTTAAACGGGGTATAATGCGTTCCCTGCAAGCGCGAGAATTCATTTCACCCCTGTTTAAAACAACGAAGTGCTGCTGACTCCAAGAAAAATTGTTGAACAGCATTAGCGACTGGCGAAGCATGCCGGTACATTCAACCCTTAGTATCTATATATGCAAAATTGTATTTATGGTGAAATATATGCACGCTAAATACATTAATGAAGAAAACTAGTCGGGCATGGTTCAAACAGTTTTATATAGTTCAACACTATTCATAACAAACGCCATCAAAACATCTTGAATCTTGAGGTCCTGTAAGCAGGAAACAAACGTAAATTATTTCACATTGTGACGTAACTAACTGAGAGATTAAAACGAGAGTGTGAGGCATCTGCAGTGGTCATGTCGCATATTCGGTGGTTGTGGCGGCAGCTAGAGTCCACCTTCGCAACTCCAGGATTGGTAGGAGACTCAGCAAACTACACCAACTATAATAAAGAGCTGAAACAGCCTGACGAGTAGAACTTTTTTTTAAGACAGGACATGAGCGTAGGCCTAGCCAGCAAGAACAGTGACAACGTCCGTCCCAAGCGCCTCGTGCTTAGCACTGACGATACATGTGTCTGCCAAACTTTGCATGGCCCACTACTTCTTCATTGAAGTACATTTTAGCACGCGAATAAAGTATCGCGTAAAAAGAACAAGTGCGTGCTATAACTTGTACACCAGAACGTTATTAGATGACTATCACCATTTATTTTTTTTAGAGAGAGTGAGCCATGATCTAGGAACTCAATACGCTTTTTTCATTTTCGCGTGACTGTATAACGTTAGTGGCAGTCACAGTATCATCGCAGCAACATATTTGTTACGTTGGCCAATAGGATATTTGGGAGCTTCAAAATAAGACTATGCGCGCCTACATGCCACAACTATGCATTCATGTTACCGAATTGTCCTGTGGGGCTTAAGGTCTGTAATAAACACGTCCGATCCACTTGGGATTCCTTACCAAGCCCTTTTCTAAGCCGACGCATCTGTGTCTCGGTATAACCACCGTATGTTGCTACGGGTGTAACTTAGCAGGGAGCTCTCAGGCCTTGTGCCCTTTCACAATGTGGCTGTGGGTATCTACCTATCTGAGTAAGGAAAAATTTCACTCGTAATTCTTTTTCGCTTCTCTTGGACTGCGCAGGTCTGAATTCGGGGTTGATGATGATGAACCTAACGCGTATGCGTGCCTTTAACCTGGAGGACCACATGATACGCCTGCTCGAAGAGTTCCAGGAGCGCATTGTTTATGCAGACCAGGACCTGCTGAACGTCTTCTTTACCCGATATCCTCAAGGAATATTCACCTTCACGTGCCGTTGGAACTACCGCGCAGAGCACTGCCTAGGCGACGCCTTGTGTGCGGACGGCCCCATCGCTGCGATACACGCCTCGCGAAAGGTGGTCCTCCTCAAGCAAGTGCCGGCGTTTGTTGCTCTTCATGCGGCCATGGGGAACGTGAGTGCACCTTCGCTCATAAATGGGGATGCGCTCGGGAAGTTGAAGGAAGCTTCCGTGAGTTAAAGATCTCGCTGGTGGCGGTGGCATAGTACGCTGAAAACCAGGTGCAGGCGACTGTACACGATCTGCAGTGAAGGGTTCCACCAAATTCGGATCACTGGCGCAAGAACGTAGTGTGTGTAGGACAAGGCTGGAGTGCATAGAAACTCGCCTGTACGAGAATTCGATTATTGAAGCTCTATACTGGCCATGTGTTTACCTATGTGCGCCGTTTTTCAATTGGTGCTCTCACGTTCGTGGGATTGCCGCCGGTCAGTCGTTTCTTATATGGCAATCTGATCTTGTATGCAGGTCACTTGTTATTCAACGTAACCTCATTTCGTTGATTTTACCATTTCACGCGGGACACTCTCTGTCTTTGTCATGCTTGTGAAGTGTAACGCTGCTAAGCGATCCGGTAAAGGTTCAACTCCCTGCATGGAAGAAAGAATCTATAAGCATCTCCGTGAAGTGAATCCTGCCGAGAAGGTTAAGCCGATGGGATCTTTCGGTATTACTAGTGTTACTATATATACATGCTATATTTAGGTACCCAAAAACTTGCATATGGAGTTACTCGAGGTGTTACCGTAAATCATTTGTGACATTGACAACCCGCGTATGTAAATGCATCTCCACCTTTGGTAGACAACGATTCTGGCGTTTAGCCGCCACATATGCCGCGTGGTCAACTCCGCACTGCCACTTTACCGCTCATAAGGCGCTGTAGTCTTGCATGTATTTTGTTCTGGGTAACGGCCTCTTGTCTTGTTCTTGTTAATTTTCTCCTTTACGTCAGATGCTTTTAAGTGCGAAGCATTTTTTTGCAAACTTCGGCGACTTTGAGCTTATCTATCTATCTATCTATTTATCTATCTATCTATTTATCTATCTATCTATCTATCTATCTATCTATTGCCACATGATATGCTTGGTTGCGATCCAGGAGTGAAAGAAGACAACGACCATCTGTCTGAGCTGCTGCTTGGCTAACCGACTCAACGAACCCATTAAACCAAGTTTGTCTTGAGAAACGTGACAAGACTGGTGAAGTTGCTGGGTACAACGTCTCACGATCCACCCGATGCCCAAGACCCCACCAAGCAGCCGGAACACAAGCCCTGCCCCCGTGGACACTCCTGTTCACAGAGTAAGCCGCCACCAATGAGGCCTACCACCTGAAACACCAACCACTGACGCAGCGACTATGACTTCGACGCAAGATCCCGTGCAAGCTCCGACACCTTCCACGCCAATTTTCTGCGCCGTCCAGAACCCGCTCATGCCTAGCCCTTTTCATGGAGAGCAGCATGAAGATGTTGACGACTGGCTGAGTGAGTTCGAACGTGTCGCAGTGATAAATTACTGGGATGACGCCGCGAAGCTCCGGAACGTGTACACTTGCCTGAAGGACGGTGCCAAGACGTGGTTTTTGAACAGGGATGATGTTCTGACATCTTGGCGCGAGTTTCAGCGTCGCCTTCTGGAGACCTACAGGAGTCCCGACCGCTGCTAACGGGCGGAGCATGCACTACAATCACGCATCCAGATGTCAAACGAGACCGTCTCGATGTACGTTGGGGACATGACACGGCTTTTCAAGCGAGCAGATACTGCTATGGCAGAAGAAAAAAAAGTTGCGCCACCTCATGCGTGGTGTGAAGAAACAACTTTTTGCTGGTTTGGTGCGTAGTCCCCCCCAAGAGTGTTGCTGAGTTCCTTACTGAAGCGGCAACAATGGAGCAAGTACTGCACCAACGTTCTGCCCTGTTTTACCGTCAAGTGAATGCTGCCTCAACTCCTGAAATTTTCGCCACCCCTGAGAGCAAGAGCCCCGAATGGATTCGCGAAATCATCCGATCTGTCGTCCGGGAAGAAATGGAAAAGATGTACGGGACAAGGCAAATCGACGTTGGTTCTATCACCAGTGTCATCCGTGACGAGGTCCAACAGGTGTTGCACGCCCATCGTTTTCCGCCGATGTCGGTTGATCCGGAAATGGCTCCTGTGTATACTGACAGTCGCCGTCATACGTACGCGGAAGCCTTGCGATCTGCCGCTCCTCGTTCTGGTCAAGGAGTCCGACCCAGCCAGTGCCGCACGTCTCGATCCAGACAGTGCCACACGTCCCGATCCAGAATGTGCCGCACGTTCCGCTTCAGACAGTGCCATACGTCCCGATCCAGACAATGATGCCGTCAGTCGCGATTCAGTCGGCTCACGCTGGTTTGGACATTGATGGTCGCCGTGCACCGACGCGCAAGTCTGATCTCTGGCGTACGCCGGACAGACGACCCCTCTGCTATCATTGCGGTGAGGCTGGTCACATTTTCCGCGAATGCTCATACCGGCAACTTGGCCTGCGTGGATTTTCCGTCAATTCACCTCGTCCCCAGATTGGTCAAAGGCCGAGGGATATCGAAGAGTATCTCGCGCAACAGCGTGCACCCTTTACACGACGGCAATCGCGGTCACCATCTCCGAGGAGACCCACAGCCACTGGACCACGTTTCGAGGTGACGGCACGGGAACGCTCTCCAAGCCCTCGTCGGGAAAACTGAAGGCAGCGGCCTTCGGGGGCAAGGTCGCTGGGACTCAAAGTGCTGAAGACCTCCCATCGACGCTTGCACGCAACACGGAAGACATTCAATCAGAGAATAATCGCAGTATCGAGGAAACGCCGAAATCCACATCAGAACCCAGTGAGCGCGTGTCACTTGACATTCCTGTGCAGATTGACGGTTTTCAGGTCAATGCATTGATAGACACTGGTGCAGACAATTCGATTATCAGCGGGAGGCTAGCAAAATATCTCGGGAAAGTGAATACGTCGTGGAATGAAACGCGAATTCGAACTGCTGGAGGACACGTTGTAACACCACTGGGTCGCTGTACGGCAAGAGTGAAAATTCGTGCGTCAACGTTTGTGCTCAGCTGCCTCGTTCTGCGCGACTGTTCACGTCAGCTGATTATCGGCATGGACTTCCTTCGGGAATACGGTGCCATCATAAATCTTCGTCAGCGCATTGTGACCTTCTCGACTAAAGGCGCACCAGATCGAGACGCTGATAACTGCCGTAGACCTGCGCTGCTTGTTGCTGACGACAGTGTGACGCTGCCGCCTCGAGCGACTGTTCCCATCGAAGTCATTTGTGAAGACCTCCCGGACGGTGACGTGGTGGCTGAAAGCAACCTATCACTTCTGCTACTCCAAGGTGTATGTGCCGTCCGAAGTGTTGTGCGTGTCCGTAACGGGCAGTCGCCAATACTAGTTACGAACTTCAACTACGAGCACTGGCATCTTTTCCGCGGAACCACCGTAACCTATGGAGACCCTGTTGCCGACGTCATGGAGTGCTTCGCGTCCGAGGAAACGCATGAGGATGAAGAATTTCTAGACCACATCGACAATTATTCGACGCTGTCAGACAAAAGAAAGGCTGCACTTCATGACCTTTTAAGGGAGTTTCGGTCTTGCTTCGCCTCTTCTTCCAAAGTCCGTCAAACACACCTCGCCAAGCATTGAATTATTACCGACGATGACGTCCGCCCCATCCAGCAGCAGCCTTATCGCGTTTCTTCCAAAGAACGTGCGGCTATTCAGACACAAGTAAAAGATATGCTCGATGACGGGATTATTCAACCGCGCAACAGCCCTTGGTCCTCGCCAGTCGTTCTAGTGTAGAAAAAAGACGGTACGCTGCGATTTTGTATTGACTACAGGAAGCTTAATAGCGTCACGAAAAAAGACGTTTACCCGCTTCCACGGGTCGACGACTCTCTCGACAGATTACGACGCGCGAAGTATTTTTTGTCCATCGATCTAAAAAGTGGCTATTGGCAAATTGAAGTGAATGAACGAGACCGAGAGAAAACCGCTGTTACGACCGGCCCTAGGGAACCAAGCAAGAGGAGTTGCGGGGAGAACCGGTTCTTGACCAACTGTGTCGTCGACCCCCCCCCCCTCCCCATTCAGGCTCCCCCCCTCTCGCCGGGAGAATTCCGGAATCTGCTGTGCGTTCGTGACCATGTTTGGGCATTTTTAGGGCGCCAGGACCATATATGGACATCGTGTTAGGTTGTGCCACTCTATGTGTTGTGAGAGGTGTTTCCCCCTCCCTCGTGGCCGAGGTGCCGGGGCCACCGTATTGGCTGACGATGCGGACAATGCGCCCAGTGTCCACAACGCGGTGCTATAAAATGCCGAAGACGTTTTGTATCGCTCTCTCTTCTCTCTTTGGACCAGTTGATCACTTCTCCACATGTAAATAAATCTCTGTTGTTCGTTCGGGCGCTTCTTCTCGCTGAATTGTTGGACGATGGATCCTGCGATGGGGCCAGCTACCGAAAACGAGACCGGCAGGACCCGGAGTCCCAACAACTGGTGGCAACGGTGGGATGCCGATAACCCCGAAAGCGACCACTGGACGGAGTGAGCCCGAAGTCCAACAACGGGACGACAGGAGAAGGATGACACGAGCTCATCGACTTCTAGAGGGAATCGAACGGCACTTCTGAGAGGCACGACGCCGGAGACATGACTGCGAACCGGGTGAGTGCCGGCTTTGTCTGTTAAATTTTACCAGGCATTTACTATATGGGTTAAGTAAAAGCTGGTAGAGAGAGGCAGTCTTGGTCATTGGGTTAACAGGTAACTTGCGTCAGGCAGAAATTGTGTGATAGCTTGGTTAAGCTATTTCTGTCAGTGGCGTCAAGGTTAACAGTGGCAGGGCAGGATTCCGTATAAGAGCTTTTTGAACTTTTATTTGTAGACTAAGTTAACGGAAAACTTGAGGCAAGGCAGGAACCTAGAGCTGTCGTTGCCGTCAAGGTTAATTAGTTGCAGGACAGGAATCTTTGTGGAACAGAGACAGCGGTACTGGAGGCAGCCATGAATCTGAAATCCCTGCGAAAGTCCATGTTGTTGCTACTTGCAAGGGAGTTGAATCTGGAGGTGTCGGACTCTCAAAGAAAGCCAGAGCTGATAGAGGCGATTCTCGCATTGGGGGCGGAGGATGACGAGCTGTCAGAATGTGTCGAGGAGATTCAGGAGATGCAAGCGGCAGAGGCCGAAAGAAAGGCGGCCGAGGCCGAAGGAAAGGCGGCGGAGGCCAAAAGGAAAGCGGCAGAAGCCGAGGTAGATAAGATGCGAAAGCACGAGCTTGAAATGAAGCGCCTCGAGCTAGAGATTAGCCATAATAGTAGAGCAGGAGGCAGCGAGGAATCCGGTACCGCAGAGCGGGTCAGGTTCAAAATGACGGACCTAATGAGATCGTACAAGCTAGGGGAGGACATTGGGCTGTTCCTCGTCAACTTTGAGAGAACTTGTAAAAGGCAAGGTTTCAGCCAGGATACATGGCCTCAACGCTTGTTGTCCCTACTTCCGGGGGAGGCCTCAGAATTAATCGCGCGCCTCACGAAAGAGGAAGCTGACGAGTACAGTGAGATAAAGTCGAGCCTTCTCAAGAAATACAGGTTGTCAGCGGAAGGTTTCAGACAAAAATTTCGCAACGCCGTAAAAGAGAACAATGATTCATACCCGGAGTTTGCTTACAAGTTAATGGCCAACATGGGGGAGTGGCTCAAAGAGGCAAAGGCGTATGGGAATCATGACAAGGTGCTCGAGTGTATCGGTCTCGAACAATTCTAACAAAGGTTACCAGAAAAGGTGAGGTTCTGGGTGCAGGATAGACCGGACGTAAACACCGTAACGAAAGCCGCAGAGCTCGCTGAAGAATTCGTTACGCGCCGCGCCCTCGGGGCAAACAGCGAGCCTAAAAGGGAAAATTCCTGCTACCGAATAAGGCGCCGTTTAGAAAACAACCGACAAGTCTCGCACAAAAGGGTGAGGAAAACAAGGCATCTAACCATGGGGCGTCGGCAGAGGCAAGCAAAAGGAAATTTGAGGCGAAAAAACCGGCGGCTTGTTTCAATTGCCACGAAACAGGGCACTTCGCGAAACATTGCCCGAAAGAAAAGGTGGCCTTTTTATCTATAAATGAAGCCGACGAGAACATGAAGTTGTTATAACCCTATATGTACGACCTTACCGTGAACGGCAAGCAGTGTCTGGTTCTTAGAGACTCTGCAGCCACTATGGACGTAGTTCATCCGTCCTTTGTTCAGTCCGGACAGTATTCAGGAGACTGTGTCTGGATTAGACAAGCCGTAGAAGCAAACAGTCAGTGCCTTCCCGTAGCTAAAGTTGTCCTTAAAGGCGCATTTGGTACGTTGGAAACGGAAGCGGTGGTATCGCCATATCTACCTCCTCAGTATCCTTACTTATTTTCAAATAAGTCAGATCAAATGTTGAAGGAGAAAGGTCTAACGTTGAGAGAAGGCATAGTGCAGGCACTGACTAGATCGAAGGCACGTGCGCTGGCTGCGAGAGCAACATTCACTGCGGCAAACAAGCCTCAAATCGACAACGGGCCTGGTTGCGAGTTGGACACCACGGTAACAAATCGACTTGTGCGAGAACAGGCTGCAGAAGCCGTAGTCGCGGAGGCAACCATTCCTAAAGGCGAAGATGAACCTCCTCCTGAATTAGAAGAGGTCAATTACGCCTCGTTGACCGAGCAAATAGAAAACGCCGTTGCTCCCAAGCCGATTCCTGGTAGTACAGAGGATAGCACAGAGGGTGACACATTCCAGGTACTAGGAAATACGAAAGAGTTGCGTGTCATGCCAACTTCGGATCATTTCAGTCGGCTGCTGTAGGTGAGCCCCACTTCAATAATAACCGAAGAAAAGGGGGACCCGACGCTTAAGCAATTCCAGGACAGTTCGAAAGAGGGAATCGCCAAACGAAATGTGACATTCCAAGAGAGGAACGGCATACTCTATCGAAAATATCTAGATAGGCGAGGAGTAGAGTTTGACCAGGTAGTCGTACCTCAGGCGTATCGTCAGAATTTGCTTAGTTTGGTGCATGGAGGATCATGGTCAGGCCACTTAGGCGTAAAGAAGACGAAAAATCGTCTTTTACAGGAATACTACTGGCCTGGATGCTTTAAAGATGTAGAGAGGTTTGTAAAATCTTGCGATGTGTGTCAGCGAGTGGGTAAGCCGGGAGATAAGGCGAAATTTCCAATGAAGCTGGTACCCGTAATCACGGAGCCCTTTCGTCGGTTGGTAATTGACACAGTAGGTCCTTTGCCCAAGACAACTTCAGGCTACTGTCACATCCTGACCTTAATCTGCCCAGCTACTAAATTTCCAGAGGCGGTCCCGCTAAAAGAGCTAAGTTCCGTGGAAGTAGTGAACGCACTTCTGTCCGTGTTTGCCCGGGTAAGCTTTCCTGCCGAGATACAATCAGACCAGGGCACCATTTTCACGAGTGCCTTAACGACAACCTTTCTAGAGCGGTGTGGCGTGAAATTATTGCATAGTTCAGTCTACCATCCGCAGTCGAACTCGATAGAAAAGCTTCACTCCGTGATGAAGCGAGTGTTAAGAGCCTTATGTTTTGAACGAAAAACTGACTGTGAAATGTGCTTACCTGCAACGATGTTTGCACTAAGAACTGCACCACATGAGACAACAGGGTTTACGCCAGCGGAACTTGTTTACGGCCGCAGACTGCGGTCTCCTCTTCGTATGCTGAGAGAGTCGTGGGAAGGTCAGGGTGATGATCCTGTAGTAGTGGAATATGTCCTCACCTTATTGGATCGTCTAACAAAAGCCCAAGAACTGACCGAGAGTGCGATGACCAAAGCACAGCAGAAGGCTAAGCTTTACTACAATCGGACAGCTAAAGCGCGACACTTTGCTGTAGGAGACAGGGACATGTTGTTGAGGCCCTCCCAAAAGAATAAGCTTGAAGTGCAATGGGTCGGCCCGGCCGAAATTACTCGAAAATTGTGTGACACCAACTATGTGGTAAAATTACTAGGAAGTCGTAAGGTACACCAGGTGTATCATAGCAACTTACTCAAACCCTATAAAGAGAGGGAAGCCATCGTGAACATGACTTTAAATGTTCCGGAAGAGGTTCCGGCAGAAATCCCCGAATTAGCTCCCGAATTGGACGAAGTCCCGATCGAGAAAAGAGTTGAGGGTTTGGTATCAAAGTCACAACTGACAATGAAGCAGAAGCAGGAATTGCGTGGTCTTTTGACCGAGTTTCAGGACAGATTTGTAAGCGAGCCAGGCCGGACATCCGTCCTCACTCATGACATAGAGCTTACCTCGTCGGAACCGGTAAGATCTAAGACGTATCGGGTGTCACCTCGCCGGCTTGAGCTAATAAAAGCAGAGGTTAACAGGATGCTGGAATTGGGCGTGATTGAGCCGTGTGAAAGTGATTACACTTCCCCGTTAATTCTTGTGGAGGTACTCGGCAAAGATCCGCGTCCTTGCGTAGACTATCGTAAGTTAAACCTAATCACCAAGGATCAGACATACCCAATTTCCCACATTGAGGAACGCGTCTAGAGGGTAAGCAGCGCGGAATTTATCTCAACGCTAGACCTAGTGAGAGGTTACTGGCAGGTGCCGCTCACCGAGAGGGCGAGCCGGTATGCTGCATTTATTTCACCATTGGGGACATTCCGCCCTAAAGTGTTGAGTTTCGGCCTAAAGAACGCGCCTTACTGTTTTTCAAACTTAATGGATAAGGTTTTGCGGGGTCAAGAGGACTTCGCATTGCCTTAATTGGACGACGTCGCCGTGTTTTCCTCGTCCTGGCCAGAACACTTGGCGCATTTGAGAGCAGTACTGACACGCCTACGCGAAGCAGGTTTAACGGTAAAGGTGCCCAAGTGTCAGCTAGCGCAAGCAGAGGTACTCTATCTCGGGCATGTTATCGGCCGAGGGCATCGCCGTCCCTCTGAAATGAAAGTGGCAGCTATCCGAGACTTTCCCCAGCCCCAAACGAAAACCGATATTCGGGCTTTTCTTGGAATAGCTGGTTACTATCGTAAGTACATCCCTAGATATTCCGACATTGCCAGCACTCTTACTGACGCGTTGCGCAAGACCGAGCCCCAAATGTTCGACTGGGATGAGCAGAAAGAAAAGGCTTTCCGCGTTTTGAAAGCGGCCTTGTCGAGCCAACCTTTGCTTAGTTCACCGGACTACTCGAGGCCTTTCATAGTCCAATGCGACGCTAGTGATAGAGGCATGGGGGCAGTTCTTAGTCAAAGGGATGAGGGGAATGAAGAGCATCCCGTCCTCTATGTTAGCCGGAAACTCACCCTTCGCGAGCAGGTTTACAGCGCTAGCGAAAAGGAATGTGCGTGCTTGGTTTGGGCAGTCCAGAAACTGGCTTGTTATATTGCCGGAAGCAAGTTCATTGTGGAAGTGGACCATTGTCCTCTCACCTGGCTACAGACCATGTCCTCTAAGAACGGCCGCCTGCTGCGTTGGAGCCTCGTTTTGCAACAATATACGTTTGAAATACGCTACAAAAAGGGTGTACTCCATGGCAACGCTGATGGCTTAAGTCGATGTCCCTGATGCGAGAGGATGTCTCGAGAACTCTGGCATTTTTTTTCCTGACCTAGACGAGGGCTAGTGATTGTTTGTTTTTACTCTTTTAGGTGTACTTGTTTGAAAACGTTGAAGACACGGCTATCCAGGGTTTCGGGTTCGGTGTGCTTCCAGTGTTGTTGTTTTGTGTCACCTTAACGTATGAGTAACATTTCGAATAAATTGTGTATTAAAAGGGGAAAATTGCCTGGTGGAGTTTGGCGGAATTGTCCGGCGCTCACCGGTTGAGTAGTTGTGTTTTCATGTGCGTATGTGATGTCTGTTGAGCCCACAATGAAGCAGGTGGTGCCCTCTACTTCATCAAAGACGGTCGTCACCAAACCGACTGCCGGCGCTGATCTCTCCGGACAGTGGCTGCAAACCTCAGCCCATCGAGATCTTTACCCCCCCCCCCCCCCCCGCGCGAGAGACTGTTACGACCGACCCTAGGGAACCAAGCAAGAGGAGTTGCGGGGAGAACCGGTTCTTGACCGACTGTGTCGTCGACCCCCACCTCCCCATTCAGGCTCCCCCCCTCTCGCCGGGAGAATTCCGGAATCTGCTGTGCGTTCGTGACTATGGGCATTTTTTAGGGCGCCAGGACCATATATGGTCATCGTGTTAGGTTGTGCCACTCCATGTGTTGTGAGAGGTGTTTCCCCCTCCCTCGTGGCCGAGGTGCCGGGGCCACCGTATTGGCTGACGATGCGGACAATGCGCCCAGTGTCTACAACGCGGCGCTATAAAATGCCGAAGACGTTTTGTATCGCTTTCTCTTCTCTCTTTGGATCAGTTGATCACTTCTCCACATGTAAATTAATTTCTGTTGTTCGTTCAGGCGCTTCTTCTCGCTGAATTGTTGGACGATGGATCCTGCGACGGGGCCAGCTACCGAAAACGAGACCGGCAGGACCCGGAGTCCCAACACCGCGTTTGTGACTCCAGACGGACTTTACGAATTCCGTGTTCTTCCCTTCGGCCTCTGTTCTGCCCCAGCTACTTTTCAGAGGATGATGAACACAGTTCTCGCTGGCTTGAGGTGGCAAAGCTGCCTTGTCTACCTCGATGATGTGGTCATCTTTTCCGAGAGCTTCGAAGAACATCTGAAGCGTCTGAGAAAGGTTCTGGACGCCACTCGTACAGCTAAACTCACGCTGAAACCCCAAAAATGCCATTTCGGCTACGAAGAGCTGAAATTTCTGGGACATGTCATTAGTGCGGATGGAGTGCGACCTGATCCAGACAAAACTGCTGCTGTCGCCGCCTTCCCTGTTTCATCAGATTAAAGAGCAGTACGCCGTTTCCTCGGCTCTACACGTATTATCGCCGATTTATCGCCAACTTCTCGAAGATAGCTGAACCTCTTACGCGACTCCCCCGAGATGACGTTCCCCTTATTTGGAGCGCAGAACAAGATGCAGCGTTCACAGAGCTACGATAGAGAACGCAAACAGCCCCTGTTTTTGCCCATTTTGATGAGGACGCTACTACAAAAATTCATACAGATGCCAGCAACGTCGGACTTGGCGCTGTCCTTGTACAACGACACGGTGGCGTTAAATATGTAATAGCTTACGCCAGTCGTACTCTTTCTCGAGCCAAGACCAACTATTCTACATCGGAAAAAGAATGCCTCGCAGTCGTGTGGGCGACGACCAAGTTTCGTCCTTACCTCTACGGTCGTCCCTTCAAAGTGGTGAATAACCACCACTCGCTCTGCTGGCTAGCAAATCTAAGAGAACCATCCGGCCGTCTCGCTCGCTGGAGTTTGCGTTTGCAGGAGTTCGATATTACGATTGTGTACAGGTCAGGGCGCAAACTTGAAGATGCCGATGCGCTTTCTCGAGCGCCTGTGGGGCATGCTGTCAGGAGCTCCGAGGATGAAGATGCCTTTCTTGGAGCAGTCAGCGATTTCGAATTTATGTCAAAACAGCGGGCAGACGACGAATTACGCCCAGCTATTGATTGCCTGGAAGGCCGGAACTCTCAGGTCCCTCGACACATTGCTCGCGAACTGTCTTTTTTTTAAGAAGAGGCATTCTTTACAAGAAAAACGCCCGTGGTAGCGACAAAGCCTTCTCCTACCGAAATGCGGGACGAGATCCTCCTTGCGTGCCACGACGAGCCCACGTCAGGGCATTTGGGCTATTCGCGAACTCTCGCCAGAGTACGCCAACAGTATTACTGGCCGCGACTATCAACTAGTGTACATCAATACGTGAAAGGCTGCCGTGAGTGCCAGCGTCGCAAGACTCCGCCTGTGAGACACACAGGCCTGCTCCAGCCGATCGCACTACCACAGACACCGTTTGACCTCGTCGGAATGGACCTTCTTGGACCCTTCCCTTTGTCGTCCTCTGGGAACAAATGGATTATAGTTGCGACAGATTATCTTACTCGTTATGCTGAAACAAAAGCGTTACCCCACGGCACATCCTCTGAAGTCGCGCAGTTCTTCGTGCACCAAATCGTCCTACGGCATAGTGCCCCGTCATGCGTGATTACGGACAGAGGGACGTCATTTACAGCACGAATGATGGAGGACATTTTTAAATTGAGCTGCACAAGTCATCGAAAAACGATGGCACCCGCAATTGAATGGACTGACAGAGAGCCTTAACAAGACCATAGCGGACATGCTGTCAATGTACGTTGACCTACAACACAAAACCTGGGACGAAATTCTTCCATACATCACGTTTGCATACAATACGGCAACGAAAGAAACAACGCGATTTCCGCCTTTCCGACTCGTTTACGGACGCAATGTGCTAACCATGCTCGATGCTACGATTCCGTGTGACCAAAGCAGTGAAATCGCTCCCGACGCTGAGCAATACACTCAATACGCTGAAGAAGCTTGTCAGCCAGCTCGCATAAACAATAATCACCAACAAAATGAAGACGCACGACGTTACAACCTCCGCCATCGAAACGTCACCTACCACCCTGGGGACAGAGTGTGGGTGTGGACCCCTGTCCGGCGACCAGGCTTATCCGAAAAACTCCGAAGCCGTTATTTTTGACCATACAAGGTTCTTAGACGTGTCACAGATCTTACCTACGAGGTATTTCCGGATGGCGCAGCGTCTTCTCGTCGACAGCTTCAGCCCGAATCCGTGCATGTCGTTAGGCTGAAGCCCCTTTTCACACAGTAGCCCTTGTGGTTCACGTGTTGCGACAAGCCGTGACATTGTGCTGCTGCTGCTGTTCGTGTTCTCTTGTGTTTTTATGCCTTTTCTTTTTGCGCTTGGCGCAAGCATTGGCGAAATTTCCTCATTTGCGCTGCGAATACTGGCACTCTCCTTCTTTTTGTTCTCCGTATCTGCGTGTGTATGCCGTCATTTTTTTTCTTTACGAGCATCGAGTCGATGCTTTCAAAGGGGAGACTATTGCCACATGATATGCTTGGTTGAGATCCAGGCGTGAAAGAAGACAATGACGATCTGTCTGAGCTGCTGCTTGGCTAGTCGACTCAACGAACCCATTAAACCAAGTTTGTCTTAAGAAACGTGACACCATCTATATATTTATCCAGCTACCTACGACTTTTAGCTCTCCTGGCAGTTTCTATAATAGTATCGATACCAAAAATGGTATGGCATAACATGTATGTTTAACGAGCATGATTGACTAGTCATAACATGACTATCATGACATGTGTGTCATGATTTAAATGTCATGATTTAAATTTCATGGTGTTGCTGTTGCAGCAGTGATTTCGTTTGCATGACATATTGCAAAACTGGTATTCTATGACATTACTGCATGGTGAACACAAGTGAGAGACCCTAACGTGGAAATCATGGCATGCATGTTGTGTAAGTCATGAGTCTTGACTACACGCCACGCTTATGATGCGCTCACGGCCACTTTGCTAGCTTCACATACATCAAATTTGGTATTACGTGGCGTGAATTGACGACGAAGGTAAATGGCATGTCTAAACATAATAACCATGACATGCGTGTCACGTAAGAACAGCACTATATGCCATGTCCATGATGCGCTCGCGACCGTTTCGCTAACTTCACATATACCAAATGGTGTATTACGTGAGGTGTACGGACGACGAAGGTAAAGAACAAGTCCAAACATGGTAATGAGCACATGTGTGTCATATAAAACATGACTTCTTGTTACACACACAGTGCGCTTGCGGCCGTTTCGCTAGCTCCAAATATACCAAATTTGGTTTCACGTGACGTGAATAGACCACCGAAAAAAATTTTACAACCAAACATGGTACTCATGGCAGGGAAGCCATGTATGGCATTATTTGTGCTGATCTTTAATTGTGCTGATTTTCAAGTGACATATCAACTGTCCTTATTCGTGCTTGGCATGTCATTGAGTTCCACTGTACGTGGGATGTGCCAATTTTTATTGACGGTAGGTTTAATGTCAGTGTTTTTTACTGTTGCGGCCTTTTATTTAATTTTTTTCTGGTTGTTAGACTTTCGGTAACCCTTTTGTTGTTCACAAATGTTTTGGTTTGTTCACACGCAAATGCACTACGTCTGCCGTGCCAACCTGTGGTTTATGAACGGAGGTACATAGTGAGGTTCTTCACAGCGCTCATCACACTAATCGAAAAAAAAAACTTTCTGAGGGACATTGTGAGGTCTTTTAAATTATTGCTGCTTCGCCCGAAAATTGAAAGGGAATATTTGGCCATGCAATAGAAACAAAAATTTTTTAATAGTACATCACGAACACACGTGCCAAGATTAAAATGGCACCATTTTTCCGATTCGGGTAGAGTTCTTAATTTTTATTATATTTGTCATAAGAACCCTTATGGGCCCAGTGTGTTCCCAAATAGTATTCATGTCGACATGACTTACACGCGCAGATAGTAATGTCAGGAAAGGCTAGCTTTTCTTTTACTGAAGTGCACGCCAAACATACTTTTACACGACTGAAAAATTGTTGAACCCTCAGTGCTAAAAGTGCTGAACCTGACATATTGTTATAAGTCACCCTTGATAACGTGCAACCTTATTGTGGGTTAGGAGTAGCAAGCAAATGCCTGTGCGCATAGAAAAACAAAAAGACAACATTGTTCCGCCGCACCTTCGCCATTTCGCAACAATGCGTGCCACTCAATTCATATGCCAAACTTCTACTACACTGTTAGGCAGGTAGCGCGTGAAAAAAAAAATGTGCACCTGACTGAAGATGAGCCATACTGGTGGCATTTTCCTCCTCCTTTGTCTTCTCCACACCATCACTTCCTTTCGCCACTCCTAGATACACTGTGCCGTGCATGGCTGTGCGCTGCTTGACCGTTCATCCTGCTCCTGTTCATAATCCTCACCCTCTTTTTTTTTTCCTTTTGTCTGCTTCCTTGCTCTCCTATGCCATAGGCGGAAATAATACTACACCATTTTTAAGGGTGATAGTTTGTCTTGGAATATACGAATGCAGAAATTTCGGTCTGTCTGTATGTATGTGTGTCTGTCTGTCACGAGATTCTGCCGGACAGCCAAAGTTTATGCACTTGCTTAACGCCCGGTCATCAGTAACAGGCGGCTGCGTTCGTATTTGCCAACGCGGTCGATCAAAAAGCAAGTATTTTGCATATATAAGGTACAACAACATCGATACGTAAGTATTAGGTGGTGTTTTTTTTTTACTAGAAAGTACGCACATAAGTAATTCTAGAGGCCCCGGTGTTTTCTATACGCTGCGTTTAAAATACGACGATATGCAGAAAAAAAAACTGGCCAGTAGTAGAAAATTATCTTTTGATGGCATTTGCAGCGAAGCTCTCTGATACGTGATCAAGTTATTTGTCTCTTTTTCTCTATTTCTCTCTGCCTATCTATCTTTTTTTCTGTAATTCTTTGATTCCTACTGTTTCAATTTCTGTCTTGCTCTCTGCTTATCTATTTTCTTGCTTCTTTCTTCTATTCCTTTCCCGCTATGTCTCTTTCTCTATCTATCTTTGTGCTTGTTCTTTCACCTATACGTGTTATTGCAAAGCATGGCCAAAAAATTTCTGCACGTGTCTTGAAATTACGAAATCATGAAGAGGGCGAAGAGTGGGCGGAAGGGCAAAGCAACACGCTGGAAGGCACAGGTCGATCATGATGATGGTAGTTTTTTTTTCGCCTCTGCATTGCCTCGACCCGGACTCAAACAGCTCCAGTGTTTAGGTAGTCTTTGCGATATTCCTTATCTTGTCGTTCTTTTTCAGTTCAAGCTTGGACAAAACCTTGTGGATGACTTTATCGTTCCCCTCCGCACAAGTCTTTGGAACACAAATCTTTCGAACACTGCTTCGACGGGCTGTACCAGAGAGCTCAGGAAGCAGCTGCATCTGCTTCGGCTAGCTGCAAGTCGTGTCGACAACATGACGGCCCAAGCTGCGGCCACAAATTGAATGTAGTCCTGGAGGGAACACTCGCGTTGCTACAGTCAAGATGTACTGGTGGCGTCATTCCGTCATACTTTGCCAACGTTACAACATTTTTTCTTGCCTTGTTCAGTGCGGCCAACCATCTAATCGCTTGTGAAAAAGGAATGCTTGTGCTTTGAATAGAAATTTAAACGAACCCGTTTTAAGTGCAGGCAAAGTGATAGTTATTTCACTAAGGAACTCCATAAAGCGATTTGAATGAAATTGTTGGAGTGCATGGCCATGGCTCCAAAAACGTTTACTGGCGGCATCATCCTGTCACACAAAACTCAAGTTACAACAGTTTTGTTGCCTTCCGCAGTGTCATCAAACCTCTAATTCCTTGTGAAAAAGAAAACCTGTGTTTCGAAGAAATAAAAATTACAATTAACCTGCTTTAAGCACACGTAAAGTGATAACTATTTCACCAAAGTAGTCTGTGAAGTGTTTTCAATAAATTTTGCTGCCAGCGAGGAGAAAGTCCCTTAGACCGTAACAAGCAGGGTGTTGATATATCATCTCCTAGTTTTCATGGAGTTCCCTGAAGTGTTCGAGGTACAGCGAGAAAAAAGTTGAAATGTTAAAAGGACTGTCTACCGTCCTTCGTTGCTCTTCTGTTTTGTGTCGCAATAAAAAGCGTACAATCTGAAGTCTAACCTTGCTGCGGTTTCTCTGGAAAGTGAGTAAAAATTTTGAAAACATTTTTTTTCTGTCTACGTTATGTCTCCTTCCATCAGTGGAATGAATGCCCACAACACTGGTCGCTGCCGGTGAAAGTTGGCAACTGAAACCG
The DNA here is from genome assembly GCF_043290135.1 of Rhipicephalus microplus. Lineage (NCBI taxonomy): Eukaryota > Metazoa > Arthropoda > Arachnida > Ixodida > Ixodidae > Rhipicephalus > Rhipicephalus microplus. The sequence continues at coordinate 141,301,502 of NC_134705.1, forward strand.
CGTGTGGTTTTCGCAGGCTTCGCCAAGTTTGTTTATTATTAAAACAAGTGGTTGTTTTAGGCACACACACTTTTTTGATGTTCTCACCGCCCTGGTCGTGTTTCGCCGCCATTTTCAGGCAGGCATGCAGGCAAGTGAACACACTGGTGGCAGCGCCATCGGGCCCCTATTTGAGCACGTGAGAAAAAAAAAGCAAAAAATGGTCTCTGGCGCAACTTATAGCTTCCTCAAGTGCATAAAAAAGTTTCGAGTTACACATGTTTGTTTTTCTATAGGTAGGACAAGAAATATATGGGTAGGACAAGAAATCTGCGAGGATTTCTTGTCCTACCTATAGATTGTGAAGATTGACCACAATTGCTATTGGGTGACGCTAGTGGTCACATTTTATCAACTTTCAACATCAAGTAAACATTATAATTCTTGTTTCTGGCCTGAAAACAAGCTCGTTGTTGCCGATGTGATGAACGATTTTTTCATTTGCGCCACAATCATGAAGTTTTTTTCTGAGCGGTAGACAGTCCCTTCAAGCTCACGAGCATCAATTTAATCAGCATCTCCCCCTCAAACAATGGTCAATAAACTGGACAATTGGAAAAACTACACTAAGTTTCAAATCAGAACAAAGTTTACCCTATCATGTTTCGACCGATCTTGCGAAAAGTTCAAGGTATATTTCGGGCTTTTTCTTTACACCATGGCAATAATTTAAAACATACTTCTCCCTTCCTTCCGATCTATATTTCACCAGTTGTTGGCATGTGAAACTCAACTACTCGTGTTTAGAAGTTGTTTGTCTATTTGTTTACTCCAGTTCTCTTGAATATTGCATAGTTTTAGCTTTTCCCAAAGCATTTGATGAAGTAACTAGTCCTTGCTTTCGCATTTGGTAAATAGGTAAAGAATTGTTCCATTAATACTTCAGTAACATACTGTGTTTTTTTAATTACAGCTAATGTTTCAGCTCTCTTCAAACTCTTGTAGGCTCAGTTGTACCCTACGAGTCAGTTTCTGGTGACGTGCTAATTTTAACTCATTTTATTAACTTGCTTGACCACTAACATTTCGTCGCAAATATGCCTGTGCGTTGATGACTGCGGAATTCACCACGAAATAGCAATTAAAAATGTCGAAATTTCGGAATGCTGTAGATAACGTAACAGACATTTTCGGAAAGTCATTTAGTAATTTTTAGCAACAATAAAATAAATATTGCTAAATGTAAAAGCATGCGCGTGACCCACTTCTAAAAAGATGTGTAGGACAAAGTTGTGTATAATAACCGCAGTTCATATTTTTAAGATGTTGTAATCGAAATAGGTGCAATTAACCGTAGCACTTTAATGATCATGTCAGTTACAGCGTCAATAATCAGCAACAACCTGTTGGTTGCGTTTTATTGCATCCTTATGTTTCGCCATATCTAAGAATATTTGAGAAATGACTGCTTAAATGAAGAATTTGCTTTTTGCTGTTCATTTACCGTAACATAGCACCTATATAGAGTTTTACTTTCCAACGAGTGAATTCATTTTTTTAGTCACACTCATTCAGTTATTTGCTGAGTGAAGACTGCCACCTTCAGTTCACGTACTTCATGGCAACCAGCCACGTCAGCCAGCAGCCACAAGAGCACTCGGTTTGCGCTAAACACAAAGCACAGTGGCAGCGAAGTTTGCTGGAGCGGGCTTCCTGCAGCCTTTTCTGAACTCTCTCGAGGCGACTTCTGCAAGTGCGGTTGCGCGCTACACTTTAGCCAGAAATTGTAATAATTAGTCAAAAACATTGTAGTATTCACAATGCCATTACTCGTCATTAAACGAGGCCTTACATCTGTACGGCATTGCATGCACTTTGATGTTGCTGCGCCTTATTGATTGATTGATTGATTGAATAATTGATTGATTGATTGAAATAACACTAGTTAGGTTCTATGAGATGCGCCTTACAGCGCAGTGCGCAACTCCCAAGCCCATCGGGACCACCTGTCTATACCTGCCTGTCATTTTGCGGAGCTACTCGGCAGCCCAAACCTATAGTGAGTATGAAGTACTGTGGCTCTGTCCTTTGTACATGATTAATCAGGTCCCGCTTAAATGTTGAATATAGAGTTGAAATCGGGCATTTTTCGTCTAGGTTCCTGGATATAACCAGCATTTAAACCGGGCCTGATTAGGAGTGCGTACCCAGACGTGCTCATGCGCCGCCATCTTGGAGTCGTAACGTTGCAGTTTTGTAGCCGGACCAAATATACAAAACAGTGCAACGGTGAACTAGCACGCACGAGAACACTTCGGCTGGTGCATTCAATGGTTTATGACAACAATCTCATATTACGACATTGAAAACCAGCAAAACAATCGCTTAGCCTAAGATGGCGATGCCCTTGAGTCGCGAATAAAATCATGTGCAGGTGGGATGCTCTAAAAACCCGCTAGTTGCGCAATTCGCATTCTGGAATAGCTGGTTTTTTTTTCGCTTCGCGTGCTGTATCACTTTTTTTGTCATGGTCTCTCGTCACCCTACTTGAACTTTGTACGATATCTTTTTGCGAAAGTGTTTCGCGTACCGGTGTGGCTCTGTCCACTCGAATTAGCACACAAGTGTTACTGAGAGCGTATTTTTCTAGTGAAAATAACGCGACTTTTAGGGATGTGTAGAAAAAGAAATTGCTGTCGTGTATCGATAGGTGAAGTCCGAAGTGCTCGCTGAATGCAGCTGCACCACCGTGAAACCCAAAGGGAAGTGTGTAGCGCAAGTACCCAGCAGTTCCCGTTCGCAGAGTTGCCGCTACTCTGTTGGTGTGATGTCGGTGTCTTACGTAAGCGTAAAGGGTTTCCACTGCATGAGTGGTATCTTGTTAAGGAAATTTAAAAAAAAACTTTGGGAGTGATATGTGCCCTACTCGCTGCCTTTTATCGATTTTCTGCTGGTTAGTTTAGATGTGTGTCGTTTGCAGCGAGTTCATTATGTTGTTTCCCCTTCAGATGTGGTGCCATATAGAGGAGCTAGTGATATATGCAGTCACTTTCCCAGCGAATGCACATCTCACTTCTCCTCTACGGCAAGTATTCTGCACTCCTTCATAAGCGAATTCAAGTCTCTCACTTCAATTCGCAAATGCGCGAGTGCCGAATACTCGCTCCGAGCACTACAAGAAATCACAGTATGCGTGATCGAGGTACGCGAATGAAGGTGCTCTATAATCTTATCAAACGCGTTGATCTGCGAAAAAGCGAGGCAAAACACGTGTAGCGAACGGCGGAGCGTCCCGAGACCAAACGTAGAGCATGGTTTCATTCAAAACAGTTGGTTTCATGCAAAACAGTTGGTGAGTAATTGTTCACGCTGCGTTTTGTTTTTCACAGTCGCGAGATTGTTACGAGATGAATCAACGTGATTCTCTAAAGGGAGTAGTTATGTGCGCATTTTAGGCTTACCAGGAATGCCGACCGTACTAGTGTTTGAAAAGTAACTCTTAAAGGCTTAGCAGACTGAGTATGATAATAGAAATATCATACAAAATTTTATTTACCGCATACCTTCGGGGTCAAGCACTGCTTTCATATAGTTTACGCAATCATAGCAATGCAAATGTAATTGTTATTAGACTGCAATAAAAGCGAAGCCAGCATGCCAACCACAATCTACTTTAACTGAACATGACGCTTGTATTATGAGAGCACATATATGATGTTTACTGCATTGTTGTAAAATTAGACAGGTGGCAATGCAACCACAATTGAAATTTCACCGATATTACACCCACATAACGTCTTTTGCTAAGCTGTCTCTAGACCTGCTGAGCCTCTGTGCTAAAATACCGGACTGTCACTTTGCATTCGTCGTGTCAACGCTGCCGATGGCGGTTTTTCTCATCGTTCTCACATATAAAGTCACAATTTCTGTTTTTTTTTCAATTCTGGGTAGATAAACACTGTAAACCATTAAGGGGGCATACCGCAGGCCATAGTATACGAGTAGATAGATAGATATTAAATGCGAAGCATTTCATAGCGAACTTCTGCGACTTTTAGCGTATATACATATATATATATATAAATATATTCAAACTTATATATAAGGGAAAGAAATGTATACCTAAGGGCTCGTTTTTTCGTGTTTTGACACAATATTAATGAGATCTAACAGACAGTAATGCCAAGGAATGTACAGGGGAAGTTATTAGAACCAATGAAATGTAAATAAGAAGAAAGAAAAGTGGGTGAAAAAATAACCAGCCGTCAGCAGGAATCGAACCTACGACCTTCGAATAACGCGTTCGATGCCCTAACCACTGAGCTACCACAGCGGCCTTCCTCCACCCACTTTTTGGGGTTATATATATATATATATATATATATATATATATATATATATATATATATATATATATATATATATATATAGATATATATATTGTTACGCCACGTATGTGCCGGACGAAGAAGGAAAAAGAAGCAAGGGGTGTGGAAGAAGAAGATCATCATCATCTGCCTGCGCCGATACGGCTCGTCCCTCGAACCGTGTATCAATAAACCCCCAGACGCCTACTGAGGTCGTAACAGAGTGGTGGAAGGTGCTGGGTATAGGAACCAACGACGGGACCGCTACCCCTCGGATTTCGCCGGAGTCGTCGCCTCGCCGGCCTGCCTCCTTCTTTGGCCATCATGCCTGACGAAACAGAAGCTCGGGAACCAGTCCCCAGCAGTTCTTGGCCGTATCACAGAGAGCCACGAACCTTCTCCGGGAGGGCCAATGACGACGTGGACTCATGGCTCAAACATTTCAAGCGAGTAAGCAACTGCAACAAATGGGATGCTGCCTCCCAACTGTCACGCGTTGTTTTCTACCTCACTGATGTTGCCCTCGTTTGGTATGAGAACCATGAAGATATTCTGACAACATGGGAACGCTTTGTTGAAGAAATCAAGAAGTGTTTCGGCAACTCAGCTGCAAAAAAGAAGCTTGCCGAGCAGAGTCTTGCACAGAGGGCCCAGCTATCCGGTGAGACCTGCACCGTGTATACTGAAGAGATTTTGAGGCTGTGTAGGGAAGTCGATTCCAGCATGTCGGAAGAGGACAAGGTGGGGCATTTGCTGAAGGGAATTGCAGAAGATGTTTACAACTTCCTTATTAGCAGGGAAAGCCTGACTTCAGTGTCTGACGTTGTACGGCACTGCCGCACGTTTGAAACCCTGAAGCAGCGCAGAATAGCGCCTAAGTTTGGTCGTCTGGCAAATGTCACCTCAGTAGCCAGCATAGAAGCGGCCTCAACTGGTGACCTTTCGGCAACCATCCGCCAAATTGTTCGGGAAGAGTTACTCAGACATGGCGAAATGACACGTGAACGGGCAGCTGCCACGTCTCCATCCTATTTCCCGCAGGACACCACTGCCCCACAGCTTACAGTTTATGAACATCCATCCGTCAACGCAACGGAGGTTGCAGGGCCTCGGCGTATTCAGCAGTCAAGTCCGGTTTTTTACGAGCGATCACAGTACCCTCAACGTTTCCGTTCCGTACGCCCATACCACCCACCGACAACTGATTTCATTGAATCTCGGGCTTACGCGAACGCTCGCAGACGTGAACACTTCGAAGAACGGCGACGACCTCGTCCTGCGCCTGTGTGCTACAACTGTGGTCTGACTGGTCACATATCGAGGTATTGCGATCGTTCGCGCATACCACGCTATGATCAGTGGACAAGCTTGACCGATAAACCTGCTGTCCCACCTTTTCAAGGACACTGGCCCACCGACTCAAGACCCGGCAGCAGCTTCTGGCACGGACACCGGCGCAACAACTCCCCTGCCTCTGATCGAAGTGTGACGCCACCTCCTGCGCCTCGATCCCACCGGTCTCCATCGCCACGGCGCCGCCCATCGTCACCACATCAGGAAAACTAAACAGTGCGGCCGATGGGGGTGAGGTCGCTGGTGACTTGCTGCAAAACGAAATACCCCCGTCTGTGTTGATGTTCAAGAACAAGGTAGAAGTTTTTGTTGATGGTGTGTGTACGATGGCTTTGGTGGATACTGGTGCTACAGTTTCGATTATGAGTGCTGCTTTTAAACACCGTTTAGGACAAAAGGTGATGTTTTTGTGGGAGAAGGCAACAACATTCTGTGGCGTTGGTGGTAACTCGCTGTGTCCCATTGGTGTCTGTACCGCAGAAGTGTGCTTGGGTGATCAAGTGTTTGTCACAGAGTTTACGATTCTTCCAAGGAGCACACACGACATAATCCTGGGGATTGACTTCCTTCGAATGTGTGGCGCCACTGTTGATTGTAGAAATGGAGAGGTGTACATATGTGATGCTGCCCCTGGAGAACTATTAGAGAATTCAGACAGGGAGCACGGTGCGCTCCGGGTCAGTGAAGATAGCATTGTGCCGGCATTCTCTGCAGTCTGTGTTCCTGTATACTCTTCACGCATTGAAAACAGTGACAGTGCGTTCGACGCATTAGTGGAGCCCTTTCATCTCAGTTGCATTAAGAAGAACACGTTGGTGCCGCATTGCATAGTGTCACTCGTTCAAGGACGCACAGGACTATGGGCGGTAAACTGTTCAGCTGAGTCGGTGGTTCTACCAGGAGGACTGAAGCTTGCCAAGTTCAAAACATACTCACCGATGGCAGTGGCTGCCCTCAGTGATGCTCCAGGTGGGGCCTCAGCCAATACTTCTACGGCCGATTCAAAACTTTTACCTATGATCGACAAGTCACTTACTACTGACAAACGCCGCATGCTTCTGGACGTTTTGTCGAAATACGTGGCGATTTTCGATTTTTCCCATGACCATGCGCCCTCGATTCCCGCGTCTCGGATTCTCCACAGGATAAACACGGGAACAGCACAGCCCATCCGCCAGAAACCCTACCGAGTGTCGCCGTCTGAGCGCAAGATAATTGATGAACAAGTGCGTGATATGCTGCAGAAGGGTGTCATTCGAGAATCATCGAGTCCTTGGGCGGCTCCCGTGATTCTAGTCAAAAAGAAGGATGGTACCTGGAGATTCTGTGTGGACTATCGCCGTCTAAACTCCGTCACAAAGAGAGATGTCTACCCTCTCCCACGCATTGATGACGCTCTAGACTGCCTCCATTCAGCATCCTACTTTTCGTCCATAGACTTACGCTCAGGCTATTGGCAAATACCTGTGCATTCAATGGACAAAGAAAAGACGGCTTTCGTTACTCCGGATGGACTATATGAATTTAACGTGATGCCTTTTGGTCTATGTAACGCGCCCGCTACATTTGAAAGATTCATGGACACCATTCTGCGCGGCCTGAAGTGGAACATCTGTATGTGTTATCTTGACGACGTTGTTATCTTCGGGCGTACATTCAGTGAACATAACGAAAGGGTAGAGCTGGTTTTGAAATGTATTCGAAATGCTGGCTTGGTTCTTAATGCAAAGAAGTGTCATTTCGGAGCTCGACAAACACTGGTGCTGGGACATCTCGTCAACAAGGATGGCATCAGGCCCGACCCGAATAAGACGGCGGCTGTTAGAGCTTTTAAACCACCTGGCTCAGTGAAGGAGCTTCGGAGCTTCTTGGGCCTCTGCTCTTACTTTCGCCGATTTATTCCCGCCTTTGCAGAAGTTGCCTTTCCACTGACCTGTCTTCTCCGCCAAGGTGCTAGTTTTGAATGGACTCCTGATTGTGAAACTTCTTTCAACCAACTGAAGTTCTTGCTCACGTCGCAGCCTATCCTGCGGCACTTCGATCCTTCTGCGGCGACTGAAGTTCACACCGACGCAAGCGGCATTGGCATAGGTGCAGTCCTGATACAGCGATGTAATCAAGTGGAACACGTAATCGCATATGCCAGTCGTACTTTAAGTAAGCCGGAACGCAATTACACTGTGACCGAACAAGAATGCCTTGCACTCGTCTTCGCTGTGCAGCGATTCCGCTCATACCTATACGGTCGTCCTTTCCAAGTAGTTACGGATCATCATTCTTTGTGCTGGCTTATCAACCTTCGGGATCCGTCAGGCCGTCTAGCACGCTGGGCCCTCCGGCTGCAAGAGTACAACTTCACGGTATCGTACAAGAGCGGCAGGAAACACGCGGACGCAGACTGCCTTTCAAGGATGCCAGTTGATGCTACAGTTTGCGACGCTGACGATTTCGATCATCTGATTGCGTCCGTAGCACCAGCGTTCCCGGATAAGGCCACCTTTGAAACTGAGCAGCGGAAGGACGTGAGTTTGAATCCGTTATTCGTGATCGCACAAGCATCCACTCCGGAAAGCCGCTTTTGCGTCCGTGATGGTCTACTGTACAAGAAATCCATCTCCGGCACCGGTTCCCGCTTCCTGCTGGTGGTTCCAGAGGCACTACGGTCATCTGTTTTGTACGCCATGCATGATGACGCCACTTCAGGTCACCTCGGAACGACGCGCACTCTTCATCGTACCCAGGAACGCTTCTACTGGCCACGTATGCGCCAGTCAGTTGAGTTGTACGTGGCCAGTTGTGCGCAATGCCAGGCGCACAAATCTCTCTCAGCAGCTCCGGCCGGACACCTACAACCTGTGACGCCTCCCAGTTCTCCGTTCGAACAAATTGGCATTGACCTGGTGGGCCCTTTTCCGCGTTCATCGAAAGGCAACAGATGGATTGTGGTATGTGCTGACCATCTTACTCGGTACTGCGAGACTGCTGCCCTGCCATCCGCGACTGCTGGTCAAGTGTCGTCCTTCCTTCTCCATTCTATCATACTGCGTCATGGGCCCCCTCGCGTCATCATAAGTGACCGTGGACGTCAATTCACGGCAGACGTTGTCGAACAACTTCTCCGTATGTGTGGCTCAGAGCTCAGACACTCGACGCCTTATCACCCGCAGACGAATGGTCTCGTCGAGCGAACAATTCGAACACTGGTGAATATGCTTTCTATGTACGTTGCTTCGAACCACAAGAACTGGGACGATGTCTTGCCGTTCGTCACATACGCGTTTAATACTTCCCAACATGAGACCACCGGCTACAGCCCGTTCTTCCTCCTCTATGTTCGACCCCCCCGTTATACTCTGGATACAATATTTTCCTTCTCTGATCGGGACCAATCAGAAATCTCCCTAGCAGAAACTCTTTGTCTCGCCGAAGAAGCTCGTCGTCTTGCTCGTTTACGTACAATAGCCTCGCAAGACAGATCGAAAGTTCGTTATGACAGCAAGCACCGGCAGGCCACATATATTCCGGGAGATCTCGTGTTGGTGTGGAAGCCTTTACGCAAACGTGGCTTGTGCCAAAAACTGCTCGCGCACTACATCGGACCTTTTGTTATCCTTGACCGCCTGAGCGCAGTCGACTACCGCATCGCACGTCTTACAGCTAGCGGGAGACGTTCCAGAAAGACAGAGGTCACGCATGTCGCTCGCCTGAAGCCTTTCAGTCAACGCGACACTGCATGAAACGCGCGGCGCGCTTTGTCTGCGAGGGGGGAAATGTTACGCCACGTATGTGCCGGACGAAGAAGGAAAAAGAAGCAAGGGGTGTGGAAGAAGAAGATCATCATCATCTGCCTGCGCCGATACGGCTCGTCCCTCGAACCGTGTATCAATAAACCCCCAGACGCCTACTGAGGTCGTAACAATATATCTATATTTATATATATATATATATATATATATATATATATATATATATATATATATATATATATATATATATATATATATATATATATATATATATATAGGCAGGCATGGTGGTTGAGTGGCCGTAGCGTTGCATATAGTCCAGTAGATCCTCCGTGAGCGTTCAAAACGGGGTTTATTTCAACGTTTCGGCCTAGAGTCTGGCCTTCATCCTGATGAAGGCCAGACTCTAGGCCGAAACGTCGAAATAAACCACGTTGTGACCGCTCACGCACGGAGGATATACTGGACTATATATATATATATATATATATATATATATATATATATATATATATATATATATGACGCTATGATGAATAAGAGACGTGGCCTGGCTCATACGCCATGTTTATTTCATTCTCTCTTCTTCCTTTTCGGCTTCTACAAAAAGTCACTGCCTTCCTACGTCACAGAATTCCCCTTCTTCCCGAAAGAATGAGCGCGTTACAAACAACAAAAAAGCATAAAGTGAAAAATGTCAAAATGCACAGTACTTTGATTTCAGAAGGGAGTTTCTTAACTTGCTCAAACACTTCACAGCAGAGGGCAGCAGTCCGGTCATATCTCGGGTAGCTCTGGTGAACGAGGCTGGCTGTTGCGCCCGGGATAGCATAACCAAGCCCTGCACATCTGCACTGATGATGACATGACTTGAGGTCTTGTGAAGAACGAACAAGGCTTGAAATCTGTGTAGCATTGGATCGACGGATGTCTTTGGCATTGGATCTAGCGCCGTCGTGGCAACAGACGCTTTGCTTCTAGTCGGCGCGTGTGAGAACCAAGCCTGACGGTACGATGTGTTTTTTTTCTCCGTTGTATACGTGGTAGTTTTATGCCTCTTTGGTAACTTTCTGTAGTGTTCTCTCAGTTTGTTGGATCGCAGACACAGCCTTGAGAACTGGTGCAGAAAATTTTGTCGACGTTGCTTTCGGCGAAGATGGCTTAGGCATTGACTTTGTCTTCGCTCCTTTAGTTGCTGTTGTCTCTAATGACCTTTAAGTAACAAGTGTACTCGTGAGGAGGTTTCACTTGATCGTTGTTCTTGTTCGAGCAGCCGTTGTAGTTCCTGGAGTTCGTGGAGTTGCCTTTGTTGAAATTGCTCGTTTTTTTTGCGAAAGTTGGTCAGATGAGCCTCTTTCGGGAACATGAGTCTGCTTTTCATTGCATGGTGATGTGATCAGTAGATAGTCGGTAGTCGATACTGTACTGCTGGGCTTGTCTTGCGATAAAATCATCGTGACAGACTGATGAGAAAGCTTCCAAGATGATTGTGAGTCATCATTGATTGTAAATGCTTCTGTCAGTTGACAATGTGTCGGCGTTGGTGGATTCGAAGTTCTTGCAGCGCTTTGACTTACATGTGTGTTATCACTTGACGATGAGAGCACAACAGACATGGCTTCAGGTGGTTCTAATGGCGTATGTGTTTCTTTTTGCAGCATGATTAGGCTGAGAATGTCTGTCGAACGACCCTCGTCCGGAACACCAGGGTATGGGCTGGTATTGTGAGGATTCATCAGCTCGTCACGCGTAAACTCCGTCGAACGTTCGAAACAGTCTGGGCCTTCTATGTGACGCGAAGCATCAAGGGATTGGGGGGGTTCAGTAAAATCGGAAGTGTTGTGGTGCAGTGAACACGTTGAAAATGCCAATTTCATTGCTTTTGGGAAAGCCAGCTTTAGGTTCAGTCTTTTGGCGAAATAATCTAGATTAATTTCAGTATTCAGAGGCTTTATCTTGTCTGTTCCGACGTGCAAGTTACCAGTCGGTGTTCGAATGCGTGACGTTTTTTTCGGAAGAGTCATATAATGGTACAATGGTGGTATATTTTCTCTGAGGTCTCGTTTGGAAATTGACTTACTGCGGGAGGACTTCGCGTAACTGTGATGAGTGAGTTGAAAAGCCTTCCGCTGATGAGGTATGGACAGGTCTTCATCGTATTCTTTGAAACGGATGATCATTTCTTCTTTGATATTTTTCCAAGACTCATCGTTCTTGAAGATATGGGTGAGGTAAAATTTGAATGCCGCACCTGCGATGTAGTCAGTGAAGTTGATGATCATCTCCCGTTCCGACCAGGATGCAGCGGGGGCGTGGAGCTCGAGGAGGTTGAACCAGTTTTTTACGGGTCCGTCATCCGCTGATCCGGTGTAGTTGGGGATGTCAAGGTCAGCAGATGGTTCTGACATGATGCTGGTCGATGCGTAATACTAGGTGCTTGTACGGTAGTCCATGTGTGGTCAGGGTGTCTTGCGGAGAACTGCGTCGATGCTGAGTGACTGATGAAGGGGCAGGCAGGTCTCCATCCTGTCGACTCGTGTGACGCTATGATGAATGGGAGACGTGGCCTAGCTCATACGCCATGTTTATTTTATTCCCTCTTCTTCCTTTTTGGCTTCTACTACAAGTCACTGCCTTCCTACGTCACACACACACACACACACACACATATATATATATATATATATATATATATATATATATAATATATATATATATATATATATATATATATATATATATGTATATATATATATATATATATATATATATATATATCGAACGTGTTATTCGAAGGTCGTAGGTTCGATTCCTGCTCACGGCTGTTTGTTTTTTGATGCACTTTTCTTTCTTCTTATTTACATTCCATTGATTCTAATAACTTTCCCTGTACATTTCTTGGCATTACTGTCTGTTACATCTCAATAATATTGTGTTAAAACCCGGAAAAACGAGCCCTTATGTATACACTTCTTTCCCTTATTTTCATTGAACGAGGGTCTCGTACTGGCAGACTTGGTGTGTTTAGGTTGTATAAGAGGAACAATTAATCAGCTGCCCGCTCATAATAGGTTCACGTGCTACGTGACGCCAAACATGCGCATAAGAGTGTTTTCACACTCGTCGTTTGGCTTATAGATGGCGCTGACTGTCACTCCTACTTCTAAATTCACATATAAACCCCAAAAAAGTTGATGAAGAGAAGGAAGTTTCCCAGGAAGTTTCCGTAAACACACTTTAGCTTCACAGGAGAGTGCAGCAGTCCGGTAAGTGCTGGAGTTCTGGTGGGCGAGGCTGACTGTTGCGTGCTGTAAAACACAAGTACACATTGAACGTGGAAACGGCAGATGATGAAACTGCTTGTATTCTTGCAAAGAATGAACGTGGTGTGAACGCTTTGGAGAACCAGCAGCATGATTTGTGTAGGCGTCGTCCTCTTTGCCTTGATTGGTACACATGCAGTGCCACCCGTCTGTGTGTTTGTTGACCAAGATTGCCGCGGTGATTTCTGCGTCCTTCCGTAATACAGGGTGTGGTTTTGCGCCCTCTTCTTCGCTTTGTGTCCTGTTGTTTGAACAGCTTTGATTGTAGACTGAATCTTGATCTCTTCTGGAGAAAACTTGTGCGTTGTTCCTTTTTACGAGAATGTCTTGAATTAGAAGACTTGTTTGTCTTAAGCCAGACAGATTTGATTTGTCGTCGCTTCAATTGACCCGCTTGTAGACGCCTTTGTTCAATCCTCAAGTGTTCTTCCAAAGAATTATCCGTTCCTATTCGTCCCTGCTGGTGTAGCCCGTGGCGACTCAGTTGTTCTTGGGCTTGCTTCTGCTGGCATTGATGGTGTTCATGTGCAAGGAGCTGAGGTGGCAGCCGTTTTTGACCATGGCACTGATTTTCTGGGCAACTTGATGTGGTGTCCAGTAGGCGAATGGTAGTCAGTGGACTGTTATGCTGCCTTTCGGGTAATGAAGGTTGTGCGCTCGAAATTACTGGAGACTCTTCGGAGGCTCTTGTGACGCTGTTCCTAATGGACGCTTATGGCTCTCGGCAACGTGTGCGATTTGATGCTTCCGAGCCTCCTGTGTTGTTAAGACTCCCAAGTGTCCATGCACTTGATGATGACACAGCAACAGGCGTAGTTTGGTCAGATTTCAGTCGGAAATGTTTGTCTTTCTGTTTAACTAACGAGTTAAGCTGTTCTGATGCATGCATCTGCACAGAGGGGCCAGAGCCTGGTTGAGTATCTTCAGGGTTCCTCGCCTCTACATCAACCGTAGTAAGCATGTGAGATGCGAGGTGAGTGCTGTGAGTAACTGAAGAGCCAAGCGACGGAAAAGTAGGAGGTGGTCGAAGTGCGCGAGACGAAAAGTACTGTGCACAGAGTGGCTCCCTAATGTTAGTGCTACGGTGCAGTGTTGACGTAAAGGTTGGTGTTTGATCGGGCAGTTGCAAAACGTGGTGCGGTGGAGGTTACACTCTTCCGGCGAACAGATCTGGCTGCCTTTTATTGAGAGGGTGCTTTAATTGCTCTTGTTTCAAACGCCGATTCATTTTTGGTGTCCCAATGCGTGAGCAGTGCTTTTGACTGCGGCGACCGAGCGTGGTTGTCTGTGGATGGTCGGTTAGAAGCGAGTCTTCGTCGTAGTCATCATTGTCTTCTTTAAACCAAATGATCATTTCTTGTTTTATCTTTTCCCATGACTCATCGTTTTGAAATATGTGGGTGAGGTAGAATTTGAAGGCCTCATCGGAGACTTAGTCGGTAAAGTTGATGATCATCTCCCGTTCCGAAAATGATGCAGTGGTTGCGTGGCGCTCGAACAGGTCGGACCTGTCCTGTACAGGTCCATCGTCCGCTGCCCCGGTGTACTTGGGGATGGGAAGGGCAGTCGATGATTCTGGCATGGTGCTGGTCGCTGTGTGTGGCCAGGAGATGATTCCGTTGTCGATGTATGGTCAGGCCGTCTTGTGGAGAACTTTTTCGACGATGAGACACAGATGAAGTGGCTGGGAGGTCTTCCTCCTGTCGACTAGTGTGACGCTACAAAATGGAGACACGTCGTGATCCAGATGCCATGCGTTTATTCTAATCGCACTTCTTCCTCTACTTCTCCTAATTATCCCTGCCTTCTTACGTCATATATATATATATATATATATATATATATATATATATATATATATATATATATATATATATATATATATATTTATATATATATATATGTAGCTCGCGCACGCCACTCGCCGGTAGCCATACCTGACTCTTAAAGCACCTTTCGCGAAGCTGCGTCTGAAGCTTTCTCGACGTACAACGACTCGATTTCAAGTGGGGGAGGATCCGGGGTTCCCATCAACCTAGATCTTCGCAATCGGACGTTACCCTTACCATTCACTATGACTGCTCCTGGCCCTTCTCAAGCCCCACCACCACTCAAGCTGCCCCACTACCGACGGTCTACTGTACTGGTGTACCTCGGCAACACGACCCACCAATTTTTTGCGGCAACGATGAACAAGACGTCGAGGACTGGCTCTTCGAGTACAAAATCGTAAGCGCTTCCAACAAATGGAACGCCTGCGACCAGCTCACGAACGTGCGCTTTTACCTCACTGATTTGGCCAACGTATGGTTCAAGAACCACGAAGGCGAAATCACCAACTGGTCCACCTTCAAGGCCACCATCGCCGCGGTCTTCGGTCGTCCCGCCGTGCGCTGGCTTCACGCTTAGCAGCGTCTGCGTAGTCGAGTCCAGCGCAGGGACGAGACCTTTACAAGGTACACCGAAGACGTCTTGTGTCTTTGCAAGCGGGTCGATCTATCTCTAACCGAACGCGAGAAAAGAAGCACCTAATCAAAGGAGTTGACGACAATACCTTCCAGATGCTAGTCGCTAGGAACCCAAAGACTTTCACCGACGTTGTCCAGCTCTGTCAGGAGTACGATGAGTTGCGTAAGCAGCGTGTCTTGACGCGCAGGGCCGCTAAAGATACAGCTGAAGTTTCCGCCCTCGTGCACGACGTTGCTGCTGATCACATCGTCTTACTGCCCCACATCAAACAATTCATTCGAGAAGTTGCGCATCAACTTTCTCTTGTGACCGAAGCATCCGAGCCAGTGACCTCGTTAGACCCCCGTCTACGCCAGGTCATTGAGACACAGGTCACGCAGGCACTGCCTTCATCGTCATCTGTGTCTACGCCGCTGACCTACGCTGCCGTCGTTGCTAGACCCCCAGCCCCACCTATCTCTGGCGCATACCGGGGCACTGGGTCCTCCTACCCTACGACGCTGCCTACATACATGGCACCCCATCCTACTACGCCCCCCGCACCTTCTGTCGTTAACCCATGGCGCACCTTCCATAATCGACCGATCTGTTTTTCATGTAGTTTTGTGGGACATATAGCACGCTACTGTTGCCGTCGCAACTTCTAGCCCCCGGACCGTGTAAATTCTGCAAATTGCCAGGCTGCCCAGAATCCCCAGCGACCGTCTTCCCCTATCGCCGACTCGTCCCCACTTGCGGGTTATCTTATTAAGTGCTCTGTAGTCCGCGCAAAATCTCACGGAGCCATCTTTTTTCCTTGCTAAAACAACAAGGCATGACCAAGGACTCGCGGAGGAACGTATAATGTTTTGTTGCAGCATATCAGCTACATATTGTTCAATGATCTCACGCTCAGACAAAGAGACGCGATATGGTCGACGGCGTACGATGGAAGTGCCATTGGTCTAGATACGATGCCTAATAATGGACGTCTGTCGCAGAGATGAGGAATGGGCATCAAACAATCTTCTATGTTTTTGTAGCAAGGCAAGCAACTCATCTGTCTGTGAAGAGGTCAGTTCTGGACTAATAGTCGCAGCAAGAACAGAAACGCTTGATGAACGTCCAATAAAAAGAAGGTCAGAACACGCTGGCATAAGCGGGACAACAGAGACAGGTTGGGATTCAGTAAGGCAAGCCATCGTGGTGCCTTTAGGAATGAGAATTTTCTGAGACGTCTGATTTGTAGCGTAGAGAAGTCCGGAGCCATTGTGGAACCGCGCTAGACATGAAGCAAGGGCTATACCTCTTGCGAGAAAGCGTGCAGATGGTTGAATAAATACGTCACCAGAGTCGATCACAATACAAGTGATGGTAACTATTCACTGATGACCAAGTGGTAGCTCGGTATCTTCAGCAGCGAGCAAGCGAACGGGCTTGTCATCCGCATACAGGGCATTGTCAGTTTCCATCATATAAACAATATTTTCTCGACAGCAGATGGAAGCATTTGCCGTAGACAGAAAATTCCAGCCTAATATAAGCTGGTGGGCACACGAACTCAGCACAGCAAATTGCACAAAACGAAAAAGACCAGCTATAAAAACACGAGCGGTGCACATAGCTGCCGGTCTAATGGCGTCCCCTTGAGCAGCGAGCAGTGTAGGTCCATCATAAGGGGTGGTGACTTTTCGGAGACGTGAGCACAAGGAATGATCAATCACAGACAAACAAGCACCAGTGTCTATTCAAGCGTCCACGTACACACCTTCTATTAAAACAGATATCGTATTATATGGACGTATTGGAGGAATTTCAGTCGTTTCGTTCGATGCAGCTTTACCTCCAAAAGCTGCAGAGATTAGTTTTGCGGGCATTGGTTGGTGAATTGCGAGACCGGAAGCAATAGAGACGTGGAGCGGCGGAGGGGTGAGGGTGAGCGGCGTCCAGCAGAGTGGTAAGAAGTGGTTGGCTCAGATGTCGCAGTTGGAGACGGTGAGCGACGTAGCGGCGGATCATAAGGACGACGTTGGAAAGCGTACCAGCTTGTCCCATCATCCCGTCGGTGGGTGTCGAATGCATGACGCTCGTCCTGCTGACGCTTCCGACAGACGCGTGCAATGTGGCCCCGATAGCCACAGTAATAATAGATCGGACGAGGCGGCCGCCATGGTGGGTGAAAGGGCTGGCTAGGCGCACTCGGGGTTAACGAAGCAAGTAGGACAGGTGTCGAGTGTACGGGCATCGGTTTTACGACGGGTGGTGAGCCAGCGAGGACTTGAGCGTACGTCAGCTGGAGTCGAGGTACTGGAGAACCTACATACGCTGGCCCGGTCATGGACGCCAACTCCTCTTTGATAGCGTCGCGCAAAACAGTGTTGGAGGGGAAGGTGGACTTGGTGTCATTGAGAAGCCGAAAGATTGCAGCTCTTCCCGTATAATCACCCGGATCATGGCACGCAACGAGGCTTCAATCGTAGTGGTGTTTTCAGCGCTGTCCGGTGGGAACCGTTGGGACTCAAGTTCCTCTAGGCGTTGGCACGTGGCTACAACGTCAGCGACCGTGGTCGTGTTTTGTATGACCAAGGCATTCAACGCGACCGTTCCGATCCCTTTCAATAGATGACGAACTCTCTCTGATTCAGACATGGACGTGCTGAAACGGTGACAGACAGCAAGCACATCCTCTATGTACGATGTGTAAGACTCACCGCATTGTTGCTTGTGAGCAGCCAGTGTCTTCTTCGCGAGAGCTGAACGAACCACCGAGGTGCCGGAAATTCGGCGAAGCTGTTGCTTGAAACGTGTTCAGTCCGTAATGTCCGTTTCATGATTGAAAAACCATGTTTTCGCTACACCTGTCAGATAGAAAGAAACACGACGAAGTTTGGCAGGATCATCCCAGTTGTTAGTGGAACTCGCTCGATTGAACTGGTTCAACCAAACCTCCACATCTTCACCTCGAAGTCCGGCGAACGTAGGCGGCTCACGCTGGTGCGCGGTGATAATCCACGATGGATAGGCCGCGGTAGCCGGGGCCATGGAGGTAGACACAGAAGCGCCGGTTGGCTCGTCCTGAGGCATGTTACCGGACACCTGGCAGAAGTGACGACCTGAGCGGAGCTCTAGGAGGCCGATCGGGCTAGGAGAGGATGGAAGATCGTAGAGCACACTCTACCACTTGTGATGTAACAGTGAAGGCAACCTTTATTATGCCCAGAAGACACGGTGAAGCGACCACACCCGAGGCACAGAACTCAGGCAAGCCAAATCCCCACAGCAGATGAAGATGACGACCGCTCATGATGATGAATATGTGTAAAGATAGTAGATGTGCTTAATGAAAGTGTACTATATATATCAAGCTGCCCCACCACCACTCAAGCTGCCCCACCACCGACGGTCTACTGTACTGGTGTACCTCGGCAACACGACCCACCAATTTTTTGCGGCAACGATGAACAAGACGTCGAGGACTGGCTCGTCGAGTACAAAATCGTAAGCGCTTCCAACAAATGGAACGCCTGCGACCAGCTCACGAACGTGCGCTTTTACCTCACTGATTTGGCCAACGTATGGTTCAAGAACCACGAAGGCGAAATCACCAACTGGTCCGCCTTCAAGGCCACCATCGCCGCGGTCTCCGGTCGTCCCGCCGTGCGCTGGCTTCACGCTTAGCAGCGTCTGCGTAGTCGAGTCCAGCGCAGGGACGAGACCTTTACAAGGTACACCGAAGATGTCTTGTCTCTTTGCAAGCGGGTCGATCTATCTCTAACCGAACGCGAGAAAAGAAGCACCTAATCAAAGGAGTTGACGACAATACCTTCCAGATGCTAGTCGCTAGGAACCCAGAGACTTTCACTGACGTTGTCCAGCTCTGTCAGGAGTACGATGAGTTGCGTAAGCAGCGTGTCTTGACGCGCAGGGCCGCTAAAGATACAGCTGAAGTTTCCGCCCTCGTGCACGACGTTGCTGCTGATCACATCGTCTTACTGCCCCACATCAAACAATTCATTCGAGAAGTTGCGCATCAATTTTCTCTTGTGACCGAAGATCCGAGCCAGTGACCTCGTTAGACCCCCGTCTACGCCAGGTCATTGAGACACAGGTCACGCAGGCACTGCCTTCATCGTCATCTGTGTCTACGCCGCTGACCTACGCTGCCGTCGTTGCTAGACCCCCAGCCCCACCTATCTCTGGCGCATACCGGGGCACTGGGTCCTCCTACCCTACGACGCTGCCTACATACATGGCACCCCATCCTACTACGCCCCCCGCACCTTCTGTCGTTAACCCATGGCGCACCTTCCATAATCGACCGATCTGTTTTTCATGTAGTTTTGTGGGACATATAGCACGCTACTGTTGCCGTCGCAACTTCTAGCCCCCGGACCGTGTAAATTCTGCAAATTGCCAGGCTGCCCAGAATCCCCAGCGACCGTCTTCCCCTATCGCCGACTCGTCCCCACGACGCCCTGTCGACTCTCGCCGGTCATTACCACACCGTCACCGATCTGTCTCCCCGATGCTTCGTCGCACGAGCCCCGCTCGAGAGGAAAACTGACAGCCGCAGTTCCGGAGGCAAGAACTGCGTCGTCGTCGAACTCTCCAAGACCTCCTCTTTGTCCGCCCAACAAATTTATAGCGCTAGTAGAAGCTGTTGCTGTCCGTGCACTTGTCGACACCGCCGTCGTTTCTGTAATTAGTGAAAAACTGTGTCGCAATTTGAGAAAATTTACAACGCCGATTACGAATCTTGCTCTGCGTACAGCCACCTCCCATTTTATCGCGCCGACGGCTCAGTGCACAGCACGTGTTCTTATTCAAGATGTTTGGTACGCCATCAACTTTGTTGTTCTTCCGCGTTCATCTTACGACATCATACTAGGATGGGATTTCCTTTCTACCCACCAGGCCCTCGTTGACTGCGCTCGTGCTGAATTTACGTTGACTCCGTGCCTTGATATCGACCACCACAGTCCCTCGAAAGTGTTTGCCGCACCTGATGTCCCCATCGCGCCTTTCTCCGCCGTCCTAGTGCCTGTGTTTTCCCCTTCTGCCACTAACTCGACGCTCCTGTTCCAACCAACTACAGCTAGTGCGCACCATCGAACCATCGTCCTCCCATTCGCCATCATCAACTTTTCCAATCGTTCGGCGGTACCTTATGCGTGCAACGTCTATGCTTGTCCATACATCCTGCTATGCGGCGAGTGTCTGGGGAGTCTCGAGACCTTATATTGTATTTTCGAAGACCCGATGTATCCAGACAAACCATTTCTACCGACTTGTGTCATTACACCCGCTACTGACGCCAATGACCCTATGGATGTATTCCGCAAGTCCATTGATTGGCACCAAACGCCTGGGCAGCAGGAACAGCTGATCAAGCTCCTCCAGCGTTTTCGAGCCTCGTTTGACCACAATCAGCCTTCCTTACGTCGAGCGTCATCGTTGTTCACCGTATAGATACCGGTCAAGAAACACCATTACGACAGCGTTCATATCGCGTGTCAACTGCCGAACGCCCAGCCATCATTGAACAGGTCGACTATATGCTGAAACGTGGCACCGCTGAAACGTGGCAGGGACTGCTTGACGTGCAACCGTCAAGCAGTCCCCGGGCCTCTCCAGTTGTGCTGGTGAAGAAGAAGGATGGTTCCATCAGGTTCTGCGTGTACTACCGACGACTCAACCGAATCACGCGCAAGGATGTCTATCCCCTGCCACGCATTGACGATGCATTGGACTGCCTACAGAGAGCGCAATTTTTCTCCTCTTTAGATCTGCGCTCTGGATACTGGCAGGTACCCATGGCAGAGGCTAATCGCGAAAAAAACAGCTATCATCACGCCCGACGGGCTTTACGAATTCACATTCATGCCCTTCGGCGTCTGCAACGCGCCAGCTGCTTTCGAGCAAATGATGGACTCTATCCTTCGAGGTCTCAAATGGAACGCTTTCCTTTGTTATTTAGATGACATTGTCGTCTTTTTAACTGATTTGGCAGCCCATTTAACCCGCCTCGAGAAATTCCTCGCTTGTATCTCTGCCATGGGGCTGCAACTAAATCTGAAGAGATGTCATTTCCCCGCTCAAAAGCTAACGATTCTTGGCCACGTGGTTTCGAAAGACGGCATTCTCCCTGACCCTGCCAAACTTACAGCCGTTTCAGCGTTTCCCGAACCGACCACCATAAAACAACTCCGAAGCTTCATAGGTCTTTGCTCCTACTTCCGGCGCTTCGTCCGCAATTTCACGACAATCATCAATCTTTTGACCAAGCTCCTTGCCGGCTCTAGAGACCTTTTGGCCTGGTCTGCCACGTGTGACAATTATTTCAATGAAATGCGCCGCCTCCTCACGTCGCCGCCTATTCTGTGACACTACGACCCATCGGCACCCACAGAAATCCACACCGACGCTAGTGGTGTTGGGCAAGGTGCTACTCTTGCGCAGGAAAAAGACGGCTTCCAAGAGTACGTGGTTGCCTACGCAAGCCAAACTCTCAGCAAAGCCGAAATCAGCTATTCCGTCACTGAAAATGAATTCCTCGCCATTATTTGGGCGATAGAGAAATTTCGACCTTACGTGTACGGGCGCCCTTTTGACGTCGTGACTGACCACCACGCCCTCTGCTGGTTGTCTTCACTGAAGGATTCAAGTAGTCGCCTGACCCGATGGGCGTTACGTCTTCAAGAATATGATATTTGCGTGGTCTATCACTCCGGCCGGAAACATTCGGACGCAGACGCCCTCTCCCGTTCACCCCTACCCCCTGACCCGGCCTACTGCGAAAGTCTTATCTGTGATGCCACTGCCGTCACTAACACCGACATGCCATCTGAGCAACGCAAGGACCCTTGGGTTGCTTCGATTCTAGACATTCTGGCTTGGCGGACGGCTTCTCCCCCTACTCGCACGTTGCGTCGGCAAGTCGAGCTCTTCACCACTCACGACGACGTGCTGTACCGACGAAACTACGCACCCGGTGGACGTCAGAGGCTACTCGTGATTCCACGTCATCTGGAATCCGAAATTTGTTCCACGTTTTATGACGACCCCCAATGTGGCCACGCAGGTTTCCAGAAGATTCTCGCATACGTTCCGATAAAACTGGCATGGCATGTACCGTGTTATACGACAGTACGTTCGGGCTTGCTCGACGTGCCAGAGACGAAAGACTCCCCCTCATCAAGCCAGTGGTACCTTATTACCCCTACCATGCCCATCCCGACCATTCGACCGTGTCGGCATCGATATCTATGGTCCGGTTCCCAACACTGCAGACGGTAACTGCTGGATCATAGGTGCCGCCGACCACCTCACGCGATATGCCGAAACTACATCCCTTCCCTCGTCTACAGCAAACGACGTTGCGACTTTCGTTCTTCACAACATCGTATTACGTCATGGAGCACCTCGGGAGTTACTGAGCGATCGTGGTCGCGTATTGTTGTCAGACATCATCACAGCATTGCTGCGTGAGTGCCACGTCGTTCACCGCACTACAAGTGCCTACCACCCCCAACCAATGGAATGACAGAGCGCTTCAACCGCACCCTTGGTAACATGCTTTCTGTGTACATCTCGTAAGACCACTCCAATTGGGACCGAGTGCTCCCGTTTATCACGCTCGCCTATAATACCGCCATTCAAAGCACTATTGGGTTCTCTCCTTTTTTCCTCTTTTACGGACGTGAACCTTCTTGCACTATGGACACCATTCTTTTTTACAGACCTGACTCAATAGAGTCCACGACTCTGTCTCAAGCCGCTACATACGCTGAAGAGTGCCGCCAATTGGCAAGATCATTCAAAATCCAAGATCAAGGACGCCAAAAGCACCACCATGACGCATCAGGTAACACTACTTCATACGATCCCGGTGCACTCGTCTGGCTGCATGTCCCTTCTGCTACACCTGGCCTCTCTACCAAGTTGGTCCCCAAGTATCACGGCCCACATCGTATACTACAGAAAACGTTACTGGTGAATTACCTCATCGAGCCACTGGAACCATCTTCTGAACAATGTCGTCATGGCCAGGAAATTGTGCACATGTCGAGACTTGAGCCCTGCTACGACACTCTCGTGTTTACTTGTCCATAAGTCGTCAGGATGGCTCCTTATTTCGTGGGGAGTAATTGTAATGAATCTGAATAACGGACGCTCTCTTGCTACTGAAGAAGGCGATGTTGATCGGTGGCGCACGCCACTCGCGGTAGCCATACCTGCCTCTTGAAGCACCTTTCGCCAAGCTGCGTCTGAAGCTTTCTCGACGTACAACACCTCTATTTCAATGTATGTATGTATATATATATATATATATATATATATATATATATATATTGTGATGTAACGTTGAAGGCAACCTTTATTAGGCCCAGAAGACACGATGAAGCGACCACACCCAAGGCACACAACTCAGGCAAGCCAAATCCTCGCAGCAGATGAAGATGACGACCACTCATGATGATGAATATGTGTAAAGATAGTAGATGTGCTTAATGAATGCCTACACTAACTCCCCCCCTCCGTGAAAGCGGTCATCCTGACCGCAGTTCTTGGCTGCAGTTTAAAGCGAAGAGGAACGCCGTATGAAAGGCTTCATGCGGGATACGTGGACTATTTCTGCTGCCCTGTAGCGGTGGTCCATCGGAAGAAGAACGGGTGCCACGCGATAATCCACAGAAGACGTTTGCTCCAAGACAGTTTAGGGGCCAATAAAACGTAGTTAAAACTTCTACAGGCCGGGAGGGCGAATGGGTGTAAGAAGGAGGACTTCGTCGCCAGGGCTGAAGGACACGGCACGATGAGAGGCATCATATTCAAGCTTGCGATCCTGTAGCTTGGCTTCAGTGTTGACGCGAGCCAGCTGGCGGCAATGAAGTAGACGAGACACGTATTCTTCACTTGAAGATGAACATGGTTTGACAGGCGCAGAGAAGAACGAAACATCGAGGAAAGAAGAGGGGAAGGGACCGTGGACGAGGTAGAACGGCGAGTAACCGGTTGTGCGCTGTAAAGAGGTAGTATACGCAAAAGTGACAAATGGCAAAATGGTGTCCCAGTTTCTGTGGTCGGGTTCGATATA
Source organism: Rhipicephalus microplus (assembly GCF_043290135.1). Classification (NCBI taxonomy): domain Eukaryota; kingdom Metazoa; phylum Arthropoda; class Arachnida; order Ixodida; family Ixodidae; genus Rhipicephalus; species Rhipicephalus microplus. The sequence continues at coordinate 141,325,815 of NC_134705.1, forward strand.
CATCACTATCATATCTGACAGTGTACGATGAAAGCGCTCAGTCAGGCCGTTCGTCTGAGAATGGTAACTGGAGCTTGTTTTGTGTGTAGTGCCGGGTGCCTTGAGCACTTCTTCTACGAGTTCTGGAAGAAATACTCTTCCACGGTCATTCAGAATTACACGAGGAGCTCCGTGTCGAAGGATTATTGCTCTAAGATTGAAGTCAGCCACTTCCGAATCTGATGCAGAAGGCACGGGAGCTGTTTCGGCGTAGCGGGTCAGGTGGTCGACAGCTGTAACTACCCATCGATTGCCCGTGACAGTCATAGGAAGCGGATCATACAGGTCAACGCCAACTACCTCGAATGGTTGCAGGGGATACGGTAGCGGTTGTAATTGTCCACTTCGAGTTGATGTAGGTAGCTTGCGACGCTGACAAAAGGCGCATGAGGCAACGTACTTCGCGACACAGGTGGACAAGCCCAGCCAGTAGAAGTGACATCTTATGCGGTCATGCGTTTTCTGGAAGCCCATGTGTCCAGCAGACATGTCGTCGTGATATGTCTTGAGGACTTGAGCCCGACGAGTTCGAGGTAGAACGGGCACCAAGCGTTGACCATCAAGGTGGTATATATTACGGTACAGGACGTGGTTGTTGAGCTTGAATTGCGCCAGCTGTCGGCGAAGACGGGCCTTAGGGGGCCGACAAGTCACGTCAAGACGGTCCATGATGCAGCGACAGTAAGGGTCAGCACGTTGGTGAGATAAGAACAAACCACACTCGCTTGGAGTAGTTGGGTCCACAGTAGCTAATGACGAAACATGTAGGGAAGAGACGGCCGAAAGCTCATCGAGTGCGGCAGTGGCGGGTTTGTTAAGTGGCTCCGAAGAGAGCGGGCAACGCGAAAGTGCGTCGGCGTGTTGATGTTTGTTTGCTGACTTGTATGTAATCGTGAAGTCTTATTCTTGTAAGCGAAGAATCCAGTAACCAAGGCGGCCGGACAAGTTCTTGATTGTCGAGACAAGGCGTGGTGGTCCGTAACCATAGTAAAGTGCCGGCCGCGGAGATAAGGTCGAAACTTTCGTATCGACCATACGACCGCTAGGCACTCCTGTTCGGTGATGATATAATTCTTGTCGGCAGGGGTCAGTGCATGGCTCGCGCATGCGACGATTTTCTCACGTGAAGATTTGTCTCGCTGTAGGAGAATTCCACCAATGCCTCTACCACTGGTGTCTGTATGCAGGAGCGTAGGCGCGGTTTCGTCCAAATGGCTGACACAATGGCGACGCCTGATCCGAGCAACTTGTGCAATGGTGAAGCTATTGGGGCGAAGTCTCGAATCAATCGGCGAAAATAAGAAGCGAGGCCGAGGAGACTGCGCAAATCTTTGGCTTTTTCAGGACGCGGGATGTGTTGGACAGCGGAAATCTTGTCTGGATCGGGATGAATACCGTCCTTGTTTACGATGTGGCCTAACACTTTAATCGATGTGGCCTAACACTTTAAGGCACGTAAGAACTTCGTCCAGTCGTTGCAAGTGCTGAGGGAAGGTTGACGAGAAAATAACGATATCGTCTAAATAGCACAAGCAACTCTTCCATTTCAAGCTTCGTAAAACTGTGTCGATCATCCGCTCGAATATTGCTGGAACATTGCAAAGGCCGAATGGCATGACGTTGAATTCGTAAAGCCCATCTGGTAATGAAAACGCTGTCTTTTCTTTGTAATCCTCGTGCATGGGTATTTTCCAGTAACCTGAACGCAGGTCTATGCTTTAGAAGTACTCGGCACCTTGCAATGAATCCAAAGCATCACCTATGCGCGGCATGGGGTAAACATCCTTGCGGGTAATCTTATTAAGTGCTCTGTAGTCCGCGCAAAATCTCACGGAGCCATCTTTTTTCCTTGCTAAAACAACAAGGCATGACCAAGGACTCGCGGAGGAACGTATAATGTTTTGTTGCAGCATATCAGCTACATATTGTTCAATGATCTCACGCTCAGACAAAGAGACGCGATATGGTCGACGGCGTACGATGGAAGTGCCATTGGTCTAGATACGATGCCTAATAATGGACGTCTGTCGCAGAGATGAGGAATGGGCATCAAACAATCTTCTCTGCTTTTGTAGCAAGGCAAGCAACTCATCTGTCTGTGAAGAGGTCAGTTCTGGACTAATAGTCGCAGCAAGAACAGAAACGCTTGATGAACGTCCAATAAAAAGAAGGTCAGAACACGCTGGCATAAGCGGGACAACAGAGACAGGTTGGGATTCAGTAAGGCAAGCCATCGTGGTGCCTTTAGGAATGAGAATTTTCTGAGACGTCTGATTTGTAGCGTAGAGAAGTCCGGAGCCATTGTGGAACCGCGCTAGACATGAAGCAAGGGCTATACCTCTTGCGAGAAAGCGTGCAGATGGTTGAATAAATACGTCACCAGAGTCGATCACAATACAAGTGATGGTAACTATTCACTGATGACCAAGTGGTAGCTCGGTATCTTCAGCAGCGAGCAAGCGAACGGGCTTGTCATCCGCATACAGGGCATTGTCAGTTTCCATCATATAAACAATATTTTCTCGACAGCAGATGGAAGCATTTGCCGTAGACAGAAAATTCCAGCCTAATATAAGCTGGTGGGCACACGAACTCAGCACAGCAAATTGCACAAAACGAAAACACGAGCGGTGCACATAGCTGCCGGTCTAATGGCGTCCCCTTGAGCAGCGAGCAGTGTAGGTCCATCATAAGGGGTGGTGACTTTTCGGAGACGTGAGCACAAGGAACGATCAATCACAGACAAACAAGCACCAGTGTCTATTCAAGCGTCCACGTACACACCTTCTATTAAAACAGATATCGTATTATATGGACGTATTGGAGGAATTTCAGTCGTTTCGTTCGATGCAGCTTTTCCTCCAAAAGCTGCAGAGATTAGTTTTGCGGGCATTGGTTGGTGAATTGCGAGACCGGAAGCAATGGAGACGTGGAGCGGCGGAGGGGTGAGGGTGAGCGGCGTCTAGCAGAGTGGTAAGAAGTGGTTGGCTCAGATGTCGCAGTTGGAGACGGTGAGCGACGTAGCGGCGGATCATAAGGACGACGTTGGAAAGCGTACCAGCTTGTCCCATCATCCCGTCGGTGGGTGTCGAATGCATGACGCTCGTCCTGCTGACGCTTCCGACAGACGCGTGCAATGTGGCCCCGATAGCCACAGTAATAATAGATCGGACGAGGCGGCCGCCATGGTGGGTGAAAGGGCTGGCTAGGCGCACTCGGGGTTAACGAAGCAAGTAGGACAGGTGTCGAGTGTGCGGGCATCGGTTTTACGACGGGTGGTGAGCCAGCGAGGACTTGAGCGTACGTCAAATGGAGTCGAGGTACTGGAGAACCTACATACGCTGGCCCGGTCATGAACGCCAACTCCTCTTTGATAGCGTCGCGCAAAACAGCGTTGGAGGGGGAAGGTGGACTCGGTGTCATTGAGAAGCCGAAAGATTGCAGCTCTTCCCGTATAATCACCCGGATCATGGCACGCAACGAGGCTTCAGTCGTAGTGGTGTTTTCAGCGCGGTCCGGTGGGAACCGTTGGGACTCAAGTTCCTCTAAGCGTTGGCACGTGGCTACAACGTCAGCGACCGTGGTTGTGTTTTGTATGACCAAGGCATTCAACGCGACCGTTCCGATCCCTTTCAATAGATGACGAACTCTCTCTGATTCAGACATGGACGTGCTGAAACGGTGACAGACAGCAAGCACATCCTCTATGTACGATGTGTAAGACTCACCGCATTGTTGCTTGTGAGCAGCCAGTGTCTTCTTCGCGAGAGCTGAACGAACCACCGAGGTGCCGGAAATTCGGCGAAGCTCTTGCTTGAAACGTGTTCAGTCCGTAATGTCCGTTTCATGATTGAAAAACCATGTTTTCGCTACACCTGTCAGATAGAAAGAAACACGACGAAGTTTGGTAGGATCATCCCAGTTGTTAGTTGAACTCGCTCGATTGAACTGGTTCAACCAATCCTCCACATCTTCTCCTCGAAGTCCGGCGAACGTAGGCGGCTCACGCTGGTGCGCGGTGATAATCCGCGATGGATAGGCCGCGGTAGCCAGGGCAATGGAGGTAGACACAGAGGCGCCGTTTGGCTCGTCCTGAGGCATGTTACCGGACACCTGGCAGAAGTGACGACCTGAGCGGAGCTCTAGGAGGCCGATCGGGCTAGGAGAGGATGGAAGATCGTAGAACACACTCTACCACTTGTGATGTAACAGTGAAGGCAACCTTTATTATGCCCAGAAGACATGGTGAAGCGACCACACCCGAGGCACAAAACTCAGGCAAGCCAAATCCCCACAGCAGATGAAGATGACGACCGCTCATGATGATGAATATGTGTAAAGATAGTAGATGTGCTTAATGAAAGTGTACTATATATATCAAGCTGCCCCACCACCACTCAAGCTGCCCCACCACCGACGGTCTACTGTACTGGTGTACCTCGGCAACACGACCCACCATTTTTTTGCGGCAACGATGAACAAGACGTCGAGGACTGGCTCGTCGAGTACAAAATCGTAAGCGCTTCCAACAAATGGAACGCCTGCGACCAGCTCACGAACGTGCGCTTTTACCTCACTGATTTGGCCAACGTATGGTTCAAGAACCACGAAGGCGAAATCACCAACTGGTCCGCCTTCAAGGCCACCATCCCCGCGGTCTTCGGTCGTCCCGCCGTGCGCTGGCTTCACGCTTAGCAGCGTCTGCGTAGTCGAGTCCAGCGCAGGGACGAGACCTTTACAAGGTACACCGAAGATGTCTTGTCTCTTTGCAAGCGGGTCGATCTATCTCTAACCGAACGCGAGAAAAGAAGCACCTAATCAAAGGAGTTGACGACAATACCTTCCAGATGCTAGTCGCTAGGAACCCAGAGACTTTCACCGACGTTGTCCAGCTCTGTCAAGAGTACGATGAGTTGCGTAAGCAGCGTGTCTTGACGCGCAGGGCCGCTAAAGATACAGCTGAAGTTTCCGCCCTCGTGCACGACGTCGCTGCTTATCACATCGTCTTACTGCCCCACATCAAACAATTCATTCGAGAAGTTGCGCATCAATTTTCTCTTGTGACCGAAGCATCCGAGCCAGTGACCTCGTTAGACCCCCGTCTACGCCAGGTCATTGAGACACAGGTCACGCAGGCACTGCCTTCATCGTCATCTGTGTCTACGCCGCTGACCTACGCTGCCGTCGTTGCTAGACCCCCAGCCCCACCTATCTCTGGCGCATACCGGGGCACTGGGTCCTCCTACCCTACGACGCTGCCTACATACATGGCACCCCATCCTACTACGCCCCCCGCACCTTCTGTCGTTAACCCATGGCGCACCTTCCATAATCGACCGATCTGTTTTTCATGTAGTTTTGTGGGACATATAGCACGCTACTGTTGCCGTCGCAACTTCTAGCCCCCGGACCGTGTAAATTCTGCAAATTGCCAGGCTGCCCAGAATCCCCAGCGACCGTCTTCCCCTATCGCCGACTCGTCCCCACGACGCCCTGTCGACTCTCGCCGGTCATTACCACACCGTCACCGATCTGTCTCCCCGATGCTTCGTCGCATGAGCCCCGCTCGAGAGGAAAACTGACAGCCGCAGTTCCGGAGGCAAGAACTGCGTCGTCGTCGAACTCTCCAAGACCTCCTCTTTGTCCGCCCAGCAAATTTATAGCGCTAGTAGAAGCTGTTGTTGTCCGTGCACTTGTCGACACCGCCGTCGTTTCTGTAATTAGTGGAAAACTGTGTCGCGATTTGAGAAAATTTACAACGCCGATTACGAATCTTGCTCTGCGTACAGCCACCTCCCATTTTATCGCGCCGATGGCTCAGTGCACAGCAAATGTTCTTATTCAAGATGTTTGGTACGCCATCAACTTTGTTGTTCTTCCGCGTTCATCTTACGACATCATACTAGGATGGGATTTCCTTTCTACCCACCAGGCCCTCGTTGACTGCGCTCGTGCTGAATTTACGTTGACTCCGTGCCTTGATATCGACCACCACAGTCCCTCGAAAGTGTTTGCCGCACCTGATGTCCCCATCGCGCCTTTCTCCGCCGTCCTAGTGCCTGTGTTTTCCCCTTCTGCCACTAACTCGACGCTCCTGTTCCAACCAACTACAGCTAGTGCGCACCACCGAACCATCGTCCTCTCATTCGCCATTATTAACTTTTCCAATCGTTCGGCGGTACTTTATGCGTGCAACGTCTATGCTTGTCCATACATCCTGCTATGCGGCGAGTGTCTGGGGAGTCTCGAGACCTTATATTGTATTTTCGAAGACCCGATGTATCCAGACAAACCATTTCTACCGACTTGTGTCATTACACCCGCTACTGACGCCAATGACCCTATGGATGTATTCCGCAAGTCCATTGATTGGCACCAAACGCCTGGGCAGCAGGAACAGCTGATCAAGCTCCTCCAGCGTTTTCGAGCCTCGTTTGACCACAATCAGCCTTCCTTACGTCGAGCGTCATCGTTGTTCACCGTATAGATACCGGTCAAGAAACACCATTACGACAGCGTTCATATCGCGTGTCAACTGCCGAACGCCCAGCCATCATTGAACAGGTCGACTATATGCTGAAACGTGGCACCGCTGAAACGTGGCAGGGACTGCTTGACGTGCAACCGTCAAGCAGTCCCTGGGCCTCTCCAGTTGTGCTGGTGAAGAAGAAGGATGGTTCCATCAGGTTCTGCGTGTACTACCGACGACTCAACCGAATCACGCGCAAGGATGTCTATCCGCTGCCACGCATTGACGATGCATTGGACTGCCTACAGAGAGCGGAATTTTTCTCCTCTTTAGATCTGCGCTCTGGATACTGGCAGGTACCCATGGCAGAGGCTAATCGCGAAAAAAACAGCTATCATCACGCCCGATGGGCTTTACGAATTCACATTCATGCCCTACGGCGTCTGCAACGCGCCAGCTGCTTTCGAGCAAATGATGGACTCTATCCTTCGAGGTCTCAAATGGAACGCTTTCCTTTGTTATTTAGATGACATTGTCGTCTTTTTAACTGATTTGGCAGCCCATTTAACCCGCCTCGAGAAATTCCTCGCTTGTATCTCTGCCATGGGGATGCAACTAAATCTGAAGAGATGTCATTTCCCCGCTCAAAAGCTAACGATTCTTGGCCACGTGGTTTCGAAAGACGGCATTCTTCCTGACCCTGCCAAACTTACAGCCGTTTCAGCGTTTCCCGAACCGACCACCATAAAACACCTCCGAAGCTTCATAGGTCTTTGCTCCTACTTCCGGCGCTTCGTCCGCAATTTCACGATAATCATCAACCTTTTGACCAAGCTCCTTGCCGGCTCTAGAGACCTTTTGGCCTGGTCTGCCACGTGTGACAATTATTTCAATGAAATGCGCCGCCTCCTCACGTCGCCGCCTATTCTGTGACACTACGACCCATCGGCACCCACAGAAATCCACACCGACGCTAGTGGTGTTGGGCTAGGTGCTACTCTTGTGCAGGAAAAAGACGGCTTCAAAGAGTACGTGGTTGCCTACGCAAGCCAAACTCTCAGCAAAGCCGAAATCAACTATTCCGACACTGAAAATGAATTCCTCGCTATTATTTGGGCGATAGAGAAATTTCGACCTTACGTGTACGGGCGCCCTTTTGACGTCGTGACTGACCACCACGCCCTCTGCTGGTTGTCTTCACTGAAGGATTCAAGTAGTTGCCTCACCCGATGGGCGTTACGTCTTCAAGAATATGATATTTGCGTGGTCTATCACTCCGGCCGGAAACATTCGGACGCAGACGCCCTCTCCCGTTCACCCCTACCCCCTGACCCGGCCTACTGCGAAAGTCTTATCTGTGATGCCACTGCCGTCACTAACACCGACATGCCATCTGAGACGCGCAAGGACCGTTGGGTTGCTTCGATTCTAGACATTCTGGCTGGGCGGACGGCTTCTCCCCCTATTCGCACGTTGCGTCGGCAAGTCGAGCTCTTCACCACTCACGACGACGTGCTGTACCGACGAAACTACGCACCCGGTGGACGTCAGAGGCTACTCGTGATTCCACGTCATCTGGAATCCGAAATTTGTTCCACGTTTTATGACGACCCCCAATGTGGCCACGCAGGTTTCCAGAAGATTCTCGCATACGTTCCGATAAAACTGGCATGGCATGTACCGTGTTATACGACAGTACGTTCGGGCTTGCTCGACGTGCCAGAGACGAAAGACTCCCCCTCATCAAGCCAGTGGTACCTTATTACCCCTACCATGCCCATCCCGACCATTCGACCGTGTCGGCATCGATATCTATGGTCCGGTTCCCAACACTGCAGACGGTAACTGCTGGATCATAGGTGCCGCCGACCACCTCACGCGATATGCCGAAACTACATCCCTTCCCTCGTCTACAGCAAACGACGTTGCGACTTTCGTTCTTCACAACATCGTATTACGTCATGGAGCACCTCGGGAGTTACTGAGCGATCGTGGTCGCGTATTGTTGTCAGACATCATCACAGCATTGCTGCGTGAGTGCCACGTCGTTCACCGCACTACAAGTGCCTACCACCCCCAACCAATGGAATGACAGAGCGCTTCAACCGCACCCTTGGTAACATGCTTTCTGTGTACATCTCGTAAGACCACTCCAATTGGGACCGAGTGCTCCCGTTTATCACGCTCGCCTATAATACCGCCATTCAAAGCACTATTGGGTTCTCTCCTTTTTTCCTCTTTTACGGACGTGAACCTTCTTGCACTATGGACACCATTCTTTTTTACAGACCTGACTCAATAGAGTCCACGACTCTGTCTCAAGCCGCTACATACGCTGAAGAGTGCCGCCAATTGGCAAGATCATTCAAAATCCAAGATCAAGGACGCCAAAAGCACCACCATGACGCATCAGGTAACACTACTTCATACGATCCCGGTGCACTCGTCTGGCTGCATGTCCCTTCTGCTACACCTGGCCTCTCTACCAAGTTGGTCCCCAAGTATCACGGCCCACATCGTATACTACAGAAAACGTTACTGGTGAATTACCTCATCGAGCCACTGGAACCATCTTCTGAACAATGTCGTCATGGCCAGGAAATTGTGCACATGTCGAGACTTGAGCCCTGCTACGACACTCTCGTGTTTACTTGTCCATAAGTCGTCAGGATGGCTCCTTATTTCGTGGGGAGTAATTGTAATGAATCTGAATAACGGACGCTCTCTTGCTACTGAAGAAGGCGATGTTGATCGGTGGCGCACGCCACTCGCGGTAGCCATACCTGCCTCTTGAAGCACCTTTCGCCAAGCTGCGTCTGAAGCTTTCTCGACGTACAACACCTCTATTTCAATGTATATATATATATATATATATATATATATATATATATATATATATGTATATTGTGATGTAACGTTGAAGGCAACCTTTATTAGGCCCAGAAGACACGATGAAGCGACCACACCCAAGGCACAGAACTCAGGCAAGCCAAATCCTCGCAGCAGATGAAGATGACGACCACTCATGATGATGAATATGTGTAAAGATAGTAGATGTGCTTAATGAATGCCTACACTAACTCCCCCCCTCCGTGAAAGCGGTCATCCTGACCGCAGTTCTTGGCTGCAGTTTAAAGCGAAGAGGAACGCCGTGTGAAAGGCTTCATGCGGGATACGTGGACTATTTCTGCTGCCCTGTAGCGGTGGTCCATCGGAAGAAGAACGGGTGCCACGCGATAATCCACAGGAGACGTTTGCTCCAAGACAGTTTAGGGGCCAATAAAACGTAGTTAAAACTTCTACAGGCCGGGAGGGCGAATGGGTGTAAGAAGGAGGACTTCGTCGCCAGGGCTGAAGGACACGGCACGATGAGAGGCATCATATTCAAGCTTGCGATCTTGCTGCTTGGCTTCAGTGTTGACGCGAGCCAGCTGGCGGCAATGAAGTAGACGAGACACGTATTCTTCACTTGAAGATGAACATGGTTTGACAGGCGCAGAGAAGAACGAAAAATCGAGGAAAGAAGAGGGGAAGGGACCATGGACGAGGTAGAACGGCGAGTAACCGGTTGTGCGCTGTACAGAGGTAGTATACGCAAAAGTGACAAATGGCAAAATGGTGTCCACGTTTCTGTGGTCGGGTTCGATATACATCACTATCATATCTGACAGTGTACGATGAAAGCGCTCAGTCAGGCCGTTCGTCTGAGAATGGTAACTGGAGCTTGTTTTGTGTGTAGTGCCGGATGTCTTGAGCACTTCTTCTACGAGTTCTGGAAGAAATACTCTTCCACGGTCATTCAGAATTACACGAGGAGCTCCGTGTCGAAGGATTATTGCTCTAAGATTGAAGTCAGCCACTTCCGAAGCTGATGCAGAAGGCACGGGAGCTGTTTCAGCGTAGCGGGTCAGGTGGTCGACAGCTGTAACTACCCATCGATTGCCCGTGACAGTCATAGGAAGCGGATCATACAGGTCAACGCCAACTACCTCGAATGGTTGCAGGGGATACGGTAGCGGTTGTAATTGTCCACTTCGAGTTGATGTAGGTAGCTTGCGACGCTGACAAAAGGCGCATGAGGCAACGTACTTCGCGACACAGGTGGACAAGCCCAGCCAGTAGAAGTGACATCTTATGCGGTCATGCGTTTTCTGGAAGCCCATGTGTCCAGCAGACATGTCATCGTGATATGTCTTGAGGACTTGAGCCCGACGAGTTCGAGATAGAACGGGCACCCAGCGTTGACCATCAAGGTGGTAGATATTACGGTACAGGACGTGGTTGTTGAGCTTGAATTGCGCCAGCTGTCGGCGAAGACGGGCGTTAGGGGGCCGACAAGTCCCGTCAAGACGGTCCATGATGCAGCGACAGTAAGGGTCAGCACATTGGTGAGATAAGAACAAACCACACTCGCTTGGAGTAGTTGGGTCCACAGTAGCTAATGACGAAACATGTAGGGAAGAGACGGCCGAAAGCTCATCGAGTGCGGCAGTGGCGGGTTTGTTAAGTGGCTCCGAAGAGAGCGGGCAACGCAAAAGTGCGTCGGCGTGTGGATGTTTGTTTGCTGACTTGTATGTAATCGTGAAGTCTTATTCTTGTAAGCGAAGAATCCAGTGACCAAGGCGGCCGGACAAGTTCTTGATTGTCGAGACAAGGCGTGATGGTCCGTAACCATAGTAAAGTGGCGGCCGCGGAGATAAGGTCGAAACTTTCGTATCGACCATACGACCGCTAGGCACTCCTGTTCGGTGATGATATAATTCTTGTCGGCAGGGGTCAGTGCATGGCTCGCGCATGCGACGATTTTCTCACGTGAAGATTTGTCTCGCTGTAGGAGAATTCCACCAATGCCTCTACCACTGGTGTCTGTATGCAGGAGCGTAGGCGCGGTTTCGTCCAAATGGCTGACACAATGGCGACGCCTGATCCGAGCAACTTGTGCAATGGTGAAGCTATTGGGGCGAAGTCTCGAATCAATCGGCGAAAATAAGAAGCGAGGCCGAGGAGACTGCGCAAATCTTTGGCTTTTTCAGGACGCGGGATGTGTTGGACAGCGGAAATCTTGTCTGGATCGGGATGAATACCGTCCTTGTTTACGATGTGGCCTAACACTTTAATCGATGTGGCCTAACACTTTAAGCCACGTAAGAACTTCGTCAAGTCGTTGCAAGTGCTGAGGGAAGGTTGACGAGAAAATAACGATATCGTCTAAATAGCACAAGCAAGTCTTCCATTTCAAGCTTCGTAAAACTGTGTCGATCATCCGCTCGAATATTGCTGGAACATTGCAAAGGCCGAATGGCATGACGTTGAATTCGTAAAGCCCATCTCGTAATGAAAACGCTGTCTTTTCTTTGTAATCCTCGTGCATGGGTATTTTCCAGTAACCTGAACGCAGGTCTATGCTTTAGAAGTACTCGGCACCTTGCAATGAATCCAAAGCATCACCTATGCGCGGCATGGGGTAAACATCCTTGCGGGTAATCTTATTAAGTGCTCTGTAGTCCGCGCAAAATCTCACGGAGCCATCTTTTTTCCTTGCTAAAACAACAAGGCATGACCAAGGACTCGCGGAGGAACGTATAATGTTTTGTTGCAGCATATCAGCTACATATTGTTCAATGATCTCACGCTCAGACAAAGAGACGTGATATGGTCGACGGCGTACGATGGATGTGCCATTGGTCAAGATACGATGCCTAATAATGGACGTCTGTTGCAGAGATGAGGAATGGGCATCAAACAATCTTCTATGCTTTTGTAGCAAGGCAAGCAACTCATCTGTCTGTGAAGAGGTCAGTTCTGGACTAATAGTTGCAGCAAGAACAGAAACGCTTGATGAACGTCCAATAAAAAGAAGGTCAGAACACGCTGGCATAAGCGGGACAACAGAGACAGGTTGGGATTCAGTAAGGGAAGCCATCGTGGTGCCTTTAGGAATGAGAATTTTCCGAGACGTCTGGTTTGTAGCGTAGAGAAGTCCGGAGCCATTGTGGAACCGCGCTAGACATGAAGCAAGGGCTATACCTCTTGCTAGAAAGCGCTCAGATGGTTGAATAAATACGTCACCAGAGTCGATCACAATACAAGTGATGGTAACTATTCGCTGATGACCAAGTGGTAGCTCGGTATCTTCAGCAGCGAGCAAGCGAACGGGCTTGTCATCCGCATACAGAGCATTGTCAGTTTCTATCATATGAACAATATTTTCTCGACAGCAGATGGAAGCATTTGCCGTAGACAGAAAATTCCAGCCTAATATAAGCTGGTGGGCACACGAACTCAGCACAGCAAATTGCACAAAATGAAGAAGACCAGCTATAAAAACACGAGCGGTGCACATAGCGGCCGGTCTAATGGCGTCCCCTGAGCAGCGAGCAGTGTAGGTTCATCATAAGGGGTGGTGACTTTTCGGAGACGTGAGCACAAGGAACGATCAATCACAGACAAACAAGCACCAGTGTCTATTCAAGCGTCCACGTACACACCTTCTATTAAAACAGATAACCTTCTATTAAAACAGATATCGTATTATATGGACGTATTGGAGGAATTTCAGTCGTTTCGTTCGATGCAGTTTTTCCTCCAAAAGCTGCAGAGATTAGTTTTGCGGGCATTGGTTGGTGAATTGCGAGACCGGAAGCAATGGAGACGTGGAGCGGCGGAGGGGTGAGGGTGAGCGGCGTCTAGCAGAGTGGTAAGAAGTGGTTGGCTCAGATGTCGCAGTTGGAGACGGTGAGCGACGTAGCGGCGGATCATAAGGACGACGTTGGAAAGCGTACCAGCTTGTCCCATCATCCCGTCGGTGGGTGTCGAATGCATGACGCTCGTCCTGCTGACGCTTCCGACAGACGCGTGCAATGTGGCCCCGATAGCCACAGTAATAATAGATCGGACGAGGCGGCCGCCATGGTGGGTGAAAGGGCTGGCTAGGCGCACTCGGGGTTAACGAAGCAAGTAGGACAGGTGTCGAGTGTGCGGGCATCGGTTTTACGACGGGTGGTGAGCCAGCGAGGACTTGAGCGTACGTCAGCTGGAGTCGAGGTACTGGAGAGCCTACATACGCTGGCCCGGTCATGGACGCCAACTCCTCTTTGATAGCGTCGCGCAAAACAGCGTTGGAGGGGGAAGGTGGACTCGGTGTCATTGAGAAGCCGAAAGATTGCAGCTCTTCCCGTATAATCACCCGGATCATGGCACGCAATGAGGCTTCAGTCGTAGTGGTGTTTTCAGCGCTGTCCGGTGGGAACCGTTGGGACTCAAGTTCCTCTAGGCGTTGGCACGTGGCTACAACGTCAGCGACCGTGGTCGTGTTTTGTATGACCAAGGCATTGAACGCGACCGTTCCGATCCCTTTCAATAGATGACGAACTCTCTCTGATTCAGACATGGACGTGCTGAAACGGTGACAGACAGCAAGCACATCCTCTATGTACGATGTGTAAGACTCACTGCATTGTTGCTTGTGAGCATCCAGTGTCTTCTTCGCGAGAGCTGAACGAACCACCGAGGTGCCGGAAATTCGGCGAAGCTGTTGCTTGAAACGTGTTCAGTCCGTAATGTCCGTTTCATGATTGAAAAACCATGTTTTCGCTACACCTGTCAGATAGAAAGAAACACGACGAAGTTTGGTAGGATCATCCCAGTTGTTAGTGGAACTCGCTCGATTGAACTGGTTCAACGAATCCTCCACATCTTCACCTCGAAGTCCGGTGAACGTAGGCGGCTCACGCTGGTGCGCGGTGATAATCCACGATGGATAGGCCGCGGTAGCCGGGGCCATGGAGGTAGACACAGAAGCGCCGGTTGGCTCGTCCTGAGGCATGTTACCGGACACCTGGCACAAGTGACGACCTGAGCGGAGCTCTAGGAGGCCGATCGGGCTAGAAGAGGATAGAAGATCGTAGAGCACACTCTACCACTTGTTATGTAACAGTGAAGGCAACCTTTATTATGCCCAGAAGACACGGTGAAGCGACCACACCCGAGGCACAGAACTCAGGCAATCCAAATCCCCACAGCAGATGAAGATGACGACCGCTCATGATGATGAATATGTGTAAAGATAGTAGATGTGCTTAATGAAAGTGTACTATATATATATATATATATATATATATATATATATATATATATATATATATATATATATATATATATATATATATATATATATATATATATATATATATATATATATATATATATATATATTGTGTCAAAGCCTTCGAACAGTGGGTCGTCCTCTTAAGTGCCTTCTAGTGGGTCGCCCTTTTCATAAAAAGAAGAGCAGCTCGTGCAGAGAGTCGGTCCCCGCATTGACTGTCGCTGTCATGGATCATCAACGAGTGTCGGCCAATAAACGTCTTAACAATTTGGTGGAGAGTGCTGAGAGTGCTGCGCCCTTCATCTATCTTCAGTTCGCATTCGATGCCCTTGGAGCTTCGATCCCGTACCGTACCTTCTACCATGCACCAGGACGCCGCTCAGCAAACGCTTCCTTCTACGCTGATGCCATGTCCCGGTGTCCCCGCATCCGCGACTTTCCTGTTTTCACCGGAGCGGATGGCACCGACGTCGAGGACTGGCTGGCTATGTACGAACGCGTGAGCGTCCCCAACCATTGGGACGAGGCAGCTAAACTCGGTAACCTGTTTTTTCCACCTTGCGGGTGTGGCCGGAATGTGGTACAACAGCCACGCATCTGATTTCCCGAATTGGTCTGCTTTTAAAACCGCTGTCGTCGACGTGTTCGGCCATCCTGCCAGTCGTAAACTGCAAACCGAACAGCGTTTACGTGAACGAGCACAGCAGACTGGCGAGTCCTTCACAAGGTACATCAAGGACATCTTTACTTGCGCAAGAAAGTCGACCTGAGCATGTCCTGACAAAATCATGCATGTTCTAAAAGGCATCGCCGACGATGCCTTCACCATGCTCCTGGCCAAGAACCCTCACACTGTGGCAGAAGTCATTACAATATGCCAAAGTTACGACGAGCTGCGGCGACAGCGCTTGATGACCCGTCGACGGCCACCACGTGATGCTGGTTTCTCGGCTTTGTCAGCAGTTCCTGACCACACAACCTTGCTCGCCTAAATCAAGTCATTCGTGCGTGAGGAAGTTGCCCGCCAGGTCTCTTTACTGGCTTTTGCTCTCCCGCAACATGCTCAGCAGACATCAAGTACACTTCTACCTCCGCTCCGCCGAGTCATTCAGCAGGAAATCGCGGAGGTCGTTCCTGAATATCACCAGCCGCCTCCTGTATCTGCGCCACTTAGCTACGCCCAATTCGCAGTCAGGCCGCCCCCACCTATTACTGTGGCTTGCCCCCTAAGTTAGGCCGAAACCATCACGAGGCCCCAGGCCTTCGAAGAAACTGTGTCGCCTACATACGCCGACGTCATCCACGTGCCCCGAGTGCCACCCACCATGCACTCATATCAGCAGCCGGCTCGCCCATCGCGTTCTGTGACTTGGATGGGACCCGCGAACTGATGGCACACTGCTGACAATCGCCCCATCTGCTTTGCTTGTGGTTGCGTCAGTCATGTAGCACGCTATTGCAATCGTGTAGAGCAACCGCAGGTCGCCTCGAACTTTCCCAGCCAATCAAGCCGCTCTTAGGACCAACCGCCGCCTATGTCACCGTCGTCCCGCGCCACTCCGTCTACCCGCCGTTCACCATCTCCACGACGTCGTTCACTGTTGCCGATGCGGCCACGTCCACTCGAGGGCGACCAGGAAAACTAGTCGTCACAGTCCACGAGGCAAGGGCTGCGACGCTGTTGAACTGCGGAAGCCCTCAGAAAAGCCCGTCGAACGTGATAGACGTACTTGTGGATGGCGTTCGTGCATCTGCCCTTGTAGATACTGGAGCCGCCGTATTCGTCACGAACGTAAAACTTAGCCGATTACTGCGCAAAGTGTCCACGCCACTCTCCGGGCTCTCCCTCCGTACAGCCAGCGCCCAACGCATTAACCCTACGGCGATGCGCACAGCCCGCCTTATGATTCAGGACGTGATGTATGCGGTCGAATTCATCATAATTCCTTCATGCTCTCACGATGTCATCCTAGGATGGGATTTTCTCTCCCGCCATGACGCCGTCATTCATTGCGCACCAGCAGAAATAGAACTCACACAATTCTCTTCTTTCACGCCGGCCGTCAGTCCATCTGCTGCAAGCAAGTTACTCGTCAGAGATGACACCCAAGTGCCTGCAAACTCATCCGCGACGGTGTCAGTCTACTGCACAAGCCTTTTTGACACCGCTGCACTCCTCTCGCCATCTCATCATGTTTTCATCAGAAAAGGCTTGCTGATTTTTTTCGCGACGGTGCAACTCTCTCACGGCAGCACCACTATTTTTGTAGTGAACTCATCCCCGTACAGCGTTAAGTCGGCGCGAGGGGAACGTCTCGGCAGCGTGGAACCCATCGAAGATGAAGAAGTTATGGATCAACCCGATGACACGCACTGCTCCAGTTCCAGTAGGCTTAGTGCTCTTTCGACATCTGCTTCATCATCCGATGATGTATTCGGTCCCTCCATTCCCGACAACTTTACGCCAGGCCAGCTTTCCCAGCTTCTGGGCCTCTTGGAAGAATTCCGGTCTTCTCTTGATGTCGCCCAACCTTCTCTCGGCCGCACATCCACCGTTACGCATAGCATTGACACAGGCACACAGCCACCATTGCGGCAACGTCCATATCGCGTATCCTCACAAAACGTCAAGTAATCAACGAGCATGTCGACGACATGCTTCCCCGTGATGGTATTAGACCCTCTAGCAGCCCCTGGGCGTCTCCTGTCGTTCTCGTCACGATGAAGGACGGTTCTGTGCGGTTCTGTGTGGACTACCGACGTCTCAACAAGATCACTCGTAAGGACGTGTACCCACTACCACGGGTAGATGACGCCATTGACAGCCTACAAGGAGCAGAATTCTTTTCATCCCTCGATTTACGCTCAGGGTACTGGCAAGTACCTATGGCTGAGGAAGCTCGACCGAAGACCGCTTTCGTCACCCCCAACGGCCTGTACGAATTCAACTTCATGCCGTTTGGGCTGTGCATTGCGCCCGCCACCTTTGAGCGCATGATGGATACTGTTCTGCGTGACCTGAAATGGCACACATGCCTGTGCTACCTCCATGACGTCGTCGTTTTCGCTACGGACTTCCCGACGCATCTTCAACGCCTACGGCATGTTTTAACGCGTCTGAGTGACGCCAGTCTGCAAGTGAACCTAAAGAAGTGCCGATTTTCAGTTTGGCAGCTGACAATACTCGGCTACGTCGTGTTCAGGAACGGGATTCTCCCTGATCCAGCTAAGCTTCAGACCGTGACCGAGCTCCTCGAACCGACATCCGTCAAAGAACTGCGCAGTTTCGTAGGGTTGTGTTCCTACTTTCGGCGCTTCATTCGAAACTTCGCGACTATCATATCGCCGCTGACGAAGCTCCTGGGAAGTAACGGGCCTCTCCATTCGTGGTCATCACAGTGCGATGACGCTTTCACAACGCACCGTCGTTTGTTGACGTCGCCTTCCATACTCCGCCACTACGACCCTACGGCCCCTACAGAAGTACACACGGATGCCAGTGGTGTCGGCGTCGGCACTGTCCTTGCGCAGCGCAAACCAAGGTTCACGAAATATGTCGTGGCGTATGCAAGCCGTACGCTTACTAAGGCCGAGACTAATTACACCGTCACCGAGAAGGAATGTTTGGCAATCGTCTGGGCCCTTACAAAGTTCCGACCTTAATTGTATGGTCGCCCATTTGATGTCGTCACCGACCATCACGCACTATGCTGGTTGTCATCATTGAAAGATCCCTCAGGCCATCTCGCCCGCCGGGCACTTCGCCTGCAAGACTACGACATCCGCGTGCTCTACCGCAATGAAAGGCAACATGCTGACGCTGACGCCCTGTCGCGCTCTCCCTTGCCTGACGACAATGCCCACAACTCAGCATCTCACCTTGTCATTTCTTACATTAGCATTCATACGATTGCTACTGAACAGCGCAAAGATAAATGGATCATCTCACTGATGGACTTCCTGGCTGATCCATCCATTCCATCCACTCGCGCGTTGCGTCGTCAAGCTCACCATTTCGCCGTTCGCGACGACCTCCTACACAGGCGCAATTACAATGGTGACGGCCGCGAGTGGCTACTAGTCGCAGTATGCGCTCTGACATATGCAATTTCTTTCATTCCGATCCACAATGTGTGCACTCCGGGGTATCGAAGCCTTACCACCGCATTCTTCAACGGTACTTTTGGCGCGGCAGTACCGCTACGTGCAGAAATTCGTTCGCTCCTGCATAGATTGTCAGCGCCAAAAAGCTTCCACGCACCTGCCACCGGTAGGTCTGCAACCTCTACCTTGCCCTGCCAGGCCCTTTGGGCGCGTTGGCATCGATTTGTATGGACCACTTCCACTGACGTTGGCTGGTAACTGTTGGGTCATTGTCACTGTGGACCACCTCACGCAATACGTTGAAACGGCCGCTCTCCCCGCGGCTACACCTAGTGATGTGGCCTCCTTCCTGCTCCAACGATTCATTCTGCGACACGGTCCACCCCAGGAACGGCTCAGTGACCGAGGCCGTGTCTTCCTGTCTGAATTCGTTGAAGCTATTCATAAAGCGTGCAACGTTGTTTAACGCAAAACTGCTGCTTATCACCCTCAGATGGTCTCACCAAATGCGTCAACCGTACACTCGGTGACATGCTCTCCAAGTAAGTCGCCGCCGATCACACAAATTGGGATTGCATTCTACCCTTCGTCACCTACGCATATAATACCACCCCTCAGAGCACCACTGACTTTTCACCTATCTTTTTATTTTATGGAAGGCACCAGTCGCACACCATCGACGCGATACCTCCGTGCAAGCCAGATCCGTCTGTGTGGGCGCCTATTTCTGCTACAGCCAAGCTTGCTGAAGAGTGTCGAGAGCTTGCAAAGACCTTTACTGCGCAAGATCAAGAGCGGCAAAAAAGCATTCGCACTGACGCCCGCACTACGCGCCCACGTTCCTCCCTGGAGCGCTCGTCTGGCTCTCGATCCCTACAACTGCAACTGACATATCTTCAAAACTATTGCCCAAATACGAAGGCCCCTACCGTGTCGTGAAATAAACTTCCCCTGTCAACTAGTTGATTGAACTCATCGAACCATCTTCGGACATTGCGCCATCGAGGACGCGACATTGTTAACGTGGAGCGCCTCAAGGCCTACCATGACCCATTCATCGTAACGACCTGTTAGGTCGCCAGGCGGCTCCCTTTTCGTACCCGGGGTAGTTGTGGCAAAGCCTTCAAACAGTGGGTCCTCCTCTCCAGTGTCTTCTAGTGGGTCGCCCTTTTCATAAGAAGAGCAGCTCGTGCAGAGAGTCGGTCCCCGCATTGACTGTAGCCTCGGATATGTCCTGGATAACATTCGGCCACTTTCGCTTGCTTCAAACTTAGTTAAAATAATTGAAAGAATTCTTCATAGAAGGCTCAGTTAATTCATCGCTCGTCAGGACATCCTTTCACCAAGGCAAGTAGGATTTAGACAGGGGTGCTCTATATGGTCGGCCCATGTTGATTTGGAAAGCCGAATTCGCCTTGCAAAAGTATCTGGTGAGCTTTCTGCATTAGTCACGTTTGATATTGCAAAAGCCTACGATAGTGTGGAATACACTACACTAATTTCAAGATTAGTGGACTGTGAGGTTCCCAAGTACATTACATCTTGGGTTCAGGAGTTTCCCTTTGATAGACAGTTTTTCGGTTGCCACGAGGGAATTACTTCTGCCTGATATAAGCAAACCAGAGGTGTTTCGCCACGATCAGTCCTGTCACCTCTTTTATTCAATATATCATTATCATCTATTCCCGTTCATAAAAAAGTTCCTCTTTACGTCTATGCCGATGATATTGCTTTTTTCTCGTCATCCCGAGATATCAATCGTTTGTATCAAATCTTACAGTCATATTTCAGTGAGTTTGAAGTATGCCTTGGCGGGCTGTCTTTTTCACTTAATGTTAGCAAATGTGCTCTGCTTGTATTCTCTCTATCCGTTCCCGTATTTCTTTCACTGCATTACTGAAATGATTCGATTCCACTAGTAACAGCGCTAAAATATCTTGGTATTATTTACGTGTACAATTTAAATTGGCAGCAACAAATAAAATCAAACACCCGTAAAGCAGAAAGCGCCGTAGAATTGCTCCACCGGTTTTGCAATAAGATTTCAGGGATGCGCAGGGATACGTTACTTATAATATACAAACTTTACGTACGCCCAATTTTCGAGTTTGGCTGCGTTCTGTTTTCTGGAAGTGCTGAGTACAAATTAAGACCTCTTATATTGCTAGAAAGGCAAGCTCTGCGGCTGTGTCTCGGGCTACCTGTGTGTGTCACGAATAGCATGCTTTATTTGGAAGATAGAATCGTTCCACTTGATGCTAGATTTCGACAGCTTACTGTGCAGACATTTTTAAAACTTTACGATGCGCCCCTCTTCTGTTCACAGACAGTTTTCATCAAACATCCAGTTTCTTTCTTTCAGCGCCCGTGATTTCGTTATCAAAGACCCCAAGTCATTTTCGTCGAGTCTCTGTTATCAAATCTTCACGTTTCCCTCCGGCATTTAACTCCCCAAACCCAATGCTCAGTGCCAGTTGACTTAATTTTCGATGACAGTTTTCAAAAAATGCCAAGTTACTTCCAAAGCATGTTCTGGAGGGCCTCCTTCAAGACCATCTCAGTCATTTTCCTAAATACGTAGTAAGTTCGACGGACGCAACGCAAAATCTTCAGAACGCTGGAGTAGGTATTTTTTCTCATCAGCCTAATAGGTCTTTTGTGCTCCGATTGCCTGACTTCACACCGATTTATCTCGCAGAAATTCTGGCTATTACATTGGCTCTTCGAAAACTGAATTATCAGCAATCAAAAGCTATTATTATTTCGGATGCTTTGTCTGTACGTACTCATCTACCGTCCGCAAAAAGTCTCCTCTTCTCAGGATATTTTGGTCTTTCGCACCGCATAGCCTATCAGATGTTCGGTTTATTTGGGTCCCCGAGCATGCTGGAATTGAACTAAATGAAATTGCTGATTCGCTCGCTTCGGCATCTTTAAATTTCCCGGCGATGCTAGTAGCTCCACAGTTTCCTTTTATTACTGCCGAACGATTCACACGCCTGTTAATTTTAAAAATCAACGAAACGTCACCTCTACAATCTGAAGAATTTTCGCACTTGCAATTCACATGGAACACCACAAAATGCCTTTCCCGTCAATGTGAGGTGACCCTCCCAAGCTTTCGCTGTAGAGTTCCTCTGTTAAATGTTTATCTCAACAAATCAGGATTTTCATTACCGCCCTATGTGTAGTTTGCAATGAACCGGAAACAATAGATCACTTTCTTCTCACATGCCGCCGCTTCGCCTCACTGCGCCGAATAATTCTTGAAAGACCGATTGGTATGCTCGGATTTCCAGTCAATACATCCACCCTATTATCGTTTGGAGCCAGTCAGTTGGGTGTGGGCCGCAGTGCTATTCTGTCAGCGCTACATAAATTCATTCAGGCGACCAGAAGGATACGCTGCTAGTGGTACTGCCAGATATATCCAATTCTTTCTCCCCCTTCCTCATTCTTGTTAAGTTGCTTTATAAGTTCTGGTTTATGGCATTCTTGTGCAATTTTTTTCACGTTCTTTCAAAGGAACATTATTATTGTTCCTATCTAATTTCTGTTTACTTTTTAGCAAGCGTTGTAAAAAATGATCTATTATGAGGTACAGTGTGGCCAATTCCCCATATGGGTACGAGCCAAGATCTCCTAGGAGACAAGACAAGACTGTCGCTGTCGTGGATGATCGACGAGCGTCCGCAAATAAACGTCTTAATATATATATATATATATATATATATATATATATATATATATATATATATATATATATATATAATATATATATATATATATATATATATATATATATATATATGACGTATGAAGTAATGGTTGGTAGAAGCTGAGGAGGAAGAAGTGCAGAATAGAACAAACATGGCGTATGAGCCAGGCCACGTCGTCCAGGCATAATAGCGTCACACAAGTCGGCAGGATGAAGACCTGGCGGCCACTTCATCAACCAGCCACCATATCCGAAAGTCTCAGCAAGACGCAGTTACCGAACGTGGACCACGAAAGTACATTCCAACACTACACCAAGACCAGCATTATGACAGCACTATCAGACGACCTTCCCAACCTCAAGTACACCGGAGCAGTGGACGATGGACCTGTACAGGACTAGTTCGACCAGTTCGAGCACCATGCAACCGCTGCATCATGGTTGGAACGGGAAAGGATCACCAACTTCACTGACTACATCTCCGGTGAGGCAGTCAAGTTTTACCTGACACACATATTCCAAAACGACGAATCATGGCAAAACATCAGGGAAGAGATGATTGCCCGTTTGAGCGACTACGACAAGGACTTCCTCATTACCGATCATCTGCATACAACCACACTCGGCCGTCACAGTCAACGCCTATTTCTCAAGAAACTTGGCGTTCCACCAGGTTTCTCTTCACGAAAGTCGTCATTTTCGAAGTCGTGGCCCCAACATACGACACGAGACATCGCTCACCCTACAGATGCCTTTCATGCTTCGTCTCGCATACATGGTCCACCACCTGGTTTTCTAGGACGCAGCTCTTCAAAGGCTCCTAACGGTCACTATTTGTGTCATAAGGACGCCTTGTTCATGGTAGACCAGCTTACACATGGGGAAAATACCAAACAACGCCAAGATGACTCAAAGAGTGAAAATCAGTATTCACGCATTGGAGCAGCTTACTCCCTATCTTACAGACTTGGCCCACCTCCTGGTTTTCCATCGCTTGGCTCTTTCGTGACTCACGATGTCCATCTCACATCTAGCACGCTCACAATGGTCGGGATAGAGCTGCGGAGCTCGAACGATGCTACGCCAAGCCCTGTACTTACCACCCAGATTCATGCGCCAGAACAGCTCGCATCGTTAGTTGCACAGAAAAAGGGCCATTCACAACTCAAACCTTACCGAACTACCCCTCTTGCAATGTTGCCGTCCAGTGCGCAGCCGCCAGAAACTCCAAACACAGAAGGCTCAGACGCATCGAACGTCGCATGCTGCCAGGCGCAAGAACCACTCATAGTGAGCCGCGAACAAGAAGCTCCTGAACTATCTGTCAACTCTGAACGTTTTTTGTCGCAAGAGTTCATTTCCACGGCACCGCAGACTTGCCGAAATTTGCATTTTCAACCTGGTGATGCGACGTCACATGTGGTACTCTCATGCAGTGGTCACTAATTCAGGAATCAAACCAATTCAGAAGCAAATCATACATCAAACCTCGTACACAGTTGTCTTTCAGAAGCGTCCGTAATCAACCACGTCACAGAAGCCTCTGAAGAGCAGGCTAGCAATGATGGCGCACCACCAACCATGCCCGATAAGCAAGAAACCTGTTCACCATGCATCAGCTGTCTACAGGACGCGTCAAATCTCAAAGTAAATGAATGTCCCATTCCAGAAGGCTTGCCACTACAGCCATCTCCTGAGCAGCATCAGCAAAGCACGCATAGCCCAGCGCGCAACGTCATGCGACAACAGAATAGACTGCAACGAAGGCATCTACAAACGCGAAATTCAACGGAAGCACACTCACCAATTGAAGAACAGCGGAAAATAAGATCTCAAACCCAAAAAGTATTCCAGGACGTCAAATTTTCTCGCACAGAGGAAAGTCGCCAGAGACGCTCCCTGCGCCTGCAGTTACACAGACCGCAACACCACGGAAAACGCCAAGAAAGATGCGGAAGCACTTCTTGCATACCGCCAGCCCGCAGGCATCACGCCGTCACAATCCGTCAAGAAGCACGCATTTTAGAAGCAAAGCGTCTGTCGCAGCCACGACTCAGATGCCAACGCATGAGACATCCGACCTTTCAACGCTACAAGGACTCCCAACCTTGTTCGTTCCTCAATACTAACCAGGTTGTGCCATGATCATTTTTAACGCTGAACGCATGGTTATGTTCTCCAGAACGCAACAGCCATTCTCGCCCACCTGAGGGCTCCTAGATATCACCGGACTACCTTTCCTGTGAACATTTTGTGCAAGTGCATGAAAACGCCAGCTGGCATGGAACTACTGCATTTTCTGGCATTATTATTTTATTATAAGACTCCATTTGTTCATGCTTTCTAGATTGTAGCTCGCGCGTTATTTCGGGGGGAGGGGGAATCGTGTGACGTATGAAGTGATGGTTGGTGGTAGAAGTTGAGGAGGAAGAAGTGCAGAATAGAATAAACATGGCATATGAGCCAGGCCACGTCACCCAGGCATCATAGCGTCATATATATATATATATATATATATATATATATATATATATATATTTATATATATATATATATATATATATATATATATATATATATATCGTAATATAGCGTCGAATATCCTCAAGACTTTTTATTGTCTCGAGTATGTGCCCCACAACCTAAACTTGACTGGTGATGATGATTATGTACAGATGAAGAGGTGGGACGCATAAATAATGCTCAAACTAATTTTCCCCGCGCACTTGAGAGGCCAGCCCGGCCGAGACTTAGGCTGGAAAGGTACGGCGAACAAAGGTTAAGACGTGAAACGCGGACTATCTCGGAGGCATGATAACGACGGTCCGAGGAACCCTCGAAGGGAGTGACAAGGTAACTGACAGGAGAGGTTCGTTCACAAACAACATAAGGTTGCAGAAAGCGTGACTGAAACTTTTCACACAATCCGGTTGTGCGAACAGGCGTCCAGAGTAGTACTTCATTTCCAGGACGGAAGGTGACATCTCGACGAAAGCTGTCATAGCGTTGCTTGCGGTCTTATTGACTGGCTTCCGTGTTGAGTTGAGCACGTTGCCGTGCCTCAGCGAGCTTGGAGACAAAATGTTCTGTCGTAGTCGTGGACGTTTTTGTCGTTACATTGAAGAAAGATGCGTCAATGGTGAATGTCGACGCACGACCATAGACGAGGAAGAAAGGTGAATACCCGGTGGTTCGTTGAACAGCGGCGTTGTGTGCAAATGTTACGTACGGCAAGATTTTGTCCTAGTTATTGTGGTTTGGTCCGATGTACATGAATATTATGTCAATTAGAGTCCGGTGAAATCGCTCTGTCAGGTCATTTGTCGGCGGGTGGTAAGCGGACATGGTCTTGTGAACTGTGCCACAATTCTTTAGGATTTCGTCAAGAATTGTGGACAGGAAGGCCTTGCCTCGGTCACTCAACAACGCGGGAGGTGCACCGAGACGCAACACAATGGCTTCTGAAGAGAAGGCGGCAACGTCTGCGGCAGAGCTAGTGCGTAGAGGAGCGGTCTCCGCGTATCGTGTGAGGTGGTCGATGGCTGTGACGGCCCGCTGGCGTTACAGAATGTGGCCCGACGAGGTCTATTCCAAGAACGACAAATGGTGCATCAGGACATAGAATGGGTTGTAATAAGCCAGCAGGAGCTGAAGCTGGTCGTTTTCAGCGTTGACAAAGTGCGCAAGAAGCGACATAATTAGCCACAAAGGTAGAAATATCAGGGCAGAAGAAACGTCTCTTAACGCGGTTGTAGGTCTTCTGAAATCCTAAGTGTCCAGCTGATGAGTCGTCGTACAATGCTGCGCGAACCTGTTTTCGTAGCGAACGGGGAAGTACTGGCACCCACCTATGCCCATCCGCATTTTGAGTATAGCTCTGCAGGACATTGTTCTCTAGCCTGAACTGCCGTAGCTGACGACGTAGTCTGGCATTAGGTGGAGAAGGCAAGCCGTTCAAGTTTCCGATGATGTGGTTACAGTAGGGGTCGTCACGTTGGTACGCGTCAAACTGGGGGCTGCTGTTTAAAGATAGTGACCCAGCAACTGCTAGGGGTGTTAACCTGAGTGAAGAGGAAGCCGCTTGATCACCGGGGGGGGGGGGGCATTGATAACAGAGGGCAGCGAGAGAGAGCGTCAGCATCCTGTTGCTGTTTGCCAGACCTGTACACAACGTCAAAAATGTACTCTTGCAAACGCAGTATCCAGCGACCGTGGTGCCCAGACATATTCTTCATCGAGGACAACCAGCATAGCGCATTGTGGTCGGTAATCACAGTGAAGTGGCGTCCATACAGATAAGGTTGACATATCTGGATGGCCCAAATGACAGCGAGACATTCCTGCTCTGTTATCGAGTATTTCTGCTCCACAGGTGTTAGTGCGTGGCTGGCATACACAACTACTCGCTCACGTGAAGTGCCGTCGCCTTGGAGGGGGAGAGCACCAATTCCGTGGCCGCTGGCATCTGTGTGCAGGAAAGTGGGTGCACTGTCATTGAAGTGACGGAGGACGGGGTCTGATTTTAAAACACGCTTAAGGGCTTAGAAAGCACTCTCGCACTCTTCAGTTCATGTGAAACCCGTTCCTAACATCAGAAACTTGTGTAACGGCCCCGCAATGGCAGCAAAGTGACGGATGAAGCGGCGAAAGTAACATGCCAGACCCACTAAACTTCGCAATTGTTTTTGAATTTCCGGACGTGGAAAACTAATTACGGCAGCAACCTTGCCATATTGGGTCAAACGCCAACTTTGCTGACAAGGCGACCCAATACTTTGATGCTTGTGCTGGCGAAGTGACACTTCTTTGTATTTAGCTGTAGACCAGCGTTCGAAATGCACGTTAGAACTTCGTCCAAACGCTCAAGGGGCTGAGGAGAAGTAGAAGAATAAATTACGATGTCGTTTAAATAACATAAACAGGTTTTCAATTTGAGACCACGTAATACAGTATCTGTCATGCGCTCGAATGTTTCTGGAGCGCTGAATAAGCCCAAAGTCACGACGTTAAACTCGTAAAGCCCGTCAGGCGTCGCAAACGCTGTTTTCTCCTTGTCTGCTTCGCGCATTGGTATTTGCCAATACCCGGACGGGAGTTCGAGGCTGGAGAAATATTCAGCGCCTTGTAGGAAGTCCAGGGCATCACCTATGCATGGCAATGGATATACGCATTTTTTCGTGACCTTATTGAGCACTCTGTAATCAACACAAAAGCGGAAAGAGCAATACTTTTTCCAGACCAACACCACAGGAGACGACAAAGAGCTCGATGAAGGTCGAATAATATTCCGTTTGAGCATGTCGGCGACGTTTTCCTCAATGATTTGCCGTTCCGCCGAAGACAAACTATATGGGTGGCGGCGTACAATGGAGCTGTCCTCGGTTTCGATGCCGTGCTCTGCAACGGAACGGAGGTGCGGCCCAGAACTTTGGAATGTACGTCAAACGAAAGGCTGTGCTTTTGGAGAAGGTTTAAGAGATCTCTCTTTTGTTCGGCAGTGAGGTGAGGACTTATGGTGTCATTTAAAGCAAACAGTGGTAGCCTTGATATCAGTTGTAGCAGACAAAGGCGGTGATTCTGCGTAAAGGGGAACCAGCCAAAAAGGCTCGCTGTCAGCGAAGCAGCTCACAGCAGTGCCCTGGGGCAGCATCACTGGTGAAGAATTTGGGTTCAAGGCAGTGACCAATGCTTTATCGTCGTTAAGCCGCACTAGGCTGGGTGCGATGGCAAGCCCCGCAGGTTTAGAGCGAACTGATGGAGCTATGAACACGTCACCGTTAACTATAGGGTCCGCAGCGATCGTGAGAATTTGTTCATCTCCGGGCGAAATGAAACAATCAGCGGCAGCAACGAAACGGAAGCTGTATGGATCGACATCGGATGAACTCTCGGTAGCTGACATATGAAATACTCGCTAACGACATGATATGAAAGCTCATGCCGAAGAAAGGAAGTCCTATCCTAAAATTACTGTGTGAGTGAACAAAGGAAGTACAAGAAACTGAATGTGGTGAAGGATGCCATCTATGAAAACGCGGACTGTGCAAACACTTGGAGGCTGAATAGGGACTCCATCTGCGCAACGAAGGGAAGGGCCATCGTATGGCGTCCTTACTTTTTTCAAGCGGGCACAAAAGTCTGCACGAATTACGGAAAGTGATGCGCCTGTGTCTACCAGTGACTCTTTGTGTATACCTTCAACATACACCAATAAAACATTCGATGGGCGGTCCGAAATAGTTTCACGCAGTTAGAAAAATGCAGATTACCCTCCCGAAGCTGCACTTTTTACTTTTCCAGTTGGCGATCGGGAATTGAAGTAGACGGTTGGAGAAGAGAAGAGGAACGACGCATTGGTGGTGAGCGGCGACGTGAGAAACGGGAACTACCAACTGAGCTGAAGTTCTGCGGAGACGGCGACTGACGTGTGCTGTTCTGATACAATCGGCAATAGGGTGGTCTAGTGGGGTAGACGTCGTCCCGTTCAAAGTTATCGTAGCTCCATATTTTATCTTGCTGACGGCCTCGGCGAAATCTTGAAATATGACCACAGCTGCCGCAATAGAAGCAAGTTGGCCGCGAAGTGCTCCAGGCGTTGTAAGGCTTTGAAGATGGTTGCGGTGCTAGTTGAGCGAACCATGCTCTTCGTGTGCTGGTCGCTGCATTGGGCTTTGTTGGGGGCACGTGCCCTAGCAGCAACCTGAGCATAAGTTGATATGGCCACAGTATATGAGCTTTGAACAGCTGTGACAGTCATCGAGGCCAGGCTTTGGTGGGGCGCAGATGTCGTTGCAGCAACGCGAGCATAACTTGGAATGGGCACGGGACGTGAACTCGGAACTGGTGTACCTGTGATCGAGGCCAGTTCCTTCCTCACGACGTCGCGTAAACTAGTAGCAGATGGCGTCGGACGGATATCGAGGTGACAAGGTGAAGCCTGTGCATGAAGTTCCTCGCGGATGATAGAGCGGATCAATGCACGCAGCTTTGTTGTATCATGACTTGAGCTCAAATCAGACATATCAGGTTGCACCCGAGCGGTCTGAAGCTCCTCAAGCCGCTGACAGGTAGTGACAACATCGACTACGGTCTTGGGATTCTGCACCACAAGCTCATTAAGAGCGACAGTCGCAATGCCTTTTAGCAGGTGGCGCACACGGTCGTTTTCCGCCATATAGTTGTCGATGCGACGGCAAAGGGCGAGAACATCTTCAATGTAAGAAGTGTAACACTCGCCGGGGCGTTGAATGCGTGCACCAAGCCTCTTCTTGGCAATATCCGAGCGCACTGGTGGAGCTGACGCGTAAAGGCGGGCCATGTCAGAAAATCTGTGGCATGGCTGAGAAACCACGTTTTTGCGCCGCCATTCATGCAACGTGGGTGAGTTGCGCAGGCTCATCCCAGTTGTTTATAACACTCACGTGGTCATACTCCTACAGCCAGTCTTCAATATCTTCACCCTGAAGCTCTGCGAACAGCGGAAGATCCTTTTGAGGACTGGTGACCCGGTGAAAAGGGTTTCATGGCGGTGGGAGCGTTGGTGAAGCTGGCGCACTGGGCTGGTCGGCTTGCGAGATTACCAAACCCAGGTTGTTTAAGCGGTGGCTTTAACGGAGCTCCAGAGATGTGCTCTAGAAGACGCTGGGACCGGGCAGCACTCTCCACCACTTGTAAGATTTGGTTGGTTCGTTCCTCGACACCTTGGCGCAACCCACCGCTTGTAAGATGGCATCGAGTATCCTCAAAACACGCATCGAGTACCCTCAAGACTCTTCTTTAGTGTCTCGCGTATGTGCCGATCAACTTAAGCTTGACTGGTGATGATGAGTATCTACAGATGAAAAGTTAGGACGCATGAATGATGCTCACATATATGTATATATATATATATGGCACAACGGGAGCGTTGTCAACAAGAATAAATATAATTATCCCCTGATAAATAACTCATCCCCTGATGAAGGGAGGACACCTCCCG
The DNA here is from genome assembly GCF_043290135.1 of Rhipicephalus microplus. Lineage (NCBI taxonomy): Eukaryota > Metazoa > Arthropoda > Arachnida > Ixodida > Ixodidae > Rhipicephalus > Rhipicephalus microplus. The sequence continues at coordinate 141,356,230 of NC_134705.1, forward strand.
AAACTGTTGGGAAATAAATATATTTATCCTTGTTGACAACGCTCCCGTTGTGCCATATCCCATACCTTCACGAAGACTAACTGGCCCATTGAAATATTCCTCCAACTAAATATATATATATATATATATATATATATATATATATATATATATATATATATATATATATATATATATATATATATTGACGCAAGGTAGGCTGGCAACTATAGTAGCCAGCATCTGAAGAGGACAACGAAGTAGATCTGTGTGCGCGTGCTCTGGTGTTCGCGTTTTCTGGCCCTTGGGTTGCGAAAGCAAACGCCCTATTTTGTACCTGCGTGCCTGTGTCTTTGTGACATTTTCTGGTGGAAGTGCTGGGCACGGTAGATGATACGGTCCCCTGAGAGCACCCCTGAGAGCACCCCTGACGCAAGTCCATCGAGTAGCTCAGCCGAACTTACCCCTGTGCACGTACGTTCCAGCCGTCGTCTCCAGGGACTCGAGCCACAGCACGGTTTGCTGCCTGAACGTCAGAGGGCTATGAATCAAACCCCGCCTAACGTCACCGCGCCAGCACCAGCGCACCTGGTTATCAACCAGCCCAAGACGCCGAAGACATTTCATGGAGCTGCTTTTGAAGATGCCGACGACTGGCTCGAGCATTTCAACCGGGTCGCCGTCATCAATGATTGGACACCAGAGCGTAAGCTACGCTATGTGTACTGCTTCCTGGAGGACTCCGCGAAAACGTGGTTTGAGAACCATGAAGCAGCGCTTACGTCATGGGAGGAGTTTCAACGGCAGTTCCTCAAGGCATTTTCTCGAGAGGACAGGAAGGAGACAGCGGAGCGTGCTATAGAGGCAAGGGTTCAAGGCCCTAACGAAAGGGTGACGACCTACGTAGAGGACATGGATCGGCTTTTCAAGCGTGCGGAGCCCTCCATGTCCGAATCCAAGAAAGTTCGCCACCTAATGCGTGGTGTTAAAGAAGAGATTTTTGCCGGCCTGATTCGAAACCCGCCTGCGACACTTGCGGAGTTCTATGAGGAAGCCACTGCCATGGAGAGGGCCCTTCAACAGCGTGCCAGACAGTATAACCGTGGTGTAAACCCAAGTGAGGTCACTTCTGTCACTCTCGGCAATGACATCAGCGCGTTGCGAGAGCTTATCAGAGCTCTCATTAAGGAAGAGCTACAAAAGATGCAGGTGACTGCTTCACCTGCAGAGCAGCTCTCCGTTGCGGAGATGGTACGCGCCGAGCTACGGCAAGCCGTTCACGCTCCCCAACTATCCGAGGCGCCACAACAGAGGCACTGCGTCGAGATGAGCTACGCGGAAGCAGTGCGACGTCGTCCATCGTACAGTTCCACCAGCGTATGTTACCCCAATGAGCGACACGCTCAACAAAGGGAGGTAGGCTTCCGCCCTCGCAGCTCACCGTTGATCGCCGAAGCAAGACCGAGAAAGAGTGACATCTGGCGTACACCCGACCACAGGCCCCTTTGCTTCCACTGCGGGGAAGCCGGACACGTCTACCGGACATGTCCATACCGTCGTGTGGGTCTCCGTGGATTTTCGCCTAATGCCCCTCGTCCACGACCTGGCGAGCGACCACAGGAAATAGAGAGTTTCATCTCGAATCGTCGCAGTATTGAACATCGGTCACAAGAGCCTCGCTCGTCGTCGCCTGCTCGCTACAGGTCACCGAGCCCAGCCTATTCACGCGGCGCTCCAAGACGCCGTTCACCCAGTCCTGCAAGTCGGGAAAACTGAGTTCGGCGACCTCCGGAGGTGAGGCCGCTGACGCTGACTCTACGGAAGATCCTCCACTACGACGACAGCGACAACAGCAAAAAGATGTACAGACGCAGTCAAACGGGATGCGAAGAGTGGTGACATCAAACATTGCGGTAACTGTGGAAGACGAAGAAGTAATGGCGCTAATTGACACTGGAGCAGACACCTCTGTTATGAGCATGGGTCTTGCCTGCAGGCTGAAGAAGGTTTCCACCCAGTGGGCTGGGTCGCAGATACGTACGGCAGGGGGCCATCTTCTTACTCCGGTGGGGCGGTGCACAGCGCGAGTCAGTATTCACGGATTTACGTATCTCGGAGATTTTATAATACAGCCGAGTTGCTCGAGGGACCTAATTCTCGGACTGGACTTTCTGCGTGATAATGGAGCCGTGATTGATTTGCAACAGTCGCAAGTGACGTTTTCTACGGCACACGCTTTAGCGCGCAACCCTCACGGCAGTTACGTCAATGCTCTGAGAATTGTCGACGATGACGTCACATTACCGCCGAAGAGTAGCGTGTTCACCTTGGTAGCCTGCGACGTTTTCGACGAATTCAACGACTATGAAGGTATTGCTGAGGCAAATATCCCGCTGCTGCTCAAACGAAACATATGCATAGCCCGATGCCTTGTTCGGTTAGAGAATAAACGCTCTCGAGTTCTGCTGACCAACTTCAGCAATGAGTTTCAGCACGTTCCTAGAGGTACTACTGTCGCTTTCCTTAGTAAAATAGCCGACTTTTTCGATATCAGCACAATGGATACGACTTCACCACATGCAAAAGCTTGTGCTGACCTGGGAAGCCGCATTCACGTTAATCCAGACTTGCCAGATTCACGAAAAGAGCGGCTGCTAAACCTTGTGAGGGAATTCTCGGACTGCTTCTCCACCGCATCGAAAGTTCAGCGTACCACCGTTACAAAACACCGCATTGTTACCGAGGAGTCGGCGCGGCCTCTTCGCCAACGTCCATACCGTGTGTCCCCGAAGGAAAGAGAGGTGATTAAACGTCAAGTTCAAGAAATGCTGAATGATGACGTCATCCAACCCTCGAAAAGTCCGTGGGCGTCACCTGTTGTCTTAGTAAAGAAAAAAGACAACACACTACGCTTCTGCGTTGACTATCGACGGCTTAACAAAGTCACGAAACGCGACGTTTACCCCCTGCCACGGATTGATGACGCCTTAGACCGTGTACGCCACGCCCAGTTCTTCACATCACTAGATCTCAAGTCAGGGTACTGGCAAATTGAAGTTGACGAAGGCGACCGTGAGAAAACCGCGTTCGTGACGCCTGACGGGCTGTACGAATTTAAAGTGCTGCCTTTCGGTCTCTGTTCCGCTCCCGCCACGTTTCAACGCATGATGGATACTGTACTAGCTGGACTAAAGTGGCAGTCGTGTCTTGTATACTTGGATGATGTCGTTGTGTTTTCAACCACATTTGACGAGCATATTTCAAGGCTAAAAAGTGTCCTCACTGCAATAAGGAGAGCGAACCTTACCATCAAGCCCGAAAAGTGCTACTTCGGCTATCAGGAACTCAAGTTTCTCGGCCACGTGGTTAGCCCGGGGGGTGTTCGACCAGATCCGGAGAAGTTGGCTGCCGTTGCCGATTTCCCTCGTCCGGGAGACAAAAAGGCTGTTCAGCGATTCCTCGGACTCTGTGCGTACTACCGCCGTTTTGTCGAAGGATTTTCGAAAATTGCGGAACCTCTTACAAGACTGACACGGCCAGATGTACCTTTCGTATGGACGGAAGAACAACAACAAGCCTTCGTAGAGCTGCGCAATCGACTGCAGACAGCTCCAGTGCTGGCACATTTCGACGACACTGCCGACACCGAGATCCACACAGACGCCAGCAACGTGGGAATCGGAGCCATTCTAGTTCAATGGCAGAACGGCGCAGAGCGTGTGATCGCTTACGCGAGCCGCAGTCTCACAAAAGCAGAGGCTAATTACTCTACCACCGAAAAAGAGTGCCTAGCAGTCGTTTGGGCCATTAGCAAGTTTCGACCCTACCTATACGGCCGGCCATTTCGAGCGGTCAGTGACCACCATTCGCTCTGTTGGCTTGCCAATCTACGGGATCCATCAGGCCGCCTCGCCCGCTGGAGCCTCCGCCTTCAAGAGTACGACATAACGGTGGTCTACCGATCAGGACATAAGCATACAGATGCTGACTGCCTGTCTCGTGCTCCTATTTCCCCGACGTCATCTGACACTGAACAAGATTTACCGTTTCTTGGCATCGTCGATGTGGTGCGGATGGCTGAGCTTCAACGTGAGGACACTGAGCTACTTCCTGTCATCCAGCATCTTCAAGGAGAAGACGTTGTCATCCCACGCCGACTCTCGCGTGGTTTGGCTACGTATTGCCTGCGGAACAATGTTCTCTACAAGAGAAATCTTGAGAGCAGCCAGGAAACTTTCCTCCTCGCCGTTCCAATGGCACTGCGTGAGGAAGTTTTGCAGGCGTGCCACGACAATCCTTCGGCCGGTCACTTAGGCTTTGCTCGGACATTAGCGCGAATCCGACAGAAGTACTACTGGCCACAGCTGTATTCGTCCGTTCAGCGCTATGTCCGCACCTGCCGTGACTGTCAGAGGCGTAAAGTTCCACCCGCAAAGCCCGCCGGTTTCCTCCAACCTTTAGATCCACCTCGAGCACCATTTCAGCAAGTAGGAATGGATCTTCTTGGTCCCTTCCCTACGTCATCCTCAGAAAATAAGTGGATAATTGTCGCGACCGACTATCTGACTCGCTATGCAGAAACCAAAGCTGTGCCTAAGAGAACTGCAGTTGAAGTCGCCAGATTCTTTGTCCACGACATTGTTTTGCGCCATGGTGCACCTGCTGTTCTCATAACCGATCGCGGAGCAGCATTTACGGCAGAGTTATTGCAACAAGTCACCAAGCTGACGCACACCAACCACCGGAAAACAACAGCTTATCATCCCCAAACAAACGGCTTGACGGAGAGGTTAAACAAAACATTGGCCGACATGCTATCTATGTATGTTGACGTAGAGCACAAAACGTGGGATGAAATTTTGCCGTACGTCACGTTTGCCTATAACACCGCTGTGCAAGAGACCACAGACCTAACACCATTCGAGCTTGTTTATGGCCGTCGCGTCACAACACCGTTAGACGCTATGCTCCCTGTAGACCAAGACAACAGCGGAAATGACAGCGTTGACGACTTCGTTGAGAAAGCCGAGGGAGCCCGCCAGCTTGCACGGAACCGCATTCGCGCGCAGCAAGATATCGACGCTCGCCGTTACAACCAAGGCCGAAGGAGCGTCCACTATCAACCAGGTGACTATGTATGGGTGTGGACACCAGTTCGACATCGTGGGCTTTCGGAGAAGCTATTGCGGCGCTACTTTGGCCCTTACGAAGTTGTGCGCTGCCTCAGTGACGTGAATTACGAGGTAGTTCCCCAAAGCTCCGACACCAGTTTAAACCGAAGACGTCCACGTCCAGAAGTAGTCCATGTAGTACGGATGAAACCGTACCATGCCCGCGACTTATGAACACTTCGAACTTTTTCCTTATTATCCACAACAGCGTGGGTTTTTTTTTTCATTGACGTGATCATTTTTTTTCTTTCATGGCCACCTCTAGCATCTCAATCAATCGACCGGGACGGTCTCTCTTGAAAGGGGGGAATTGACGCAAGGTAGGCTGGCAACTATAGTAGCCAGCATCTGAAGAGGACAACGAAGTAGATCTGTGTGCGCGTGCTCTGGTGTTCGCGTTTTCTGGCCCTTGGGTTGCGAAAGCAAACGCCCTATTTTGTACCTGCGTGCCTGTGTCTTTGTGACAATATATATATATATATATATATATATATATATATATATATATATATATTGTAGCGATGCTGAGGCAGGCAGGGTAACAAACAAGCGTCTTTATTAGGTGAACTTGTGCCCACGAGTCTAATGACTATGGTCATTGAGTCCGAGAAGCCGAGGCCAAGTTGCAGAGATTCAACTATCTTCCTCTTCCTCGTAGCCCGAGCGCACGTACGCGTGCCGCATGCCAGCCGGGTCTTGCTGGTGCCCGTGCCACGATTATTGCAGTGGGCTATTTGAACGCGGCCAACCTGTCACGGCATTATCCCCCTCTTCAGACGCATCGTTCCGATGCTTGAGACAGTGAAATATTACATGCGCACTCTCACTCATTTTCCGACGACCTGCCATGATAGGGCTTCATGCGAACTACGTGTACCACTGCCGTGGGATAGATAGATAGATAGATAGATAGATAGATAGATAGATAGATAGATAGATAGATAGATAGATAGATAGATAGATAGATAGATAGATAGATAAATAGATAGATAGATAGATAGATAGACGGATGGACGAACGGACGGACGGTTGGACAGACAGATAGATAGATAGATAGATAGATAGATAGATAGATAGATAGATAGATAGATAGATAGATAGATAGATAGATAGATAGATAGATAGATAGATAGATAGATTCACTAAAACCCCTCTCATATAGTTACCTTTCAGCTCAATTGTTTTCAGCATAATCACTGGCGGGCGAATTTTGGGCTGGGACGATTCACTTGGAATGACCCAGCGGCGTGATATCAAGGTAAGTGGATATCACGCCACTGGGTCATCACGAGGCTCTTGTGAAGGAAAGGGGAAATAAATGCACTCATTCCACTCATCTAATGTCGTGATTTGTTTCCATTAGACTCCTGCTAATTTTCTGCAAAATTTTAGGTAATTCATGGTTGGCTGAAAACACGCGCACTTAACGACGTTTGTTTCAAAACGCTAATAAGAAAGAGGGAAACACGCAAACTAACTTAAGTTTGACATTCTGCTTCCCCTTCTTTCCTCTCGTTTCAGACACAGCCAGTGTACGCGACGAAGGGAAACGCGAGAAAACGCCAACCAACCTTGCGTCTTTGAACCTTCCCACTCAATATTGTAGACGATGCGTGCCTGTGAGAGACTCTCATTTTACGTCTGATATTAGCTGGGCTTTCCAAGATGCAGGTCACAGCCTATAAGCAACGCTGGCGTATCGTTTGGTGGATGGTGATGCAGTCATATATCGCACTTTCTCTCGCCTTGAAGACACGTATGCAGTTCAGTGGCATACATCAATTCCAAGCTCTCCTACCAGAGACGTCCAGAGATGTGCATATCGCCGTGATATCCTGTAAGGGATACTGGGACGCTGCAGACACTGAATGGATACGCATGCTTTCGCAGAAGTACACTGTGTGGCTGGCGCAAAATCCGGATCTATTTATGCTCTTGCTGAGTAACCAAGCAAAAGGCAGAGAAACGACAATAATCGTGCCCTCCCTGGGGAAAGGTGGATACGCTGAATGCACCCGCTTCATGACTATGGGTAATTCGCCGACATACCGGACAACCTGGATCATCTTAGGTGAGGACGGAGACACCTTGGCGAAGTACTGCCTAAGCCTTCCTGGGATCCGGCTCTGTGAAACAGGAACGCTATGCACAGTGCCGCTTAACGACACTCCTGGATGCCCTTCTCCTAACAAATTTTGGGTCCTCTCCAAGAACTGCAACAGACCACACGGACGAAATGTTCGAGGAGAAAGCCACTATATCAGGGACACAGCCGTCAACGTTGCTTGCATGATGCTCATAAGCATCACACCCGTCCAGAGCTGCAACACAAATACTTACAGCCGCTTTATTTCGCTACTGCGCAGACTAAACGTCAGCGTTTGTGAAAACGTATTCAGAGACGAGACGTACGGTTATGCGATGGTGCGCAGTGAATTAGACATCGCGTTCACACCCATGGCCGTCCACGAGCGCCTGATGAAATGGTTTGATTTTCCTGCGGTCGTACAGCGCGCCCACACGGTCTTCTATTCCAAAAAAGAGGTGGAGGAAGCAATGTCTATATACGGCATCCTGAATAAATCAAGCTTTGCCTTCGCGTCCTTAGTTGGCGCCTTGGCGATTTCCCTGATTACCCTAGGCACAATGGATGTACTAGAGTTCAAGAATTCGTTCTTAGACCACGCCTGCGACTCGGCGATGCTCCTTCTCGCACCTGTGCTCGCCACGTCTGCAACAACACCTGTCTGGCACCTCTGGACAAGCAGCAGACATGTGATCATGTGCTTTTGGTTCCTTGGAATATTCCCTCTCTCCACTTACATGAGGAGTCACCTGATATCGACAATGAGCATTCTTGAAGAACCAAGCTCTCTGGACACCGCTGAAGAGCTTGAAGCGGGCCTCGATAGGCATTCCTTGTTTCCATGCTTAATCAATCGATCATGGGACCACTATGAGTGCAGCGTCAACGCCAGTGCAACCTTGCTAGCTCGGAAAATCTGTCTTGCTTTTCATACAAACCGGGAGTCAAAAAAACTCTTGACATTGCATCCTTATGGCTGTTTGAAGTGCGCACTAAGATTGCATCATGTGTGTATTGTCAACGAACTGAAAAAGTCTTATGTCCGCAATGTGAGTCGCAAGCTTCTGAAGTCCAAGGACAAGCTCCGAACTGTATTCTCAACAACCATGGTACGCAAGACTTTCCCACTCAAAGCTCATTACCGATCGTTTTTATTGAGAGCACACGAGACAGGTCTTCTTCATACCACATATCTGTACGAAGAAGATACTCCCCTCCAGGACGTCAAAGGGGATGACAACCACCAATTGCTGGAATTTACTGGCTTCTTTAAGTTCATTCTGATGTCGCTTACGGTTGCGACAGGGGCACTGATTGCTGAAATTATATTGAAGATGCAAAGAAGTCGGCATGAACGCTTATCCACACCTATTACACGCACACGCGCCGACAGAAGATGGTACAACCATATTTCTTGGGCATGGACATAGCCACCTTCTTTGTCTTACCCCATTCTTCTCATAAGCGAGTGTGGGCTTGTGCGTGAAAGAAGAAATTGACGGTATTATCATTTTCGCAAGTTATTCCTTTGCACTCAGATTTTCTACACAGTGACACTTGGTTCTTCACAATTACGACACTTTTTAAGTACTTTGCGAAGCTCGTCATTTCTTTTGTATGCGAATAAAGAGTGGCGGGGAAAAGTAGAGTGTAATGGTATAAGCTGCTAGTTCAATAAAAAAGCTCCTTGAGATTGTGCTGCATTTTTATTTTTTTATTTCAGCACTGCACTTAGCCCTTCGTGCCTTATCTACACTATCCCATTTGTACACTGTAGCTTCTTACACTGAAGGAAAACCATACAGGCAGCTTATCTACACTATCTCATTTGTACACTGCAACTTCGTACGCTGAAGGAAATCCATGCAGGCAGCTCATCTAAACTATCTCATTTGTGTACTGTAACTTCAAAATACTGAAGGAATATCATACAGGCAGGTTAGCGGCTTGAAGGAGGCACTTTACGAGGGGATAAAGTATATTTTTATTTGTTTATTTGTTGTGCTCTAAGAGACATTGACGCCTGCGGCTCTTCCGACGCCTCATAAGTGACTGTGATACAAGAAAATGAAGGAAAAACAAACTTCGGTGTTAGTATCGCATATTCGAAGCTACAAAACTGTTATCGAGAAAACGTAAACTCAAGGTGTACACTACGAACCGAATTGATACAGCGCTTCTGGGGGACATGAACACTTGAATTGACGGAAAATTGCAAGCCAAGCCAAGCGGCAGTAGCCAACATTTTTTTCATGGTCTTTGTCATCTTCCGGGCCCGCCAAAGTGCCAAAATCTGAATTCTAGCCACATTGCATGTTCAACAACTGCTGATGTATTTCTTCCTTAGACTAGCCACTTATCTTACTTTGTATTAATATGAGCCGTATCGGAATTCGCGTTAATACAAACGTGAATTCACATATAATCAAAAGTAGCATCTTTTATAGACCGTTTCAATATTCGTTTATCAGAGGCACGAATTACTTAAGGGGGAGGCTTGATGTTTACCCCACCAACTCTTCCAAGAAAGTTCTTAATAAATATATATTCTCTCTTCATCTTTTACAGGTTTACGAACATAGCTCGTATTCGAAGGTACTACATCAAACGGCGCCAATAAGAGCACCTATTACGTGAGACATTCGTATTATAGAGCATTGACATGGGTGAAAATCATGATTATAAGCTTACGGACTGATCAGTCGGTTCACTATGAATTACTTAGATTCAAATCGAACCGTGAGTGTGAGTCTGAGTTAGTCCGGGTGAGTAATGTTTTGGTGAGTTGGTCTCCGATTGAGTCCACTTGAAGAAACTTTTAACACGAGAAAGTGTTTTACACCGGGGTCCACCACGGCTCCGTTGACGTATTTGTGTCATGGATATGGCGCTGTAAAATATATACTAACAGACTGCAAAGAAAAAACAAGAAGAAATAGTCAGGGAAATATATTCCCTGACGAAGGTCTTTTATTCCCTGACGAAGGCCGTGCCACGGCTGAAACGTTGGCATAAAAGTATTGCTCTTTCGTACGTGTACTCGCTTGTGTTCTTTATACGTACCAGACCCCTTGAACTTCCTGCTGAATATATATATATATATATATATATATATATATATGTTTTGTCAGTGAGCATCAGCAATGAACATTATTCTTCTATAGTATGTCGTGAAACATAAACAGGTGATGCACTGTCTCCAAGTCACGTCACACGTTCGGTACCATCATGCATCCCGCAGGAAAACTGCCCCCTCAATATCAAAACCCAAAGTGTTTTTATTTTTTTATTTTTTGGGTAGTGCATATTCCAAAGCATAACAGTAGTTTTCAGGGTCCTCAATACCCGAGCTTTTTGCAGACACAATTCCTAATTATCTAGAATTTGTGTCAGTACTCCTCTATCAACTATGGTGACCACGACAGCAGCAATGCCTTAAGTATGTATATTATCGCTAATCAACGAGCAAACACAACGTAAAGCTAGTTGAAAAAAAACTAAAAAACTTGACTTAAAACTTTTTTATAAATCATAAAGTTTCATGCTAAACACATTGCGCTAGCTACTCTCTTGCATGTGGCCTCCGAGATGCTGACAGGCTAAGTACGTTTTCTCAGCTTCTAGAGTCAGTCGAGTTTTCGCTCACGAACACTGGTATGAGAGCCGTCACAAAAGACATGCTTTCGCCGGAGTCTGGACTCTGTCGCGAACAATAGATGACGTCACTGCTACGTCACTCACATGCGACGTCACTTGAAGACTTTTTTTCTCTAAGTTAGTTCTAACTTTCTCCCGTGTTGCCACGGAGTGCGTAGTATGTCACGTGCTTGATGAATTTCGTCCCTAGTGTCATTTTCCCTACTCGCGGGGCAACGATGGCATGCCGTGGGTAATTGGATTACAATTCCGCACGAAAATCTACAAACACAGGAGCTCGAAGCCATGTCCGTTATGGTTCGCTCCGCTTTCGAATGACGCAGGTAAACTGTATTCAAGCTTTCACTGACGACGAAAGCCGTCGTTGCGAGATTTGCAGTATGTTGTTCACCAAGAGGGAAAACATGCTTCGCCATGTCGGGGACGCCCATAAAGTAGATAGCCCCCGAAGTCAATAAGGATGTGAAATGCGGCGTTTGTGGCGTTGGCCTGTCTTGATTGGAAGAGTATGTGAGGCACCACATAGCGACGCACGAATTCGTCGCCGAGTGCGTGCAGCGCACGTTCCTCAACAATAAAGGAGAGTGACCCATGCTTTAACCGTTGATAGTTGTTAGGAAAAGCAATTCTAGTACATTTTAATCATCTTTTGTGGTGCGGCTGTACAGCACTTGATCGCTTGCACGTGTATTAACTGAGCCAGCTAGGTAACTTCCATGTGCTTGTCGCGTGGAAAATAAAAGAATGCACAGAAGGTCTAATTGCCGCTCGCGATTGCACTGGAAGTTCTGCGGCTTGCGTCACTTATTGTTTTTCTCTTTAAGCTCACATGCCTTTCTGGTGTATGACAAGATGCACATGCTCTTGTGAGTGGTATCGTTCATTTGATGGCGTATTTCTGGCAAATGTTTGAAAAAATTGACTGAGGTTTGATTGAGCTTTCTTGTGGTGCGCCATGCTTCACCGGTGATTTTGCGTCAAGGCAATGAGGAAATAATGTTTTTATGAAGCATTCGTGCGGGGAACAATTGACAGGCTTAAGCAGCCAAGTTAAAAGAAAATGCGCTTTTCTATTTAACGCAAAGTAATATTCTTCGGTCGTTAGAGTCAAATATTTATTAAGCTCGAGCGCAGTTCAAATTACAGTGTGTTGTAAATATTTTTAATCAATTTGTGGGTTCAGCTGTACTTTCTGCATGTTATCTGGAGATATATTAGCATAATAATTAACAAAGTAAAAAATTCTGCGAAGAATTTATTGTATAACTGCCTCCACCACTTAAAAAAATGCAGAGCAAAATATCCGATGGACTCATGATTTATTGAAACAGGTGAGCCCACCAGACCGGGACAGCGAAAACGACACACATAGGGCTGCTACCAACTAACATTTATTGCAACGGAAACACACCATATAGGTAGTTTCTTCACTCATCACGTGGTAACATCGAGTGCTTCAGAACATGAGCATGAAAGAAACTTTTCTTTTGTTCCTCAAGCTTTTTTTACTCGCCGAAGATTACAGGAGTTAACATGCCCATGGAAACAGAGAAACTAAGATAAAAATATGTTTAAAAGGGCCGTGCGACACTTTTGCAACTGCGTTTTTTAAGACTGGAATGCGCGTAGTAATGTAAGCCCAGATGAACTCAAAAAGGATTATGCAGATTGTTGCACTAAAAGCGAGGTTAGTCCTCAAAACTCGACTATACGACGACAAGAAACGTTTCATCTCGCATTTCACTCTCCCGCTGACGTTAGTGTCAGTATCTAATCACTGTGTGCCTCTTACAGGGGCAAACCAGAAGACTCGCCTCGCAGTGGCTGTTGTGCAGCACTCATAGCGTCATTTTTTAATTCTTTTCAAGTTAGTATTTAAAAGAACAACTCCTTTTGTATTCAATGAAGTATAAGGAATGCTTTTTAATTTTTTCATGCTCAATTGTGCGGCATATCTGGCACCTTAAGAATATTACGTGAGACGTATTACGTTGAGCCAATCAAAATGCACAAACAGTGTCGTCACTTCCGATCATGAATATAGCTACTGTGTGTGTCACTGTATTTCAAAAACAATATGGTTTCTCAGTAATGAAAACTCTAAATGTTTTGTTTTTGGTGTTGTCACTCGCGCAACGATATCTGAGCAATCCATATTTCGGCAGGAAGTGGTGAAAACTACCCGCTTAATTTGTGTCACAGGCACCCTTTAATACCATATGAGAGACGTTGCTGACCGAACTCATGGATGTGCTATTAACATAATAATTTCGGCAGATCCCATGCGCTGTAACAATTGATGTAATGCGAAGCAGCGAGCAAAGGGATGTATACATCGCCTTCTATGTCTTTCGACAAATGAAGTCATCCATGTCATGGCATTTAGTTTCTTTGTCATGCACGCATCAGTGTACAACCTTTAATACTATTCTAGCCAAACGTACACTCTAGTACGTAAAATGCATGACCTATCATTATGTTCATCACGCACTTATGTCATGACATCCATATTTTCACATTAACACCTGCAGTTTATGTTTGTCATACAATCGCGTCCTGCAATACTAATTTTGGCGTGTCAAACAAGTGAGACGGCTGCGAGAAAATTCATGCGTATTTCTCCGAAAGAAAGCTTCTTATTTTCCAAAACATTTGTCTTGGTCCAAGTTGGAACTCGGGACCAATGCCTTTTCGGGGCGGTCACTGTATCATCTGCGCTAACTAGGAAGCTAGCAGATGGCCTCGTGAAAATGAATTCATTGACAACTCAATGCTCAGAAACACAAAGTGAAGCGATCAATTTATCTGGCATTTAAGAGGCTTCCTCTCTGAAAAAATCTATGTAGATTTCTTTGTGGCTTTGTGCTAAAATTGGGTGGTTGTCTCTTTTCATTTTCTTGAGCCCCCTTCCCGCCATCTTGCAGGACTCCGCAAAGCCCATATCCATTACTTCGATTCAATTTTTTACTGTAATTCTGTGTCTTATTTGCATTACAAAATTCGGTGAATGGAAAGCTCAGGAAGAGGCCAACGAGAACTGTCAGTTTGTACGTCGCACGGCTCCCAAAAAGCTAGCCAGTGGGCAAACAAGGACCCACTACTACTGTAATAGATCAGGAGTGGCTAGACCAGAAGAAGGTCATGGTAAACGTTGAGAGAAAAGTCAGGGTACCTGCAAGTTTTGTAAGATATATCTTTCATTTCTCACTGTGACAAAGCAGGAGAACACTCAGAGTCCAGCAGCTGAAGATATCTACATAAATTTTAGGTATCAAAAGAAGCACTGCGGTCATCAAGCAGAAATTCAGCACTTGAGGATGACTGACGAAGAAAAAGCCAACATAGCGGAGCACCTGGAACGCGGTGTGCCCATGAAAACCATATTGAAAATTATAAGAACATCTGTTGCTAGCAAGCTAACACCAGCACATTTGGCAGCGCGCATAACTCTGCATAACAGCAAGCGGCAGCTTCACATTCCTCCTCCTGAACAGGGTCACCCTAATGAGGCTGTTAGCGTAGATATGTGGGTGCAAGCAATGCAAGACAAAGCTGAATCGCTCGTCCTCCTGTATAAGGCACAGGGTGCAGTGGACCCAAATGGTACTTTGGTGCGATTGATTTTGCCCTTGCTCTGATGACACAGCCACAAAAAGAGTTGTTGGAAGAATTGGGCACGGGGACTGTGTGTCTCGACTCAACACATGGAAGGAACTATAGGGTACCAGTTTGAGCTGAGCACTCTTCTTGTGCTAGATGAAGTGGGATCAGGTATGCCTATAGCCTATTTCATCTGCAATAAGATGAATGAGGAATACTTAGCAGCTTTTTTCAGGTCCCCTGAGTTCGCCATCAGCAAAAAAAGTGGAGGCTAAAAGATTGATGCCTGATGACGCCTCACAATTTTATAAGGCATGGCCACCAGTTATGGGTGCTCCTCAACAGAAACTTCTTTGCGCCTGGCATGTGGATAGGAATTGGCAGAAGAAAATACATGAGTGCCTTGAAAAGCAGCTGAGGCCGGACGTGTACCACAACTTGACACTCGATTTAGAGTTCCTTGACCAGCAAGAATTTGAAGAGTATCTTCTGTCGTTTCTTGACATTCAAGAAACAAAACTGAGAGATTTTCTGAAGTACTTCAAGGATAGCTATGCTGTTATACCTCAAGAGTGGGCCTACTGCTTTAGGACTAGGGCAGGAATCAACACCAATATGCGCCTTGAGAGTATACACAGGACGTTGAAGCACAGCATGTCGGAGGGAAGGAAGAATAAGCGTGTTGATAAACTAATTTCTGCCCTAATGAATTTGACATAACATTTTTGATGAAGAGGGCAGTCCAGATGATCAAAATAGCAAAGGGCAAGAAGTTGAGTGCAATCGAAAGGTAACGCAAGTCTGGCCCTGAAATGGTAGGCTGTGCAAAATAAACGAAGATGACACGTGGACTGTGTCTTTTCAGTCTACTAAAGGGCACGCTTATATCGTGACGAAAATTATGGATGACGCTTGCTGTCCCTTGAGATGCAAGGTATGTGCAATGTGTGTGCATACTTACAGGTCCCCTTGCTATGCGCACCTGATACATTTCACAGTGTGCAAGCACATTCACTGTGTCGTCATTGCTAATACACCATCAAGCAGTGACAATAATGACTATGAGAGCCTACTTGAAACAGCAAGTGAAACGAGCCAGGCATTGCACATAATGGAAAGCATTACGAAGCTGGACGCAGCCACAAAAATATCAAGTGCAGCATTATTCAAAGTGAAGATGGAGTCTGTAAAAAAAGCAATAGTGGATGGCGAAGAGTCGGAGTAAGTGGTTGAGAAGGTAAGTTGTTTGAGCCAGTCTTGCAGCCTGTTGAAGGCAACAGAAAAAGAAAAATGCCAGACCAATCTAATGAAGCAGCAAACAAGAAAGTCGAGCGTCCAGTCAGATTCTATTCTACAAAGAAGCCTACATCATCCCAACGTTCATCAAGTCTTTCAAAGCCTACTGAAGCTCAAAAGGAAGCTCTAAAACAGCAGCTCATGGACAGAAATGTGGAGTCGGCACAGATAATTACATCAGCAGGGCATGACTACAGTTAGAAAAAGAAGCTGTAAAAATGGTGAAGTGCTCAACGAATAGTGGGTTACTAGGACTTATGAATAATGAAGCAAGTTGAGTGCTTGTCCACTGGCACGCTTATCACGACAGCCATTCACTTATGACCAGTGGTTTCCCTCCTTTGTGGTGGTGTGCAGCCGTACATAACAGCTGGATGGTACGTGTGTTATAGCATGGGGGTGCCTCCATGCTTGTTGTATGAGCTGTTGGTAAGCTTTTAGTGAATAGATATACTTTCAAAATACATGGCTTTGGTGTGCAGCCATACATAACAGTTTTATGGTACATGTATTAGAGCACGAGAGGTGCCTCCATGCTTGTTGTATGAGGCACTGGTAAGTATTCCTGTAAATAGTGTAAGTGCATTTGATGGTGTATGTAGTTATATGATATACCTTCTAAGGTGTTTTGTTGCTTATAGACGTGAGTAAAATCCCGGTGGTTGCACAGGCACTGTGCAACCACACCACAGTGGCTGTGGTGTGGTTGGACAATGCGCTACAGAGCTTAATCTTGTGGTTCTATTCCGGGCTTAACAAGTGTATTTTGATGGGACACAAATGCACAACAGCTTGTGTATAGGCATTCCTAACAGTTCTAACATACGAGGCAGAAACTCTGTAAGAAGCTAAAGACTGTAGAGTGTGCAATTGACTGAAAATTTGTAGGCGTAATTCTAAAAGATAGGATGACAGCAAAATATATCTGGAAACACACAGGAGCCTAGAACATCCTAGTAGATCTTAAGAGAGCACAAAGCGGACCTGGGCAGTTCACGACATGAGGAAAGACTGTTGATTGGAGCCAAAAAATACATACCGAGAGATAGGAAAGGCCGCAGAAAACTGCAAAAAGCAACTCAGAAATAAAGGATTAAAATGAAATTTGCTCACGCAGGACAGGGTGGGTTGGAGATCATTTGAGGAGCCATCGATCTGCAATGGACAGAAGGCAGGTTCAAAATAATGGCTTCAATTTAGGATGTAAACGTGTACTTATGAATTTATATTTTCACTGCCTCTTCAAATAAATAATTTTTCAGATTCCAAAACTTGGCGGTACCTCCTGTGGTTTTGTATGCAGTGCTGTGGTCGTGAGCACTCTGTTCACGCATTTGTATACTTGGCTTGCCAAATTTACAAATTCTCGCTTAAAACGAATCTGCTGCGGAGATGCAGTGCTGAGGGTGTTTAGCTGCTGAGGCAAAAGCGAAAGGCCTATACCATCCGCGGCGGTCACATTTCGGTGGAGGTGAAATTGTAAAAACTGTAGTACGCGCAATATCAGTGCACGTTAAACAACGCCAGATGGTCAAAATTTACGGAGCCCTCCACTACGGCGTGCACTATCATATCGTTGTTTGGGCACGTAAAACCACAAAAATGACAATTGCCGATAATGACACGGCCTGAACACGGCCTGAACAGGTACACTGATGACAAGTATATTGTGTTGACATTGGAACTGGACTGATCCTTCAACTAATAATAAATTTTTAGTCTCTCATCTGCTTCATCTGATACAGCTGCTTAATTATTTAACGTATTGCGTAGTGTTTAGTTTAAAAATTTTCTGACCTGTCTGCACCACATTCAAGTGTATTAAGTATTGGCGCGAATAAATTTTGCTTTGCTGATGGGCGTCAATGGCTGCCCAGCGCCCACTCAGATGATACCTGTAGTGCATATTGCACTATTGATTGCAATCAAGATCAAATTTCTCAATCAAGATCAAATTTCTTAATAGCGGCTGACTCCTTTCTGCAACCGGCTTGCAGTTCGTGGCAGATAAATTCTATCTGGTCAGACTCCTTTATGATCAAAATTGCCAGTACGACACCCTTAGAATACCTATTTGTCTGGAAGGTCAGTTCGAGGATATACAGGTGTAACTAGATAAAAAAGGCGAAATACATTGTTCAGTAGCAGTTTAAACTCAAGGTGTGGCATGAAACTGTTGCTGAACCCGTCTCACTCAACTTGTACAATCAGCTTATTTGCGATGTGTGTCCACTTCATCCTGTTGTTTGCATTGCTATAACCAAAATGGAACTCTGCCAACGAGCCCAGCTGTCGGCCTTGCTGTGATTATACAAACAGATGCAGTCACCTACAGTGCACCCTATGCGCTCACTTTCTTGAGCTCAATTTTCTTGACGTTCAGCCTGACACTTGGAAGCACCTTGTGGCTCTCTTGTTTACAGTGCATCCGCCTTGGTGCAGTTGACCTGCAAAGATTTTTTGTCTTGCAAACTAGTGAATGGTAGGGTGTTTTGGTGCCATGCCTTTCATTTTTTTCTCTCAGTAGTATGAATTGTCTGCAGCAATTTTTTGTCTGCACCATTACAAAGATGCCTCAACTTCAGCAGTTGAGGCATCTCACACTGCCTTCTAACCCACACTGCCTTCCAAGGAACTATGTCAACAATCCCAGCACTATGTGCTGCTCGGCCTCATAACAATAACAAAAGCTTGCTCGATGGCACAAAATGTCCATATGCTTTAGCCCCACAATGCAACTGCGCAGTTCTCGGTAGGTTTTGTTGGGAAACTGTGCAGTTTTACAAACAATGTGGTGTACTGTCAGCTGCAAGAGAATAACTCGTTTATAACAGCTCAGTTTTGCAAAATGGAGGAGGGGTAATGTAGGTGAAAATGGCCATCCACTACTGTTTGTTGCACAAAACTGCAATTAGGTCCACATGGATTTGTCATGAACAGCATTTTAGTTGGTAAAAAAATTTGATATGGTGTGCAGTTTGAAACCGTGACCAACGCGTTTTCGGGACGATCTCTATGCCATTTAAGATAACCAATATGCTGCCAGCAATCACAGTGCGAGGGCGAATTCAACTCGAAGTGCATGGACACTGATAACCAGCTGCAAGTAATCTTTTGAAGTTGAATTTTCATAGGTATATGGCAAAGAAGAATCACGTGCTAAAAGCTGCAGCATGTTCCCGCAGGTCTCTTGCCACATTCAGAGTACATGCTCAGGCTTCTTCGCTTATTGACCCTTGCACAACACATTGCTTGCCTCCTAGTTATATCTGTAGAGTAACAACCCACGAAAGGTGCTGGTTCCAGGCTTGAGCCTAGGAGCACAACGTTTTGTCTTTCTTTCTGAGAAATCGGCATGTATTTCGGAGTAGATTTGTGCTAAAACAGGTGGATGGCCAATTTTCAATTCAAAATAATTTGTTCTATACGCAGATAATGTGTAGCGGAAGCTGCTAAGCACCACCGCATTCTTTTCTATCCCGTCTGCAGCCGGCCGTCGACAGCGCGCCTACTCGCGGCGCCAGCTCCTCCTCCTCCGTGTTCGGGGAACAACGTGTTGTCGGGGCCGGCTCCGGGGATTAGACCGGCGGCATGCTACGGCTGCTCGCTTGGTGGCCCCCGTTTCCTCTTTCTTGTAGAAGAACGCGGGGGTGCCTCCTTCTCTCCCTCGTCGAGGGGAGCTCTCGTCACTCGCACGGAGTGGAAATAAACTTGTCTTGCCCTGCAACTCCAAACCTGCTTCACGTCTCCTTTCTCGCTGCCTCCGGCAGCCGACATTCTCGGCCGCTACAAAATTGGTGACCCGGACGTGATTACAGAGCCTTGAACGCATCGACAACGCCGGACCAGTATCCTCTGCCACACATTCACGATTTCAGCGCGCGGCTGGCAGGTACCAAAATGTACAGCAAGATCGACCTTGTAGCGGCATACCACCAAATCCCCGTCGAACCGCAGGACATACCGAAAACAGCCATAACAACTCCGTTCGGCCTGTTTGAGTTTGTCCGCATGCCCTACGGCTTGAAAAATGCCGCACAGACCTTTCAAAGGTTCATGGATGAGGTCACCCGGGGTCTTCCTTTCATCTTTGTCTACCTGGATGACATTTTGGTGGCCAGCAGAACGCCTGCGGAGCACGAAGAGCACCTCCGCCAGCTCTTTCAGCGTTTGGATGAGCACGGTCTGGTGTTGAAACCTCAAAAGTGCGTGTTTGGAGTAGAGGCGCTCAACTTCCTCGGCCACCACATCACTGCTGAAGGCATTATGCCATTGGAATCGAGGGTGGAATCCGTCAAGAAGTTTCCAGCTCCAACATCTTTTCGCAAGCTGAGGGAGTTCCTCGGGCTCTTAAACTTCCACCGGCGCTTCATTCCGTCTTGTGCTCGAGTGCTCCAGCCATTGACCGACCTGCTGCGCCGAGACGACCAAAAGGCACCAGAATTTTGTTGGTCTGACGAACACCAGAACGCTTTCCAGAAAGCTAAGGACGAGCTAGCCGCGGCTACCCTCCTCATTCATCCACGGCCTGAAGCTCCTACACGCCTCATGGTGGACGCTTCCTCCACATCGGTCGGAGCAGTGCTGCAGCAACAGGAGGGCGCCCAGTGGAAGCCACTGGGCTTCTTTTCGAAACGTCTGAAGCCTGCAGAAGCACGGTACAGCACTTTTGGAAGGGAGATGCTCGCAATATATTGTTCCATTAAGCATTTCCACTACTTCCTCGAAGGCCGTGAGTTCTACATCTTGACAGACCACAAGCCCCTCACCTACGTATTCAAAAACAACAGTTCCTCCTACTCAGAACGAGAGATCCGTCAGCTCTCATTCATCTCCGAGTTTTCTACAGACATCCGCCACGTTCCCGGGGTCGAAAACGAAGCAGCTGACGCCTTGTCTCGCGTCAATGCTTCCAGCACAGAAGTCCTGGACTTCGAAGCTATGGCCGCAGCTCAGCGGGACGACCCCGAGTTGACAAGACTGAAGGGAGGGGGATCTTCACTCGTGCTCTCGGAGGTTGCACTTCCCTACGTCCAGAGCACGATAACCTGCGATACCTCCCAGGCAGCACCACGACCTTTTGTCCCACTGAACTTTCGCCGAGTGGTATTCAACACTTTCCACTCCATCAGCCACCCAGGTGTCCGTGCCACCCAGCGGCTGATAACGCAACGCTTCGTTTGGCCCGGAGTCAACGCGGACGTGCGACGATGGGCTCGGACATGTGAAACGTGTCAGCAAGTGAAAGTGACTCGCCACAATCGGGCTGCACTACAGGAATTTCGGACTCCTGAGTCGCGGTTTGACCACGTTCACCTTGACCTCGTCGGACCACTACCGCCCTGCCAAGGATTTAGGTACCTGCTCACATGCATCGACAGGTACAGCCGGTGGCCCGAAGCTATACCAATTGCGGACATATCAGCTGAGACCGTCGCGCAGGCCTTCATTCAAACATGGGTGTCCCGCTTTGGCTGCCCCGCCCGCATAACAACTGACCGGGGACGGCAATTCCAGAGCAACCTCTTTTCCGCACTTTCAACGCTCCTCGGCACGAAGCTGCAGCATACAACCGCCTACCACCCCGCCAGCAACGGAATGGTTGAGCGCTTCCACCGGCAACTCAAAGCCGCACTGGCAGCGAAACTCGACCGCCAGCACTGGGTGCAGAAGCTCCCGCTCGTTCTTCTTGGCCTACGCTCAAAGGTGAAGGAAGACCTCGGCTTCAGCGCAGCGGAAATGGTCTACGGCTCAACAGTGCGCCTCCCGGGAGAATTCTTCTCCGACCACACACCTTCCGCCCCAACAGCCTCCGATCACATCGAGAAGCTGCGCGCATGGTTCGCGCAACTCAGGCCAACAGCACCTCGCATCGCCCGCAACAGGAAAGTTTTCACTTTTCCTGACATGGACTCTGCTACCCATGTGTTCGTGCGACACGACGCAACGAAGCCGCCCCTTACTCCGCCGTACGATGGCCCATTCAAAGTTTTGGGACGTACTAACAAAACCATCGCAATCGACGTGCGGGGGAAACGAGAAGTCGTCGCCGTTGACCGCGCCAAGCCTGCTCATATTGAAGTTTCCATTCAAGCAGCCTCTCACGTACGATTTCAGTGCTAACCATTGGACTGTGACCTTCCACTATTCAGCCAGTAACTGCTGTCCTTCTTTAAAAGCTCCGCAATCTAGGGGGGGGAGCCTTTGTAGCGGAAGCTGCTAAGCACCACCGCATTCTTTTCTATCCCGTCTGCAGCCGGCCGTCGACAGCGCGCCTACTCGCGGCGCCAGCTCCTCCTCCTCCGTGTTCGGGGAACAACGTGTTGTCGGGGCCGGCTCCGGGGATTAGACCGGCGGCATGCTACGGCTGCTCGCTTGGTGGCCCCCGTTTCCTCTTTCTTGTAGAAGAACGCGGGGGTGCCTCCTTCTCTCCCTCGTCGAGGGGAGCTCTCGTCACTCGCACGGAGTGGAAATAAACTTGTCTTGCCCTGCAACTCCAAACCTGCTTCACGTCTCCTTTCTCGCTGCCTCCGGCAGCCGACATTCCCGGCCGCTACAAATGTATGTGAGCGCAACTGTGATGTCTCTTACCCCTTAAGTACCAAATAAATGACGAAATTTTTTTCAAAATTTGCCATTTTTATAGCAGGGCAGCACCAAATTGGACTAGTTGGTTGATATTCATTCTTCAAAGGTAAAACTGTGCTTTTCTATGTCCCCGTCTGCTAAGTGAAGTTATACCTTTCAAGAATGAAGATTTTTGTACGACGGGAAATGTTCGATGACGTGTTCAAAACAGAAAAATTCTTGCGAAAATGCATTATTCATCAATTTTGCACAGTCATGTAATACCTAATTCCTGAGGCATCTGAAGTGTAATCTGAAATAAAATTCAAACATGACTAAAATAATCAATCACCAGCATTCTCATCTCTAACCATTTCGTCATCTAAAGGAGAAAGATATCCTATGTGAGATCGCCTCACAGATGAAGCCATGTTCGTTTTCAATGAACGAAAAACCAAGGCACGCATCGCCCTTTTAGTGGGCAGACTCAATAAAAACGGGAGTCATGAAACCTGTGCTGCCATCTGTGTTTTAAAAAGGAAAACACCATTTCAGTGAGCTCCTTGAAACATTGTTGAAGAGCCACGACGAGCACAGGTCGTCATAAGTGCTTGAGGGGTTAATCATGTCGAGATGAGCTAGGCTTGGAGCATGCTGCCAAGTGTGATAACAGGAGCTCCAAGTGAATGCCCTCAAATGTTCATTGTTACAGCGCTCCAAAAGTGAGGGAAAAGCTAAGATAATAAAACAATGGGAAACAGCACGGCATACTTTGGCTTCTTTCCTCACGGTGTAACATGATGAAGCAGTACGAACTAGCCCACTGCACTCTAAACTGTGTTCAGACCTACCTGCTTGTCAAATTCACAAATAGCAATGAAACAGAGTGCTTGCGGAGATAGCAAGGCCACAACTACAAGGCCTGCACATAAACACCTCAGCATGCAGAGATAGTGTCCTGCAGAGACAGTCACTAGCTTCATGAACGCGCAATAAATGCAATTTTCTGTATATAAAAGGTGTGGTGATGCATGTTTTTCTACACATATTCACTACAATACAGAAAAGTTCAAGTTTTTTATTTGGTAGTGATTAGCATCAATGAAAGAAAATAATTCAAAGTAGTAGTACATGTATTCCTTTCGATTGAAACACCCTGGGGCACAATGTTAATTATAGAAAAGTAATAACGTAGTTTTGTTACTTTAAGTACGCCCCCTGTTTCTGCTAATCCGAATTGAAAAAAAAAGCTTGCTTGCGAATCTAAGCACTCAACCATAGTGCTGTAGCAGATTTCGGCATGGACCGAGCCTGCATCATGAAGTGGAGGAAGCAGCGGTAGCAGATTTCAAAGAGCGCTGCAACATGCAAGAAGTCAGTAGCGTAGCCAGGATTTTTTTCGGGGTGGGGGAGAGGAGGGTTCAGTCATACTTTCTGCATGTTCGTGTGTGCCTTTGTATGTGTGCGTGTGTGTATACACATGCAAAACTAAAAAAATTTCGAGGGGTGTTTGAACGCCCGTGTCCCTCTTTCGCCCAACCGGCTACACCCCTGCAAGAACTTCACGGGACTACGCAATCAGGGGCGTAGCCAAAGGGAGGGGGTCCTACCCCCTCCCCCCACTTCTCAGTTTTTTTAGTTTTGCATGTGTATATATGCCCACACTGCAAAAGGATGCACGAACATGCAAAAACTATGGTGAAATCCCTCCCGAAAAAAAATTTCTGGCTACGCTCCTGCACGCAAGGGTTGGCACCCCGATCTTGACCAGGAAGTCTGCGAATTCGTTTGCAGCGAACAAAACAAGGACTTCACTGTCCTTGTCAAAGCCATCCAGACGAAAGCAATGAAGATCACGAGAAGAATTGAGATTACCCATGCAGTGTTTGCGACAGTGATCGGAACATTGCCAAAACATGTATTTCAGACACGTGGCAGCAGATTACGGTCGACATTGCCGTTAAGTTGTCTAAGAAGTGACCAAGGATGGTCACCTGTGGGACACCGAGACTGGCGGCTCAGACGGTGCGTCGGACAAAGGTGGTGCAACAGACTCGAACGGCAGTGGTAGTACTACCTTACGGCGGGTTCACGAAGGCCACCTTTTTTTGCAGCAAAAGCTGGTAACTTATCACAACGGCAATGGCAGTGGGGTTTCTGCCGCCGCTGCCGCCCGTAACCACAATCGCATGAAATACAAAAAATGAGAAAACTTTCTAGGAGCATAAGGAACTTCATGAGGTGAATAGTCAAAGTGTGCTCCAGAGTTTTACAAGTACTTGGTAGTTTGCATGCAAAGTTATTTTCCGAACATTCTTTGTGAATTGGCACCACCTGGGCACACCTCCAATCTGTCGGAACATCATCGGAGTGAAGTGACTTTGTAAATACGTCCGAAAAAAAAATTTAACACCACTCGGCGTACTGACTTAGGAAGGCGTTGGTAATTCGATCAGGTCCTGGGCATTTTTTCTCATCTATTTTAAGGAGCAGATCCAGAATGCCTTCTTGTGTTGTAGTTAGGTCACCTAGACTTTATTCACAAGAAAATCACACTTATGGGGTTGAGCACTCATCCCAAATGGCATTTGGTACAAAGTCAGTTTTCCTTTAAAAAGTAATGACGCCACTTTCAAATATCTTCGGATTATTGCTCTATATCAGGGGTCAGCAGCCTTTTGAAGTGGAAGGCCAAATCGCAGGAAGTCGGCTCTGTGGGGGCTGCATTGCAAACTGGAGGGGAGTTGAATTTGCAGTCAAATTGGAAATAGGCGGATTAACAATAATGATCTACAAAACCGGAATGTAAATCACGTCAAAGCTATATTAGCTAAAGGAGCTCACCAAACAGACACAGAAAGTTGTGTAGTTGCTAATTGGTTACTTGGGAGGTGCATAGTTTAATTATAGGTGGGGGCGGGGGTATGATTCTGATGTGTCTGAAGCCACATAATACTGCCTCGCGGGCCGCAGATCTTCGGTCCTTGCTTAAATAAATATAAGTGTTGAGAACCCTAAAAAGAGTGTCGTAGTGCTTTTTTCAGTATTGAAGGTGGCTTCACAGTGATGTACCAAAACAAGTCTGACATCACGAGAAAACTCAAACTCGCAAATACCCGAAATGGCTGTCAATGCCACGTGTTTCCGTAAACAATGACGAGTGACTGGTCTTCCAGAGCTCAGACAATCATTGCTGCAATTTAGGCTGCACTCCGGACCCAGATTTTGCACTCCGGACACACAGTGACCTGTGAACTTCTTCACCAGTCGAGCAGACGTCTGTCATCATCATCGCCCTTCTCCAGCTCCGATCACTCGAGGGCATGAAGTGCATGAAGCAGCAGCGGTAATACGTCGTAATACGTCGTATTACGACGTATTACCGCTGCATTCCTGTTACCTTTAGTGGTCACGTATGTTTCGTGTTCCCTTAGGTGCTAGGCGCCATTGCTTATCCATACGCCCAGATATTTGTATTTACCTGTTCTCTAGCGCGACTTCCTGTATTCTAAGCTCGCTACCTTCATTATTATTGAAAATCATGACTGCTGATTTTTCCTTACTGATTCGAAATCTAACCTATCTCCCTCATTACCGCAGATGTCGACCAATCTCTGCAAATCTTCCTCGTTGTCGGCCATTAGCACTATATCATCTGCGTACATCAATGCTGGTAGTGCCTGTTCAATGAGTTTTACTTGTTTGATGAAAGAGAGGTTGAAGCCCACTCCACTTCCCTCTAATTTGGCCTCTAATCCTTGTAGGTACATCATGAATAATAAGGGTGACAGGAGACACCCCTACCTAAGCGCCCGTTTTACCTCTGCAGGCTTGGATACCTGTTTTTCCCACTTTATAATTACCTTGTTACCTTTATTGATATCATTTAAAAGATTAGTGACTACATCTTCCACACCTAGTGTGTCCAGTATTCCCCACAATTACTCTTGAACCACGCTATTGTACGCTCCCTTGATATCTAAAAATGCTAGCCACTGGGGCCTGTGTTTCTTTTCTGCTATTTTGATGCACTGCGTCAGTGAGAACAGATTGTCTTCCAACCTCCTGTGTTTCCGAAACCAATTCTGTAGTTCCCCCAGCACCCCCTCATCCTCTATCCATGCCTGCGGTCTTTCCTTTAAAATCTGCCTTCTATGGCAAAGCGCCATCTGGTGAATGCAGGATAAATTTCTTTGCTGATAGCATCACGAAAGCACAGCAGCACAAAAACAAAAAGCGCGGTCTCCAAAACGTAGCGCGCACGGCGCAGAAACGCGCCATGTGTTCGCCTTCTAGGACTTATGGATTGCGCAACCGCACTCATTGCGTCAATGGCACGTTGTGCATCTGCAATGTCTACTGCAACGTTTGTGCTCCGCCATCCGACGCTGCATTTATGTTGTTTGGTTTGTTGTCGTGAACTTAGTTGGGACACCTGCCGCGCAGGGCGCGTTCGGCCGGTGCGCTAGCTACACGGCTGGTTACTAACAGCATGCACTGGAGCGTTGAAACCGGGTGGCTGGACGACACTTCGGCGTCGATCCGTGCGTTTTCATTATAGGAGGAAATAAAAAGACCTTCGGGCTACCAAAAAAAAAAAGATTTGTCGCGCATTTCACGGGCCAAAACAAGCAATACCGCCAAGCAAAATTTTAGGTATTTTAATTCTCGTGACTTATTTCTTTCTCCCGCGTAATGAACCCTCCTCCCAAATTAGTGTCAACTTTTCTGTAAAAAAGGTGGGTTCATTACCCGAGTAAATACGAAACATGCAAGGAAGTACTCTGACACTAACAAAAGGAATATGCTATTTTTAAAAAATTGCAGGACACCACATTTAGATATTACGCTCAGTGGGTAGAATATCTTGAAATTTCGTTATATCTTTTTTTTTCCGGTAGTTACGTGAGATGATAAATAGTTCCATTCAATGAGAGTGTGTGGCATGAATGAATTAACAAAACGATAACTGTGACATATGGCTCGTTTGACTTTGTATTGGTGATCGCAGCGAGGAAAAATGACTGCAGGGGGCTGAAAGGAATCGTCAGAAAGAATCATGGAGCATGTAGCAAGGCCATCCTCCAGTGCCACATATGGCAACAAAGCTCTGCATGAACGGAGGCCTATCTGCGGCAGCTGTTGTGGAACGCTTGCCTTCTACAGTCTCTTGGGTAGCGAGGGGGTGACGCGACGCTCTTGTTTATGGCAGTTCATGTGAAAGGGACTACACGAAATGGTCTACGCAAGTCACGTTACTCAACGCATCGTATGCAACTGTACATACGGCCCCGGATGAGCTGGTATGAGATGATGTCCAGAAATGTAGTGTGTGATCAACAAATGCGCGATGCCCGCCGTGGTGATCTCGTAGCTATAAGGTACTCGGCTGCTGACCAGCAGGTGGTGGGATCGAATCCCGGCTGCGGCGGCTGCATTTCCGATGGTTGCATTTTTTGGATGCATTTCCGAAATATTGTAAGCCCGTGTGCTCAGATTTGGGTGCACGTTAAAGAACACCAGGTGGCCGAAATTTCCAGCGCCTTTCACTATGGCGTCTCTCATAATCATACAGTGGTTTGGGACGTTAAACCCCACATATCAATCAATCAATCAATCAATCATCTGTACATACATTTACATCTCTCTAAATTTGCTTGCCTCAACTTGTTGCAAAATCGAAACAAATAAACAGCTTTTCACAGAATTTGCTGTAGGCAGTCTCAGAATGATTGGTCAATTTTTTTGTGATACTTATTATCAGGTGACATGAAAATTTTCACTCCCCCGTGAGATTCGCATCACTGAGATTCTGCTCTATATTGTAATAGTGTGTTATTTGCTATACAGTCAAGCCCGGCTATATCGAACCCGTTTATATCAAATTATACCGTATATCAAACAATTCCTTAACATGGTAAGTTTACATTGAGATTATATAGCTAAAGTTACTGTTTTATCGAACGAAAATAGCAACGACAACTGATATATCAAACTCCGTGTGCCTCAAAAGTGCTCCAGCAAGTTGGCTCTTCCTTGCGGTGGCGGGGAAAACTGCCGGCGCCACCCTAGAAAAAGTTGGTTAGACCCGGTTGTGCGCGGGCGAACACCCCCCTTCGAGAAATGATCCTGGCCCGCTCACAGCACTTACAGCCAATCAGAGGCCGTCGTGCTTTCTTCGAGGCGTGGAGTCGGTAGAAGTGAGCGCCATTTTTTCTTTCTTCATGCTTGTGTGCCTGCTGCTGCCGATTCAGCGTGCTCTGTGGTCTGTGGTGTTGCCTGTTGGTGCTCTGTGAATTGTATTGGCGTGCTGTCATCATGGCTTGTGCAAAGAGGCAAAATTTGCTGTTCGCCGTGAAACTCGAAATCATCAATCGAGTTGAGCGCGGTGAAAAGAAGTCCGACGTCGCCGCCGCGTACAAAATTCCAAGGAACACGTTGAGTACTATCCTGAAGAACAAGGCAGACATCAGGGCCAAGTCGGACAAAAGGCCAGGTGCCCTTGGCGCCCGACGTGTGCGCGCTGCTGTGTACGAAGATGTTGAAGTGGCCGTTTACAGGTGGTTTGTGGACGTTCGGTCGCGAAACATCCCGGTGTCCGGCCCTATGATCGAGCAGAAAGCCAAGGACCTTGCTTTTCTGCTTGGCAGCAATGATTAATTACCAAGGCGGTTCAGGCTGGCTTCAGTGGTTCAAAGAACGGCACGACATCGTTTGCAAAGCTGGTACAGGTGAAAGCAGAGCGGCGGACCTTGACAGCGTAGAAAAATGGCTCGAGGAAAACTGGCGAGATATCGCAGCAAGATATAGAGCCCAAGATATCTTCAATGCAGATGAAACCGCTCTATTTTGGCAAATGTTGCCAAACAAGACACTTGCGTGTCGTGGCGACAAGACAAGCCGCGGCAAGGCCCACCACATTGCTTCACCAACCACTACCTTCAATAGACCGCCAACCGCCTTGCTTCACCATCCACTGCTTTCCATAGACCGCGCACCGCTTTGTTTCATTGTCGACTGTTTTCAGTAGACCTCCCGCCGCATTTTTTCACAAACAGCTGCTTTCAATAGGCGGCCCACAGCTTGTGTCTCACTCCTTTCAATAGGCCACCCGCGTTTTGTTTCACTGTCCATTGTTTACAATAGGAGGAAGAAACAGCCTTTCAATAGACCGCACCAATACTCCAGCTAGCCTTCTTTACGGGCCTGATTGACACACTAGTAAAGAGCAACTGTGCGTTGCACAGTTCAAAACTCCTGTATTCCAGCTACTGCAGAGTGCCAAGCTGCTGAGACTGTGTCTGCTGGTTTTCTGCACACTACCTGTAATTGCACTTTTCTCCTTCTGTACCAAATTGTGTGCAGTCTAGAGAAAGACATGATAATGAATAAGAGCTGAATTAGTTCTGTACAGTACTTGTAGTATTTTTTTCTAGGTGTCATGTGATTGCAGCCGCGTATGCCTAACAATTCAACAGGAAAAATGGCGTACTCAATTCATTCAGATGCGCTAGCATTTTTGTTTTGTTTGTGCTATGCAGGCCAAGTGCTACGGCTGAGTGGCGCTATCGATTCTGGGCCCCAGGCATGACAAGGTTTTGACTTAGGTGTCACAATTTTCATCAGTGCGTAGACTTCCGCATTGCAGAGGGTCACGTGTCCGTCCCGCGTCAGACAAGAGGACGCCTTCTACTCTTGCCTTTTTTGTGCGTTATGTTTAAGGTTGGAACATGCATTGGGCCCGCACATTTCCGGAAGCCACCTTACAAAAATGGTTCCATCTTAAAAAATGAAAATGAATTGCTGAGCATTGTGTAGAAGCACTCGGAAAAAAATATTCTCATGTCCGACCCTTCCTAGTTGGTGCTTCTGTTCCTTTTAGTCATTTTAAGATTTTTGAATCGTCACATCCTCACTGGGATCGAGTTTTGTCACAGGACATGGAGTTAACACTACGTGTCACTTGCAGCACATTGTGCATTGTTTGTTGTGACTTAATGTCGGCTTTTCTCAAAGGCTGAAAGGAATATTCATTTCTTATGCATCGAATCTCTGCATTAAAACTGATAAAAAAAGTGATTATGATAAGGCAACTTTAGTGGTACAAAAGTGACTATGGTGTGTCTTTGATAAAAATGCATCAATGAATATGTTCACAAATGTATACAGAATAGACGCTGTCATTTTGGTGTGATACATGACTGAATTTTCTTCAAGAGATGTCTTCAGCTCTTAACAACACTGTGATGTGCGTATGAAATGTGTTAATCTTCTGTGCTAGTGCTGAACTGAGTAAAATAGAAGTGCTGTTCTTTGAATTAAGGGTTGAACTTGGGTATTTGTACAAAGTGGGTTTCACAGTTGCACACCAAATGTTTTTGCAATTTCCAATGGAAATTGAAAAGCTGTATAACTATTTTTAACTAGACTGCAACAATAGGGTGTAGCTTTGGAATTTGAGAATTTAGGCAGCGATGTAAATTGTTGTGGACAGCAGCTATGCTTTGTGTATTATCGCTTTCTTGCGTTCATAATTCTCATTCATTGCAGCATTACAAGCACGACATTTTGGCTTCTTCTGAAGGCGTTATAGGGCCCCTAGACCACCCGGAGGTCAAAATTGATTTTCGGCGCTGCGGTTGCGCACAAACCTACAAGAAGCATGCCGCAATGAGATGTTTTTGAAACTCTGCGTTAACAAAAGAGTTACTGGCATTTGGTGACTCCAAGCAGCCCTCACTCATTTTGCCCTTTTCTTCGCTGCACTTTTCTATTTGCGTCTCTCCTCTTAACTGTGTTCTCTTCATTATGCTGTGAGGAGAAATGCAGTGAGCACGCATTTGTGCAAGCAGACAAAAAAAGTTCCTTTTGTGGATGACAGGATAAAAGGCGAATGGTGACATCACAGCCTACACCAGGAATACCGCAGTACTTTGAGTGAACAAGCAATTGTTTCTTGAAGTTTGTGGCATGCCTGTGGTTAGTAGTTCTGTTGTGTTAGGGATGAAAACATTCTTAACTCTATACGCATGTTTGGTTGAAACATTTAAAATTATCCTAGGGAGTTTTGCAGTGGCCTGCACAGAGGGTGTTGGCTGATGCTTTGCATTGACATGTAGTGAATGCTAAATCGTCCACTAAATGACAACCACCTGTTTTAGATGCAGCAGCTGCCTCATTGCAGGCCCGGGCATTATGGAGGGTCAGCATGCCTGTGTACAGTGTAAATTATGGTATTGAAATAAAGGCTATGCTATTTATTTTTTATGAATCTTTCAAGTTCACCTTTCATGTCATCTTAAGCAAACATTTGAGCATGCTTTGGAGCTCAAGTGGCATACAGCTTGACCATTTTATAAATGCGTTACTATTATGTGTTTTCTAAGACTCCCGTTGTACCCAAAATTGCTTGTTTATGGCAAGGCGGTGGGACTAGTTGTATAAAAATGTGATGCTTAGGAAGACAAACCTTGCAGGATGGTATCAGCTAGCCTCCTCTTCATTTATAAAAATCTGTGACATATGTATCGATGGGTGTGGATATCTATGAGATATTTTTGAGTTTTCATCCTTTAAACATTCCTCAACTATTCCACCAAGAGCATTTTTCGCCATATTGATTGCATAGCATTTAGCCCAGCTGAAATGTTCGTTAGGAAATCCTGTGAGTAAAGCTCACCCCTGATGCAATATTTATTCTTTTATACAAGCTTTTACATGTTTACTCCATCTATGCTTCCAACAGTCTTCACCGAAACTTTATGATTGGGCATATGGCACTAGGAATCGCCTCTGTGTATGCAAGAATTGACAACTAGGGCTGCCAGTTCTCTGTAAGGCCTATCGTGACATCGTAATAATGCGTGTGTGCTGCCCCTACATATCACCAGTGTCTATGAAGATATATCACTCAGTGGTGTGGAGTGTTAGTCCTGTTTTGCAATTATTATTGGCCTGAGAGAGTGTTGATGAGCGGCGCATTTTTGAATATTCTAGACCACCTTGTCAAGTGCCAGGCAGAGTAGTCCAAAAGCCGTGATGAAGATAGAGCTATCTGTAAAATAATGAGAATTGGTTCAGCTATAGGTTTTATGTATTTCCTAACGTGTAAATTAAAGTATGATATAAACTGAAGCTGGAGTCGTATAGATTGTTTGTAAAAATTTGTACAAAGAACAATTGCTTTTTGAAGAACCATTAGGTCAGACCTATTGTGCCGGCTCACAAACTGAATTTCAACCACGCATTTCTATCTGTGCGGCCAAATGAAAACTGCTGTAAGGAATACACAAGAGCACACGAATGCCAAAAATGCTTGTTAGAGAAATGCAATAGGTTAAGCCTATGGTTCTATGTGATGGAGGGGACATTACGGTATGCCGTTAATAAGAATATGCTATAGTACCATGAACATCTGGCATGTAAAAGTTCCGTTTGCACCTTATGCGTAGCGAAAAACATCATGTTGACATAAGCAGTTCCTTGTTTGGTGGATGTTGGCTTCGCACGCTTTTATAACATACATTTATTTATAACATACTGTAGCAACGCTCTGTAATAACATTCCGTATTTATAACAAACAGAGATGGTGGCCATCAAGATTTATTTGGATCTACTAAAGTTTGTCTACACGTTAACCTATGTTGTACTTTGCCCAAATGCTTTTTCCAAACTTTATCAGCAGTGATTTTATGTCTGACATATTTATTTTTATTGCCAAATTTAGCAAGTCATTACAGCTAAAGTTCACACAATATAATGGCTTGTCATCAGGGTCAGAATTCCCATAACGTTTTATTGCGATAGCAATTATATGGATGCGGGATTTTGCCGCCGGCGTTGGCCGTCATTCGCCGTATTTGTATACGTATCTGTATTTGTGGAAATGCAAGGAAATAAAATAATCCAGAAAAAGACTCCGGCGCGCGGAATCGAATGCCCGGCTTCCTGCTTGCGAGTGCGTCGCGTTCACCATTAAGCCGCGAAGGAGCACCTCCTTCAACGCTGAAACGGCAAGATATTTATATCTACCGCTTACCGCTGGCAATGCTGATCTTAGTGAAACTATCGTATTTTAAGCATTACCAACGAAATGGCGCAATGAGTGCGCGTCGCCAGATCATCACGACGTGGCGACGCGCCTTTATGCGTTAATATTTCACGTGTACTTTGCCCCATAAGGGGGGGGGAAGTGCTCACGCGTGCGTGCGCATATGTCGTCTCGTGGCAAGGAAACTCGTACGCCCTGGGCTTTCATCGGAACGATTCTGTTGTAGCTACCGGGCGCACAAAGGTCACTGCACTCGCTGCAGTCTCTGTTTGCGAAACGGGATTGCTTTTCAGACACAGCAAAGTAACAAATGAGTCACTTATTCGAGTTCATCTGTACGTGAGAGTACGTTTAGTGCGTCACTTGCGCGCGAGCAAAGCGGGGCGCGTTTCGATCCGATTGCCATTCTTCGCGTAACATTTCAATTTGTCGCTATCGCACTCCCTGCTTCGCCTTTGCGGCAAAGCTGTGACTTTTTTTTGTAACTGTTGATGTACGCTTTTGCCCACTACGCTTGATTCTTGAGGAAGGAGATCAAGAAGCTTGCTCTCCTCTGCTAATATATCACCTTGATATGCCACTCCTAGACGAGGCGTGGGTTACGAAATTTTAAGCCGGAGTAGCAAGTGCGAAACGTTGCTCTTGGAAGTCAGATCTGGAACAGCTGGGGTTTGTCGTGCTTCTGCGCAAATGTGTTACGTCATCCACCTTTGAGTGGCGACTGATACTGAAGTTTTCGCGCCATTCTCGGTGACTGAGAGCAACATTTCTTAGTGGGGTGGAACGGAAAAACAATAGCGCTCCACGCACCTTAAGGTGTCGGCTTGTTGATGCCGTGCAGAGGACGACTGTGTGGCCTAAAATCCCTAGACTTTCCTTTTTTACCGAAGTACTGACAACTGCCAGCTATCCCGGCCCTTTCTCAACTGCAGCTGGCGTCTGCCGCTATTTTATTTTCAACTTTGAAGACTTACCAAAGAACGTGCGTTTAAATGAACACTAAAATCAAAGAACAATTGATGTCCGAGTGAAAGTCAATCTATGACAGCATCTGAACCAGCAATATTATGAGCAGCAATGGTATACTTGCCGATAAATATTGTAAATGCACGACACCACATGCGCCACGAGCAGGACATTCGCAAAATGATCCCGATGACGTCAGAGTTACCGCCTACCATTCATCACTAGTAATCTAACTAGGTGCATCAAATAAAAATCCTTCCGTGCATTAAGAGACTTAGTCAAATACTACTTGTGCGTTTGTTTGATTCATAAAAAAAAGAACCGCCGGACGTTACCATGGGGAATGGCGTGAGTGCTTCAAAAGCTCGATTTTCGCCTGGTTAAATTGGACGGTAGCCAGAAGGTAGCTCGTATGTAAATTCCAGTGCATGCAAGTGATCCGTAAACAAACCTAGAAGTCTAGGGACAACTTCGAAATTGGCATTAGAACAATAAACAAAGTTTATGAAATCATCCAGAAACCTAAGAACTTGAATAACAATAGAGAACTCAAGATCTTTTTGAAGTTGTCCCTAGTCTTCTAGGTTTGTTTAAAAATTTCCCAAGACTTGGACAACAAGAGACAAGTGAAGATCTTTTTGAAGTTGCTTTTAGTCTTCTAGGTTTGTTTAAAGATTACTTGCATTGCCCTGGAACTTACACATGAGCTACCGTCTGGCAATCCTTTTTTCTTAGACTAACACTTCTACCCTTTTACCTTTTACCCCTTTTACCTTTACACTCGGCTCATTCAAAACTGGTGAAAAAGGGTGTCATTAATGTTCGCCTTGTTAACGCTCTGAGGAGGTCATGCCCGAACTCGATGCAACGCAGCCAACGCAGTTCCAAAGCACAAGTTTGCCCTGATTTCTGCTGTTGCAGAAAAGCTTTTGAAGCAAATCAAACATCAAATGAGGGCAATTTCAGCCTCAAAATGAGTCAGTTCCCAAGAACTGTCTTGCAGTCCCTTATCTGCACAACGCTCGCACAGGTGGGAAAAAATCGGGAAACGCGCTGGCATCTCTGTTGTCTTTCCCGCCGGGGAAAACATATAAAGCTTTCTACATTCGTGAATCATCCAGCTGCAAATAGAGTAAGATGCTCTGTGAAACACAGAACGCGCTTTGTTCCTTGTGCTACTGATGTCGTGTTTCTTCTTCGCATATATCTTGCTGTAATAAACAGATATACCAAACCTAAAGGTGCTTGAATGACCATGGCATAATGATAATGCGCACAATGTGGTTCAAGGACACTTCGGTTTTCACTGCCATGACTGCGGCTATGTGCACCTTTTTGAGCGAAGCGACGTAATGTAAGCACCACTAGCCGGCCACGCTCAAGATCACGGAGGCCTATCACATAAGTAAGCTAGACGGTATACGTGTAAGTTCCCCATTAAATGCGCTATTACAAAAAGATATAGCGTGTGACAAGAGTCCTGGTGACAATGTACTCCAATCGCCCATACGCAGAACCATTTTTTCAGCTATGTATTTACACCACTGCGCTATTAAACCATTGTTGAAAGACGGGCGCTCTTTTCTCGTTGTTTTTTTTTGCTTTCTTAGTTACGCCGTAACTACTATTTGGTTGCACTGTTCGTATATTCAGTCACTTTAATGACTTCGATCACAACAGCTGCTGAAAATTCAAGCCACATATTTTTTTTTATTCACGCAACAACTCAGGCGCGCAGCCAGAATTTTTTTTTCCGGGTGGAGTGGGGTGGGGGACACCTTTGTCATTTTGGGCTGGGCACATCTTTGAAATGATTTTTTTTTTGGGGGGGAGGAGGGGGACACGAGCTGGTGTGCCATCTACTGGCTACGCCCTTGCAAGAACTGCGCAAAATATTGCGTCGTTAGAAAACGGCACGCCACTGTATGCGCAACGTGCCTGCAATAACATAGGCATGAGAATTAGCAGTTAGAAGAAAAAAAAGATATGGAACGAATTAGCCATGCAATTCAGGAGCGTCACAGTCTTAAAAACCTGCGCAGCGTGAAATAGCACATTTTGTCCAAGAACGCTATGAATCGCGATAAGCTTGGCAGACTTTACGTTGGCCAAGAAATCAATAAGAAGTGTCGCGAAATGAGTCGTAATACGAGCACTTGTCTTTCGGGTTCATCTTGGAACCCGCGGGACAATTGAAGGCATCGGCAAACGGTGCAAAGTTCATGACGGCCTTGTTGCAGTCTCCGCCAAAAAGGTTGTCGGACGGCGTCCTGGCACAAGTAGAGAGGCAGGCCGTAATGAAGAACACTTTCTCTTCTGTCAAATCCTGCAGTGCAAAACGAGAGCGTTTATCCTATAGCATTTTTTTGTGGTCAAGATTTTTAACTGCCAGCAATTATTCGCGGTGACAAATGAGCTGGTGAAGCGTTCAAAACTCACAGTTTAGGACCTTTAAGACAATATTTTTTACATGCAGAATTCAAAGCGCAGAAGTGGGGCAAAGTTTCTGCCCTGAGGATGTGCCTGGCAATAAACTGGGAGTGCAAATCAAACACCAGTCGAATAGTAGCAGGAGCAAATAGAATCAAATAGTTCCGTAATGCTTGTTCAATTGTTTACGAATAACTTATAGCACCTGAAATGTGAGCACACTTTTGGATCGTGCTGATAATGCATAATTTTGATCACTTTACACACCAGAGGAATTGCGTGATTAAAATCACAAATGAAACATATGCAATGAAGTGCTGTCCTAAGCAGACTGAATTATCAACTTGCAAAAAGTTTAGTAGTGCAGCTTTGTGTGCCAATCACCATCTTTGCGGCGTGACAAGCCATGCCGAGTAAAGCGAAAATAAAAAAGCCGAGTAAAGCGAGAATAAAAAAAAAGAAAGAGCGTGTTATGTGTAGCTATGTGATGTCAGTAGACGTTGCCGCTATTTTATCGAACCAAAAGCCCAATCAATTGCATTTAAGTGCCATGTAATGAGACAACGGAAGTTCTGTTTTCACTTCAAAAAAATGTGCTCTGCAGAGTTTCATTTCTAAAGAAACATTACTAAATTTTAACCCGTGTTTTGCTCAATTATGTGGCGAACTAAGGCACCATTCAATATTTGGTTTATTTGACAGCAGAGAATGAAATTAATCGCACTTTCATTTCTAAAGAGAATAAAATACGCTAAACTCTCAAAAACTTTACATAAAATGTGTCAACTTAAAAATATTTTGCAGAATGTCAAAACGAATATATATACATATCAAATTCCTTTTTTCAGCTGTTCCAATGGGAAGGCTCTTGTTTCTTCAATCAAGAAATAGCGTGCCGTCATTCATATAAAAAAATGTGTAGGTATCGTCTCTCCAGAAAAATTTTACGCACGCTTCTGGAATATTTATTTTGTAATTCGTTTTACTTCTAACGCTGGATCTTCTAAAGATGGCGGTTGCTTGAGCATACACAGTAAAAAAAATGAAGTTCTGACGGCCCGGATCATTTCTTGTTGTATTTGTTACGTAGATTTTAAAGAAACACAGAAAAACCAGGATGCAGAACATCTAGTAGGCATGGATAGTACTTCTAAATTTGCAAAAACAGTTGGTCACATGGAAATTGGAGGATGACTGAGGTTGGCCTTTAGGAGCGCAACGTGACAGCGTAATCAAGCCCAGCGCACATCGCCTCCTCAGTGGCTAACCTGGCTTCGGTTTTGTTCCCAGTGGATGCCTCAAGCGTGCCGCAATAAAACTAACTTCTGTGCGCGTAACGTTCCCACACGCCATAATTTGTTTTGCGAATTGGCGATAAGCCCACTTTTCATCCCTGAGGCGATTCAGGAATCTACGTAGCTGCTCACTCTGTTGATGCGTTACTGGTGACGATGGTTTAACACGTCTGAACGGTTTGTAATGGGTGGGCATTAAAACACACATGTTGCGCAAGTCGCATGGTAACGCCTGCACGCGATTGCGTGTTTATTCCACGCATTATGGCCGCAAAGAATTTTTATGCCTTTTGTTTCGTGCATGCCGGCCGGTAACCTTATCTCTGTATGTGATACCAGGAGGCATTGATGATGCGGTACGTGTCGCTATTTATCTGCCAAAGTCGCGACCCCATGCATGCAGCTGTTTCGGAGGGCGTATCTCGAATGGTCGACGCTGTCTTGCAATTGAGCGGGCATTCTGTTCCCCGGCGGCCGCATGTTCGCCGCCACCGAAGCCGAGGTGTAGAGTTTTAGGGGCGGAGCTCCTTAGGGCGTGGGCTGTGCGTCCCCTGTAGCCTGTATGTAGCCACCTCTAGTTTAGTTCTTGCAGTGTTCACTAGATGGCGGTACCGTCCCCTGTATGTAGCCACCTCTAGTTTAGTTCTTGCAGTGTTCACTAGATGGCGGTACCGTCTCCTGTATGTAGCGACCTCTCGTTTAGTTCTTGTCATCATCACCATCATCATCATCAGCCTGACTACGTCCACTGCAGGACAAAGGCCTCTCCCATGTTCCGCCAGTTAACCCGGTCCTGTGCTTGCTGCTTCCAATTTATACCCCCAAACTTCTTAATCTCATCTGCCCACCTAACCTTCTGTCTCCCCCTAACCCGCTTCCCTTCTCTGGGAATCCAGTCAGTTACCCTTAATGACCAGCGGTTATCCTGTCTACGCGCTACATGCCCTGCCCATGTCCATTTCTTCTTCTTGATTTCAGCTATGATATCCTTAACCCCCGTTTGTTCCCTAATCCACTCTGCTCTCTTCTTGTCTCTTAAGGTTACACCTACCATTTTTCTTTCCATTGCTCGCTGCGTCGTCCTCAATTTGAGCTGAACCCTATTTGTAAGTCTCCAGGTTTCTGCTCCGTAGCTAAGTACCGGCAAGATACAGCTGTTATATACCTTCCTCTTGAGGGATAGTGGCAATCTACCTGTCATAATTTGAGAGTGCTTGCCGAATGTGCTCCACCCCATTCTTATTCTTCTAGTTACTTCAATCTCGTGGTTAGGCTCTGCGGTTATTACCTGCCCTAAGTAGACATAGTCTTTTACAACTTCAAGTGCACTATTACCTATCTCGAAGCGCTGCTCTTTGCCGAGGTTGTTGTACATTACTTTCGTTTTCTGCAGATTAATTTTAAGACCCACTTTTCTGCTCTCCTTGTCTAACTCCGTAATCATGAGTTGCAATTCGTCCCCCGAGTTACTCAGCAATGCAATGTCATCGGCGAAGCGCAGGTTACTAAGGTATTCTCCATTGACTCTTATCCCTAACTGTTCCCATTCTAGGCTTCTGAAAACCTCCTGTAAGCACGCGGTAAACAGCATTGGGGAAATTGTGTCCCCCTGCTTTACACCCTTCTTGATTGGTATTCTGTTGCTTTCTCTATGAAGCACTATGGTAGCAGTTGATCCCCTGTAGATTTCTTCCAGAATGTTTATATATACTTCATCTACGCCCTGATTCCGCAGTTAGTTCTTGTAGTGTTTACTAGATGGTGGTACTTGTAGCTGATGATGAAAAGATGCAAGATGTTATAAACTAGAAAGCGGTACTTGTAGTTGATGAAAGACGTGAGATCTTATAAAATAGGAGTGATGTCACATATAACGCGTGTCATTGGTTGAAGGCAATCGTTCGATTTAGTGCGGCGACGTACGCTAGGGGGAGCGATGTAATAAAATCGAGTGGGCAAAATGTACAGAGGATTCATGGTTTACCAGGTTTACCTCCGGAGCTTCGCCCACTCATCATCATTCACTTCGTGGATATGGCGGAATTTTTTTTCTTAGTGGCGAGAGTTCGCCTAATAAGCGGGCTCTCGTTCATTCTTCAGACCATACCGGTCTTCCATTTTCCGGGCTACTGTCGCTACATGACATCTGTTGTGGGTGCGGCGTTTCCACAACAGCAATCCCGCAACAGCCACCGCAGAGAACAAGTGCATGCACTGAGGACACGAATACTCGAAGCAGCTGCCGTCTCAGAAACTTGCCACCTGAGCTGGAACATGCTACAGGACCTCACGTGATCACGGTTAGTGGCTCCCACATCCGCCATCAGTGACGCGCAGATGTCCACTCCCGTGTTTTTGCAACAGTACCCCGTGCCTTCAACTTCCCACGGTCACGCCACTGAAGACAAGGAAGAATAGCTGGACCGATTCGAGCAGGTGGCTAACATCAACAAGTCCATGGGATGAAGAAATGTAAATACGTTTACCTTTTCCTGGATGGCCCCGCCGAAACATGGTACGGAAACCACGAGACCACATTGACCACCTGAGAATTTTTAAGGAATGAGGTGCTGGGGATTTTCATAATCATGCGAAAAAAAAGGGCTTATCTTGTTCATGAGTCGAAAACCGAACAACCCAATGAAACTGTCAACATGTACGTCGAAGAAACGTAACGTCCTTTTCGGCGCGCAGACCAAAATGACACAAGACAAAGAAATGCACGCTGGGCATAATGCGAGGAGTGAAAGAGTCGTTTTTCGCCGGCTTAGTAAGAAATCCTTCCAAAAACCATGACTGAATTCGCCTGAGAATTTCATACAATTGGAAGGGCCCTGGAGGCCGAAACTCGGGAAACCAACCATCCATTTCAGCATACTCTACTTGAAACTGATGCTAGGTGGGCCACCCACTTGCGCGCCAACCACCCACGAGTTGCGGGTAGTTATTCGTGAAGTAATAGGAAGTACGCCGGCTACTTTGAGTCGGAGGCTGTAGCTATCCTATGGCAGAGATGTGTTTTGCGATAGTCTAGGCCACGTCAAAATTCCGACCGTACTTGTACGGCAGACCCTTAAAGGACTGATCATCACGCTTTATGCTGGCTGGCTAATCTTAAAGGGCCATCTGGCTGGCTAGCTCGTTAGAGCGTATGCGGCTTCAGGAGTTTTACGTCAGGGTGGTTGGTACGTTCAGCCGTAACCACTCCGGCGCAGATTGCCTGTCACGAGCTCCGTCGACCGACCTCTAAAGCATGACGATGACTTTCTAGGGCATATCAGCATCGGAGCTTTCGCACAACAGCAACGCTCAGACCCCAACCTCCAACAACTCGTCGAGTATCTGGATGGCAAATCCCCCTTCTTCGGCAACATTCAGGCGTGACTTTCAGTGTGCAAAACGGAGTGGTCGTGAAAAAGAGATTTGCACCCAATAAGACCACTTAACTTTCTAGTCGTCCCAAGTAGCCTTTGAGAAAAAAATACTAGAAGCCCTGGCGATGAACCCACCACTGGCCATCTCGGTATTTCTCGTACCCATTTCAGAATCCAACAGAGGCACTACCGGCCCCGTCTTTGCGCTGATGTTGCGCGCTTCGTAAAAAGTTGCCGAGAATGTCAGCGCCAGAAAACAGCGCAAACAATACCGGCTGGATTTCTACAGTCAATTCAACCGCCCTTGAGGCCAATTCAATAAATAGATATGTACCTGCTTGGCCCCTTTCCCAGGTAAACATCAGGGAAGAAGCTGATCATAGTGGCGACAGATTGCCTCACATGATACGCCAAAGCGAAGCCCTTACCGATTGGTGCATCGGCAGAAGTCGCCAAAGATTTAGTCACATTCATTCTCCTGTGACAAAGTGCCCCTGAAGTACTCGTTACAGACAGGGGAACAGCTTCTACAGCGGACCTGACTCAAGCCATCCTACATTACGGTGGTACAAATCAATCAAGAAGAACGTATCATCCGCAGACAAATGGTCTCACGGAACACCTCAAGAAGACCATGCCGATAATTTCATCTACGTGGGCCCACAGCACAAGACCTGGGACATGATTCTACCTTACGTGGTCTTGGCCTACAACATCGCAGTGCAACAAGAGACCACCGAAACGACGCCTTTCAAGCTTGTCCATGGGAGAGACGCCACCACCACTATGGACGACATGCTCCCTAATGTCGCCGACAACAGCCTAGACCTCGCCACCTACCTCCGGGGCACAGAAGCCCGGCAACTTGCGCAGCTACGCATAGAACACCAGCAGCGCACCGACGCCCAACGACACAAGAAGTGACATTCAAGCAAGGCGACAGATTGGGGATTTGGACGCCCATTCACCGCAGCAGGGTAAGTCAAATACTTTTGCGACGTTTCTTTGGCCCTTACAAGTTCATCCATCATGTTGGTAAACTGTACTGCGAAGTGGTTCCCGATGGTATCAGCGTATTACAAGGACGCCGCGCTCAACCACAAGTGGTGCACGTCGTCTGTCTAAAGCCCTGTCATGCTAAAAGTTGTTCTATCTTTGCACTTGTAGTTACCTTTTGTTTTTCACGCGCGTGCAATTAGTGTTTAGTTTCGTCTTTAGTTTTGTGCAAGCAGTCTTGGCATCAGGGTGTTGCTTTTTTTTTAGGGGAGAGTAATGCCGTGCGGAATTTTCATGTCTTTTTTGCACTTACCGGCACGCAGCCTTTCATGTATTTGTGATACGGAATGTGTCGTGATTTATCTGAAATGATCGTGGCCACGCGCGTGCAGCTGTTTCGGGAGGAGGGGTGGCGTATATATCTTGACGCTGCCTCTCGATTTAGCGGGCATTTTCTTCCCCGACGGCCGTCGAGCTCCAGCCGAAGTGTGTATATTTAGGGGCAAAGCTGCTTACATCCATCACATGGTCTGTCGTCTTTCAATTCTACGTAGTCAGCATATCCACGGAGTGAACGATGATGAGTAGGGCGAAGCGTTCATCCGTCCAATGCGTGCTCTATAGTGATAGGTGCGGACAGATGGACAGACAGACGGATGGACATGCAACGTCTGCTAGCACGTTTGCGTTTTAAAAAATTGTCACAGATGGTGGACATTTGTTTGAAAAAAAAACACTGGTTTCACTGCACAACCAGTGCCATCCAGCTGGAATACATGGCATGCAATGAATCTTGAGGAAGTGCTGGTGGCAGATTTTATTGTACGTAGTCAGACAATAAAGATTCGCTTCGTGCGTGTTACTAAAAGTGGACTGCGGGTCTCTGTGTATCATCGTAGCCCGCAGCATAGGGGGCTAAGCCCCTTGTAGGGTGTCATCTTGTTTCGTCTGCTGCATGGCTCGTGTCTGCTGTAGTGCTTGATTCAAACCGCCTCAACGGAAGAGAGTTTCATGGCTTCTGTGTTCGCAGGAACCTCATTAAGACCAGCAGCATGAAGACAAGAACGATTGGATGGATGGTGAAACTTTGTCTTGCCCGGAGAGATGCAAATATATATAACGCAGTTGCTAGTGGACTTGTCTCGCGTTGGGACAAAGAGGCTAAGCCTGACCGCTGCTATGTGGGCTCTATGGATGGCCCAAAGCTGATGCCCTTTGTTGGAGTTCCTCATGGCGGAGCACCACTCGGCCGGGTTGGCTTGCTCACTACCCAGTAACGAGGGACATCGCCAGAGCATATGCTTTAAGTAAGCCACTTTCCCTGAACGCCGGAATAAACTGCTAATTTAAGAATCTGGGCAAATGTTATGAAAAAAAAGGCCAGATTTGGATGTGCATTCATTTGTGTCTAAGCGTCGTTGCCTTGCTGGTTGTAAATAAAAATGTGCATTTGTATACAGCTGAAACAAGCTGTGTCTTCTGTCTCTCATAGGCCTTATATAGCAGCGATTGACATGTACCATTGGGAAACAGCGGCCCATCACGGCGCGCTTTGGCCCTCCACAGCTTTCAGGTTAGTTATGCTGTCTTAAGTGAAGCATCGCCCCAAGCAGCGATATAAACGTCACTCTGGACCCCTCAAGTTTTCTACACTTAAAATAAACAGCAGTGTTGTTAAGTTTCGTGAATGGGTAAATTTTATCATCGTGACGTGCAATGGCGGGCTTGGGCGCAGTCGAAACGCAATTACTTCAGCACT
Organism: Rhipicephalus microplus; assembly: GCF_043290135.1. Lineage (NCBI taxonomy): Eukaryota > Metazoa > Arthropoda > Arachnida > Ixodida > Ixodidae > Rhipicephalus > Rhipicephalus microplus. Next base: position 141,400,457 of record NC_134705.1, read on the forward strand.
TTTCGTGGTTTTAGGAAAAAATTCTACACATCACAGCAAATACTGACAAAAGCTTTCTATTGCAATAGCAAATACATGGACACTCTCGATGTTTTTTTTTATTTGTGCATCTCCCTCGACTTTTTGGTCACGGACAGCGCTGCTTTCTTAGTCCACGTCAACGACGCCGACACCAATATTTCTGCGAAACAACCTCTTCAACGCCAATACGGTAATAAATGTGTTCTTCAGACAAACCAGGAAATTAAAGTGCACGCTTTATGATGGTCTTGAAATAACTCAATGTTAGCATATTTGACAGCAAATGCATGTTCGCTAACGTGTACAATATAGCGTCATTGTGATAGATCTATAGAGCAGCGAATAGGCTATATGTTCTGATGTATTATAACAGAGAAACAAAAATGTGATACATAGGTTTCTGACTCCAAATTTTTTTGGCTGAAAACTACGAAGTAATTGCACCATATATGTATGTTAAATTTAGAAAGCATTAGAATTGACATATTGATGGGTCTTTGCACATCTCGCCCATGGTTTCACGTAATGTCACTATGACCTGCAAGGCGAACTTCTATATTACGTTGGAGTAAAACGTGCTTAATGTATGAAGATATCATGATAAACAACTAAATACCCAAGAAATGGTCGACACATTGGTTTCGCAAGATGCTAGATGTAGTGTGTTCACCTTACACAGTTTGCACCTTGTGCATGCCACTTACGCCCCGCCGCGGTGGTCTAGTGGCTAAGGTACTCGGCTGCTGACCCGCAGGTCGCGGGTTCATATCCCGGCTGCGGCGGCTGCATTTCCGATGGAGGCGGAGATGTTGTAGGCCCGTGTGCTCAGATTTGGGTACACGTGAAAGAACCCCAGGTGGTCGAAATTTCCGGAGCCCTCCACTACGGCGTCTCTCATAATCCTATGGTGGTTTTGGGACGTTAAACCCCACAAATCAATCATGCCACTTACCTCTGATAGCTGGGTATTGTTTTTGTCGATGCGTCGTTTGAAGGCCTCGTACGCCACTTCCATCGCCGGAACTTCGGGAAATATGCTGACGCCACCAGGCAGACAATGAAGTGCACGTCGTTTGAATGCATTTTGGACTTCCCTGCTCAACCAACTCGAGGTGACCTCGGCTTCCGCATTGACCTGAGAAAAGGCAAAAGGACTTACGCTCTATTCGAGAAGTACAGTATAATAGCTCTAACCATATATCATTATTCTATGGGTTATTGTAAAGGACTTGCGCTTGAGAGAGGAAAACAACTTTTATTGAAAACAGCCAGACTGAGAGGCCTCCTATATAGGTGGCAGCCAGAAGTGCTTATGCTATGGTGGCATCTTTGGCTCGCCTATGGATTTAGAGTTGCTCTTAAGAGTCCGGGCATGTTAGAGCGATCTCCCGTTGTTTTGCGCTAATGAATTTTCAGTTTTGCACTGTCGCCCTGTCACAAGCCCACACTTAGATGATATAGGTCCACCCTTTGCTGACAAAAGCTACACAGATCTTGGAATAGCTTTGCGTAGAAGCAGTAGTAAGCAACCGGACTCGGGAACGTGTTCATACCTGTAAAAGGTGCCATGCCATCGCCTGCTGCTTGCTTCGCGAGATGTGTACCGGGAGAAAGCGGGCCTTTCCAAGTCTGCACTGTTTTGTAATGTCCTCATAACTAACCATGCATGCTGTTTCTGCCCGTCCCCGGGTTTCGCGCTCTGCCTGTTTGGCCGGCCATTTCTCGAGCCAGGTAGAGAGGAGTGAGCTGGCGCCAAAATAATAGAAACAAACTCTCCTTGAAAGTTACCTAGATTTCTTTGTGCGTGGGGCAAGATTCCGCCCTTAGCTTAATTTTCAATAGCGGTTGTAGATTCACTGATTATGACTCTGGCTTGGGTGGAGGCTAATGTTCGTGCTATAGCCAGCTCCTTAGTTTAGCACTGCAGTCAAGAAATGAAATGTGGCATGCTGCGAATGCAAGACATTTCCATGCATCTTAAGTATGTGAACGCCTGAATACATAAGTAAAGTGTATGCTTAAGTGTATTTCTTGTACCATAGTTTTACTGGTTGTTTTCATTTTACGCTATCGATCTCATGTTATATATGTGGGTTATAGAACAAGAAAACGGTATGGTTTTCACTATTGCTTACGTTTTTGTTGTCAGCACATGGATGGAACTTAATTTTTTCATTTATCCATAGGCCCGCAAACTCATCAGTCGATTAATTCAGGCTCCTTCAAAGCAAAGCGAGCTGTGGCTGAGACTGAGCGAGTCTGGTTGGGAAAACTTTTCCTGAGCCTGATGCCGAGTGAGTCCGACTGGAAAAAAAATATTTTAGTGACTCTGAGTCTGAGCGAGTCCGGTTGAGGAAAGGTGTGATGAATCTAAGTCCGGAGTGACTCCCAACGGTAAAATACATTTCATATGCGAGTCTGAGCGACCTCCACGTGTTTTGCCGACCTATAGACGCATCGCTTAAATTTGGTGAAAAATCGAAGTCATGCTCCAGCGCATTGCCTCAAAACTTTTTAGCGCACTGTGTTCAATATGAAGAGTTATGTACAGAAATTATTCCCTAAGATTTCTGCGACATGTTGTGAAATACGAGTGGTTATCGTCGTACTCAGTGCTAGAGTTATCTAGGCGGTCATCGGTATTGTATTTGGCCGCAGCGTCTGGTCAGTATACCTAACACGTGTCCGAGCTCCGTGGTGGGCGATTCATAAATGCCTCTGAAGTGGAAGCTCCGAGTGGCAATGATAGAGGTGTGACTGAACACAAGTTGCTGAACCGTCTACAGTGAATACTTGGCTCTAAAGAGCACATACTCTGCTGGACGTGCTAATTTGACCATTCCGCATATAGCCGAACTCAAATGCTTAGGTTGAAAGCCACAACACCACCGAGGACGACGGTGGAGTAAATATATCTCGCTCTCAAATACTATAAATGCCTTTCACTGCTGAAATATACTTCGTAGAAGCGTGCCAATTGCAAATCATTACATTTCAGTGCAGCGGCCATCCACCAGAAATCGCTCAGCCACGCAGCGTAAGCACTACCAACTACTTCACCCTGTGGACTCGCTACCCATGCGTGAAGCAAATGGTTCTTTATAGCTTGTTGCACTTGAAAGAAAGCATGCTGTTCTCTGCTAAGCACTTAGGTGAAGTGAAAATGGGCTAAAGTGATACATTTTGGTACAATACGCATTTTAAACATTTTAAGCTAGAAGCGCATTGTGTACGCACGAGTACTAAAACGGCAGATAAGGCCACAATGTCACGAAACTGCGTGGGTAGTAAACCGTATTGCTTTATGGGATAAATATTTTTGGAGATTTCCAAGTACTTCAATGGCTTGAACGTAAAAATTGTTCGATGAAATGATCATGCAAACAGTGATAGGCTCTGTGCGTATGGTATTTTTGTGCTTAACGCTGATGAATCAGGAATTAACAACATGCACAAACCTGTACGTGGCTGTTATCTGCAAGAGCTTCGCACTGCGTTAGGACGTCTTCGAAGTTGGCATGCTTGCCACATTCGTGTACGGTATTTCTGATATATTATTGGCCAGCTTACCACTTGGGTCATCAGCGACACGAGCTACCACTCCTTATGGACACATGTAAGCAAGTACAGAAATAAGGGATGCAGTAATTTTGTGAGCACAGTTCAGCATGGTTCACATGAACCGCATATTTTAAACCCACCTTTACCATTTCACCAGAGTTTTTCTACATTTTGAAATGTAAGTGACGTTCCTAAGTGCCTTCTATGGCTTAACTGCTTGCAACTTCACTCTGTGATGTTCTTGCTTACCGTAAATCCCTCGTTGCCAACGGCAGTGATGAGTGCCCGAGCGTATAAATACAAGACACCTCCGTACAACATGGCATTGGTGCCGTCCGGATAGTACAGAGGTGGTGCCAGTGCTCCAAGTGAAAGAGACAGGTGGTTCAGCAATTGCACGTATTCTGCGTACGGCGGATGGGTGTTGTCGCCCAGCAGCTGTTCTGCAGTGGACGCCTCGGAGCCGAACAACAGGCGCTGCCGGCGACGCGTCTCGATCCAGTACTCGGCAAACGAAGAAGCGTTGTCGGGGAAATCTTTGTATACTTCCTCGAGCACCTCCGGGTCGAGGAACTTCTCCGGGGGCCAAACCATGGTGGACATGTTTGTTAGTTTTCCCGCAGCGGCCTGCTTTGTGTCGTTGTCGAACCACGAACAAGCCCAAGTTTTGTCCACGGCCACCTGCGACGAAAGAACGAAGTTTGGCACGGGCAATGATTCCGAGGCGTGGATTTCGCACAGAACAGATCTGTTCAAGGGGCATAGAAGCTTATGACGTTTTTTAAGGGTTTGTTCTGCTACACGTAAAAAAAGACTACTCATGAATCAAATATTGACTAACTATAAAATAGTCACGTACAACGAAATGAGACACAGATTTTCTTACTCTAAACATTTTCTGACATTATTCTCGCTCCACTTTCCCCTCGGATTCAGTGGTATACAGAGTACCAAGGTACATTTGGTTTTTTTTTATTGCGACATCAATTAAAATGACACTCTCGACTGGTTCTTTCCGTCAACGTCGCCGTCATGTACTGTATATGTATGTGTATATAAAAGCTACAAAGAAAAATCACGCAGAGAACTATTTTTCGAAGTGTGCAACCGGGGATTCCAATTCGCGACACCTTCGGAGAGCACGGCGTTAGACGACTCAGCCATCAATTGTCAGCCTACAAATTTAACGATGATCTATACATCATTTGCCACTGGCGGTACGCAAAGCTCGGAAGTACCCCAGCGTGTTGTCCAAGCCATCAGTGATATGGCGCGCAGCAAGGGTCATCGCCCCGCTCGTTGCGTCTCGCGAACTTCTTCTACCTCTACCATCTGTTAGCAGCCACTGCAGCAATCGAAAGAAGTTTCGTGCTCTCTAACTTCAAGGCACGCTTATAGCGGTGGAAATACATGGCGCCATAAGCGCGCGCACGTGTGACCACGCCCTTTTGGGGTGAGTTATACGTATTGTATTTTCACCACAAAGTTTGCCTTGAAGTTGCAGAAAGCACGAAGCTTGCTTCGCTCGCCTTAGCGGCCGCCTTTGCAAATGGAGCGCGATACACAACTGATGGTCGCAACGCAACTGATGAAGCAACTGATGCTCGATGTGATTCCGTGCGAGTACTTTAGTACCACCGAAAAAGATGAGGCGATAAATATCAGAACCCCCTCAACTACCCTGTAGTAATCGTGTTTGTCGCTGACATTTTTCTGCACCAGTGTGAGCTTTGGGAAATTCTTTATCAACAAAACGTGTTGTCTGCTCTCGAAAATGACATGATCACTGCTTTTTACTTAAGAAACTTTCAAGTTTATAAAAAGTACTGCGAGCAAATAGCTTTATAGTGAGAGAACTTTATTCGCATTATTCTTGCAATATTTCTTTGCAGCTGAGTAGTATACAATGATTTATATATAACCTGTCCAAGAATGACATTATAGTGGCAGCCCAATTCACGAGTTAGGCCTACCTATGGCGTCCTTTACCATCACACTGAAAGACTACCAACTACATGAAGGTAGAAACATCTCATGCTGGCAATTTTTTTGCATGCATTCTAGTGCAAGACGATATAGAGAGTTAAAGTAGGTGTCGAATACCCAAGCTGGAAGCATTGCATGAGGCAGAAGTAATCAGACCCCAAGAGCCACCAGCAAAACGACATTGCAGCAAAGAACCTAAACTCGATGATTCTGAACGAGTACACGTTCGAATGCACCTATGCGACAGGACCTAACGCCGTGATGTGTAGGACTAAAGAGGCTTAGAGAACACTGGCACTGTAAAGGGGAATGACGGTATTTACGACTTCACACAGGAGACAACTCTGTTAACTGTGATCATGAGCACCTGTCAATTGCAGGTGCACGAAAACGCACACTGTCACTCGCTAAAGTAACCACAGTTCAATACAACACTTCTTTTTTTTCTGTGGCTCAGAGACTGTGGCAACTTCCTCGGTCGAGATTTAGACACATTGTCTTCGTGGTTCTTCAAACTCAATGTATTTCTATACGCAGTTCTTACTTGGAACGAACATGACCCTTTCTGACATAAAACTGTGAACCTGACGTAACATCTTGTGACTAAGGTTACCTTGCTCTTCAATAAATCGTAAATTATGGAAATAGATTGCCTTACGCAGAACTTGCCATGTTTATAACGGGCACGTCAAAACGTGCATTTTTTTTCCATTTTCGTGAAGAGCCTTGTGTGATTTTCAAACAGCGATTTAGTGCAATTTGTGAAGGGCATGACGTGCGATCACGGTGAACAGGAAATGGAAAGAATGACGCAGTTGTTTTTACCCCTTTCTGTCCTCAGTGTTAGCACGCTGTGGAAGCATGGAGCGAAAAAGACCAAGTGGCTATGGACTTGCAACACAGTGGTATTTATTTTCGCAGGCAAATACGTAAGTATGGTGGTGAGCTTTTTGTTTCGAAGCTTGTGCTACATTCTTCCGCTACAACGTACACAGCACGTAAATAACATTCCATGTCATTTTCGCTATAGAGCTGACGATGAATATTGCCGCTGTGACTAGGTCAGCCAATGCATTCAACGCATGCGATGGACCTCCTACTTGAAGAACGGTAAATTCTTAAGGCAAGATGGACCCTGGAAGACTCAAGAAAGAGATTGAATTGACTGCACCTGCTTACTGAATGTTCAAAAAAGTAAAGTGCAGATATTGAATGCTTCAACAGACTTGAAGTCCTCAAACAGGGCTGTAACTTGCTCCAACGTCTTAACAAGAGGTCTAGTACTGTTGCTGTCTTAACGCATTGAAGAAGACAAGATCACTTGCCGAAACGTCTCCTTCAGTGAGAGTGCGTGTTGAAGAATTTTATTAACTGGACGTTTTCGGTGAAATTTCATGCTCGAATCTACGCAGCAGGCCTCTCCAGGTCAAGCTTATTGGTATTCTATAGCAAAAAACTCCAACACTTCCCGGAATAAGACCACGTCACATGGGGGTAAATATATGTTCAAGACAACAAACATTAATCGCAGGACATACTGTCCTGTCTACCTGCCTCCTATATGGGCCCATTTTAGGGGTTATGCAGTTTGCAATCTAATAGATTGGCCAATCCTAAGTAACATTTCGACAAATAAATAATGCTCGCGTACCTGGAGGATATCACCCAGAAGGTGGTCGATGTTGCGCCGCTCGTTTTCAGAAAAATGAGCTACAGTGGCCATGGCAGCAATGAGAAGCTTGTAGCCTGGCTCAATCTGGCCAGCGCAGAATCGAGGCCTTTCCTCTTCTGCATGGTGTTCGCTGCCATGGAGCACGAGAAGAACAGCCGTGGGGTAGGCAACAGCAGCGTACCCTTGCAGAAACAACCAGGACAGGTGGCGCAGCAGAGTCTTGTCGTCGACCTCGTCAATTATGTTTTTCATTCTCAGGAACTGAAAAATATCGCTGATAAGCACCGTTTCATTCATAGTGACAGGTGGATGGATTCTCGTCACAGCATTCAACAAGTTTATCGTATGCCGGCCAAAGAAGTAAGAGGTCATGTTTTCGAATTCCGTCAAGTTGAGCGATGCTTGAATGCGGGACTCGCAGGGACACGAAGGCAACAGTTTGTTGAAGATGTACGTGAGCACGTCATGCGTCCGCGACGCGTCTTTCGTGTCAGGCTCACTACTCTTGTTGCTTGAAAAAATTTCGTAAAGTTGAGCGTAGACGCTCTCGAAATATGTCTTTGGAATCTCGTTAATCATAGCCTTCCACAGCGCCATAAGGTAGTTCGGTGCAAAAAAGACGCGCCTCGACTTTTCTTCCGAAGTGGCGGGTATGATTCTCAAGGTGAACCAGAGGTGGACGTTCCAGTTGAAAGAGAGGTCGAAGAGGGGTTTCGCCGGCGTAACTGGTTCATCTGCATCATCGGGCCAAAGGATGTCACACTCGCGCATAAATTCTCGCATGACGTGAATGTGCGAGCCTGTCTCTGTCATGCAGCTGTCGAAAATAGCGGCCACTTTCTTGCCCACGGGGAAGTGGACCACGCCTTTGGCGAGCGTCTCCGGGAGTTTGTACAGCCAGGACAGGAACATGTCGGACAGCTGTGAGCGTGAGAGCTGAAACTCCTTGCGTGGCTTCCAGCGTGCACAGACGTACGCGCCGAAGTCGTCGCAAGGGTCGATGCTTTTGTCCAGTTGGTGGGATATCTGATACCTGTGGACAAGAAGGCCAGGAAGCGTTGAATGTTGAGCTGCGCATACGGCACCAGGGAAGAGCTATCTGAGCGTTCTGTAATAAACGTCCTCTAAGTGTGTGCATCTGATTTCATCGTTCATTTTGAACACGATGCTACGGGATCATCGATGTCAATGCCACGAGGAAGGCATGCACACGTTTCATAGCAATGAATCAGAGTCTTGAATGCTGAAGAATGTACACACACATCTTTGGGTTGTCAGCTGCTGAAGGTAAATCTAGATAAAATAGCAAAGTAATGAACATGGCGAATACGTGTCGATTGCCGTCCCTCGTGTGAACTATACAACGAAGTCCAAACAAATACCCCTTTCGCAGTGATTCAAGCATGAAGTCCACTGTGTAATCTTTTAGAAAAAAAACACCAAAAAGTGTTGGTTTCCTTGTGCCCTCAAAAAAACATTCGAATCTATCTAAGGGTCCTCAATGCCATTTTTAAGATTAGACAGCGGACATTAGGAAGAGAATGTTCAGACTTATAGGAATATTTGTAACGCGGTAAGTTTGGTGTTATATCAATTTTTAAGTGCCACGTTTGGGTACTTGCTATTTTGCGATCTGCATGCTGGTTTCAGCGTGTGTGTGTATGATTTTTCACGTAGGCAAATGCTGTAGAGGTGTTGCTGTGCGAAGACGGGTACCGCTTATTATTTGTTTTCTAAGGCACTCATGCTTCCAACCTTCTATTCTACTCATGCTTCCAACAGTCCCTTTAAAGGTGAATTAGCATCCCTAGCTGGAGGCTGCAGCTTTTTGACAAACTTTTCAGGGTCCACCTTATAGGGTGTGGGTCGTTCCCTCCTCTGTAGTAGACGTCGTACGCACGGACGAACGGACACGAACGAACGGATGGTCTTCGCCCCACTCATCATCGTTAACTTCGTGGATGTGCTGGGATTTTTTTAGTACGCCAGTAGTCGCCACAACTATCGTTCCCAACATAATGTTTATTATATTGAAGCTATAGTTTTCCTTTATGTACAACTTCACGCATCTTTCTCATACGTTCCCTTCATTTCATGCACTTTGCATCATTAAGTGTGCAACCACAGCCAATGTATTATAGGTTTGTATTAAAGGGAAGCTTGTGTCTCACCGATGTGCCTCGCAGCCTTTCGTTTCGCAATACGATCGAAGACGCCGTTTCGGCTTGGGGTAGAGCAGGAAAACTGATGCCGCGACGATCGTGAGAAGGGTGATCGCCAACAGCGACACCGCGAGCAGCCTCTTCAATCTCCTTCGAGCAGGGCTCGAAAAGTATCGATCCTGCGATTAGTGCACGTATGGTTAGCGAAATTGCATGTTCGGTCCATTGCGAGTTTTACCAGATGATTAGCACCGTGTTATATACAATAGCATTATCGATGCCGTCTATTTTAGCATTTGGTTTGTACTTACCTGTTGAGTTGAGGGTTTCCTGGTAAAAACGCGCAAAAAGTATCCCTAGAGACAAAAGTAAACAAAACCTAGACAACTTATACGACAGGGGCAGTAAATGTGTACAACTAAAGGTATAGCCTCGTCACCATGATAGCCACTGCGACATTTACAAAAATGTTAAGTACAGCATGTACACTTAGAAATCCTAATGATGGATAGCCAAGAATAAATTGTTTGATTTCAGCAACTATTTGGTGTAGGATAACGAAGTTTCTAGCGCTGTTCCTCAATTGGAACTCTCTTAAACGTGTATTGCATAACTTTTATAAATATGACTAGGAAAAACAGTCTTGCACCGACAATAAAAATGAGTACTGTATGAATGCGAATTAAATTACAGCTATTTTAATTGAAGCAAAATTTTAGCCAGTTCCACAGTAATTTTCTGCGTGATGATGAAGTCCGAACGGTTACTATCCTTAAGTCGCGGCGCGAACTTAACCTTTAGAAATTAGGAGAGATATCCCTGGAATATTATGCTTTTAATGCTGATGAGTGCAGAATGCCGATCGAAGAATGCCTTGTACGTGATACGCTTTCGATTGTCCAGTTCATTGCAAATGGTGATTTAAAGCCGCATTCCGAAATGGGCGAACAGTTTTTATGTAGCGTGAAATGGCAGACGTACATCAGAAGGCACATGAGGACACCACACAGCGCTACTTGCAACAGCATGGTGATTTTTCAAAGCTGACCTACTATAAACCATGATCGCCCGGCAGCTGACCACGTGGTTTTTTTAAGTCAATTTAAGCGAAATTTTAAAGTCATTTTAAGCGAAGATATTATGGCAAGCATAATATCTTACATCAACACTAACGCAAGAAACCCAGCTGTTTAGGTGACAATGATATGCACGACTTCCGAATAAAGAAACCACGTGCGTCTGGAAGTTCTGCTTTAAGGGTCATACGGATGGTCTCTTCTTGATGGTCAATTTACCAACACTGACTGTGTTGTGATACAAAGGTCGGCAGGCACGCACAATAAAGCGAGAAACTCTTCAGGTGGCACATCACTGATTTGCAATTGTGTTCTCAAATCGAACATTCACGAACCTGCTCGTTTGGCTGAGATTGTCTGCCAGATGAGAACGGAACCCTATAAATCACAAACGTCTTTAATCCATCAAAATAGATCTGAATGATTTTTGTGAACTAATCTTTTGTAGCCCGATATGGAATTGTGGCAGTTTCCTGAGCCTATTAAGGACTGCGAACACTATCTTAATATAATATTATCGTCTTGCCACCTTCTTGAGATTATGCGACGGCTGGGGAACATGTGGTATTACGGCCATGCGTCTCGTTTCTGCCATCATGTGGCCATGAGCGCTTGACTTATTTAAACTTCTTTGGAACTTCCGGAAACTCTTTTCAATTGTCTTTTTTTTGCTACAGATGCTGTTTTAGCGTCTGTAGTCAGATGTCTATAAGCGTGGAATCTGCTTGTGGAAGTTCTGCTTTGTTAAGAGAGCATAGGACGTATTCAATGCTTTGTTGTATCACGTCGTCACAATACCTGCTTAGTTAGTATTAATTGAAATAAAATAAAGCTGTTTGAACGCATGAGTCATACCACCAGCATATGCTGTTATCAACAAACAATAATTGCGAAAAAAGGGCTCACAGTCTCTAGCAGACTGATTGAATGAACAGAAGGGGCCCCAGACATACTGGCCGATGTTTCAATGGATGGATGTATTTTGCCAAGGGTGTCTTACATGGTTGTTTAAGTTTATGCTAGTTAAACGGTAACTTCATGTTTCCCTTCACCGCTGGTGGTACTCGCTGTGGACCTTTTTACGGAGAAGAGTCCTTCATCCTTTCTGGGTAGTTGTGCGAGAGTAAAAAAAGCTGACGTCACAACCTTGGCAGTGCATTTTTTGGGGGAGTCACGCGTACTGAAAACAGCCCAGAGAGAACTATGGCGGTGCCCGGGGAGTCTTGGGTGAAAATATCCATATCCAATGAATAATCTGGAGAGGGAACGGTATTGTACAGAGGTCGTCGAAAGTTTCTAGGCCACTATCCTATGTATTTCTGTGGCAGCGTGGCCTGTGAACTTTTGACTCCCCCCCCCCCCTCTCTTGTACTCCCCAGTTTTTCTCCTACATAGAAATCACTGCCGAGGATAACTGGGAACTTGATGTCGGTACCTTAAAACCCATGGATAAATCCATAAAACTAACCCACATAAAACTAATCCACAAATGATGACAAAGATAGGTGCCGCTATCGAAAGGTTGCCCAGCATGTGTTAGCCTTGTTCTCTTCCTCATTCAATTTATATGCATCTTATTAACATTCATCGACACGCTCCTTACCTTCAAACCACCGAGATCTATATCTTTACACGAGGTAATGGCGCTAATCGATAAGGGCAGTGAATAGGCGCTAGCAAGGTGTCAGAACGGGTTTTACAGATAATCAGTGCCTACAGCGGCACAGCGGCAGTACCTGTGCCGCATTCTCTGCAGTGTTGCGAAAAGATGGGTGAATGAATTCACTCGACGTGGCAAACCATCTTCGCTTTACTCACAGTGGTAGATGATAACTCCAGGCGAATGTTGTAGGTCGTGTTGGAGGCTCTTGTCGAGTCCTGCCTCGTGCGCTGCTTCTCCCCAAAGGCTGTCAGTGTCTCAAGGGTCTTGTACATGTCGGCTACTTGGGACGACCCGGACACCATTGAGCCTGGTTTCCCTGGAGAAATCGTGGATCCAGTGATTGCGGGGCTATCGGAACCTGTCGATGGCGCATCTCCGAGATGATCTGCCTTAGAAGAAAGATCGGCGGCTGGCGTTCTCTTCGAGAGCGCAGTGCGGGGTGATGCGTCCTGCTTGACAGCGGTATCCGCCAGCTTTGCCTGCACAGGGAATGTTTCCATCATAAATGTGTGAAAGGTAAAAAAAAGCAATAGCAGAATTGACTGAGATTCAGGCTGAATTCAGGACCTGCGTAGCGCTGTGCGACAGCGAGGACTGTTGTAATGCTCTGCATAATGACTGCCTAATTTGTCTGTTAAGGAGCTATGTGCACGCTGACGTCTCGCTATGTTTTAATGAATCGTGTGTCATCGCTAGTATTTTTTTAAACAAGCCAGTAACCGTGGAAGACTTCGCGAGACTTGAGAAGATATACAGACATACAGGGAAAATTTTGGGAACTCCGCCTGGTTTTGCTAGAACATTTGGGACGCTGCCATACCTGGGGAGACATTACGAGAGCAAGCAAGTCTTAGCAAATCCTAGCAATACCTTTTGTTAGCGATTCCCACACAATGCTTTAAATCCCCCTTTTTTTACGAAGCCCTGCACATGCGTCCTTCACCTCGCGGAAAAATCGCGAATGTCTTTGTATCTCTCCAGTATTGCTTTTGGCAATACCGGCTGCCCTGGCCCCGTATCAAAGCCCTACCAAAATTGCATAAGGCCACACAGGAAAATGAAAGAGGTGGATTACGAAATGATTCATAACTATCGGCGCAAGCAGAGATATTTCATGCGCAATATCCTTTCAAGCAGTTCTTCATAGATGGTGACTTGTGGGTCATTTTAACGCGATATCGTTAAAGAGCTCGTCTCGTGGAAATTCCGGCGCCAGCGTCAGTGTCGGCGTCGTTTATTGTGAGCGAATATTGAGAGAGATGCAAATGAGATAACAAAAAATTCTGGGTAGGAGTAGGGGATCTAACCCGGGTCGTTTTCGTGGCAAGTGGATTTTCTACCAAAGCCTCTGCTTACAAACGCAATAAAAATAACTTCCTCTCGTTGGGAATGCAGTGAAAGTAACTTTCATGCTTTACAAACACAGGTGTCCAGTATACATGCTTCACATTATACAACATGAAATAATGCCGTAGTAATGCGTGATACAAGCGTACATTGCCTTTGGCGTTATCATAAGGGCTTCACAGTTTAAAGCCAGTCACTCACTACAAAAAGCACACTATACTGCACCCTTAAGGCCACGTAGAGGGCGCACAGCAAGTTTGCAAAGATTTCATTCACAGAGTGTTTGAAGTACGCACTAGGAGCAAAATATCGCTATCGTGTTCAACTCTTAAAGGCAAAGCTTTAGGGCCTCCCAATTTAGCACGACCTTGTGGTGTAAATATTTATGCGAAATGAATGAATGCTGTCCACGTAATCTAGACAGAAGTAACCTGTACGTGAGGCTTACTCACCGGGACGTCTTGAGCCATCGTCTGGGACGTCCGAGCATCGGAGGCAGAGGCTGCCACTGGCGGTGAAGGCATCACGGAAGGACAGGGCTGTGGGTTCACCACCGACGTCCTTCTGTGATTATGAGGCTGTACCTCAGCGTTGCTCACTCTGGAAGCGACAGCCTTCTCCGAATCTGAATGTACGGAGGCAGCTTCGGGTTTCTCTGCTGCAAATAAAGATGCGGCACTTGCGTCGACGGCGGCAGTCGGCTTGTTCGTCTCGGTGTTGCTCGATTCATTGTGTTCGGTAGCTTTCCTCGACGTAGATGACATTTTGCCGGTTGATTACTGGGGCATTTCTGAAGAATCATCAGCTGAAAAAAAGAAACGATGGCGACCGAGCATGGGATCGTTCACTTCTTCTGCATGTGCCTCACGCACACGTTGCGTCACGCTCAAGCAATGCTACTCAGTCGACTGTAGCAGTATAATTCTATACATTATTTGATGAATAATAGGTGATCTTAGTTTTATGTTTGGCTAGGAATTTCACGCACACATTTTGGTCTTATTTTAGCTCTCTAAAATGTTAGCTACGTAAACGTAACCCTTCGCTGAAGCCATATCTACCATCACGTATTTCTCGCTCTGATGCGGCTCTCTCATGCCGCCTTTGAATAGGTGTTGCATTCACAAAGGCGTACTTGTCTCGCGCTGGCACGGTGGACTCCTGTACATGTGACTCCCACGGAAGTGAATAGAGAATGGAACGCATCGTGTGCAGCAACGCTCGATATATATATATAGTGGGCATTTAGTATACGCATCCTCTTCACCGGTACATTATTATCATTATCATGTGTGGCTCATGCATCGTCATCGTTGTCGCGTAGCATCATCATCTTGGACTTCACTCGAGCGATTGGCGAACCATGACCGTTCCTGCAGTAGCTGGTGCCGCACTCAACCTACTGGGGTGTTCTTGGCTGAGGATTGAGTGGTTTTAAATTTCTGTCTTAGAGTCCGACTCTAGTTTGTTTCTGAGTCTAACCATAACTCTAGTGCTCATGTCGACTACTTCTTTTGGCCAGGCGCGATCCGCCTGGTCAGCGTCCTTGCCGTCTAATGAATTACCGCTAGACTCCTTTTTTCCGCAGTGGTATCGACAGCATTCCCGTAGCACTGGTACCTACAAATGGAGGCTTCATCAGACTTTCAAACCCTCAGGTGGTTCAAAAGGAACTCAAGACAACTTCAAATCATTTCCAGACCATCACAGATGTGCGCCCATTTGGGCGAGGAAGTATCGTGTGTAGGTCGCCGGATCAGACCTGCGTGCAGGATCTTCTCAAATGCACCTCCTTTGCTGCTACCCCGGTGAGTGCTTTTATTCGGCCTCACCTTGCATGTACCAAAGGCCTTGTACGGGGAGTCGCCTCCAAGCTGAGTCCAGCTGAGACCCTAGACAGGCTCTCTGGAGCAGGCGTAATTTCAATTGACAGGTGTAATCGCCTAGTCGACAACCAGAGGGTACCAACCGAATCTGTTATCGCGACATTTGTGGGCACAAAATGCCCGTCAGAAATAAAATTATGGCCACTGATCTTCCGAGTAGAACCCCTCGCTTCTCGTCCGATTCAGTGCAAGAACTGCTGGAGATTCGGCCACAGTGCGGGAGGATGTAAATCTAACGTTCGTTGTTGCACCTGTGGAGAGAGTCATCCTTCAAGCAATTGTACTGCAACAGTGGAAAAGTGTTGTCTCTGTGGGGGCAGTCACTGCGCCGACAACTCTGACTGTTCCGCTCGTTCCCGGGAGGTTCAAATCCTGGAAGTTATTGACCGCCGCCGCTGTTCTCGAAGGGAAGCCATTGACATAGTTAGAGACAGGGCTTTTGGATACTCTGGTATAACAGCGCGCTGCACTTCCAGTATGGACTCAACCCTATCGCAGGCTATTGAAACTGCTGTGGAAAAGGCAGTGAGTAAGGCAATGGATAAACTAATATCTAACCTTTCCGACTGTTTAGTGCAAATTCTTTCAAGCCAGATTGGACAAACAGTACAGACTAGTACAGAACCTGCAGTATTACACATTACTAGTGACGCCACACAGCTACGCAATGTAGTGATGGACGAACTTTCTGCATCTGCAGGCAAGGCTAAGCAGCCAGGAACACAGGTGCACTTGGACCGACATTCGCCTCGGCCGAGTACAAGTACTGATACAGATATGGAACTCGATATACGAACTAATAAACGTACCAGATCTCCTATCTTCACCAATCTCAAGTCCAAATCTAAACGGAATGAATCAGCTATTTCGCGTGAAGATGCTAACAAGGGCGCGACATGCGCCTCTGCGGTGCGCTCAACACCATAGGTCAGTTGAGGGTGCTGCAGTGGAACTGCCGTTCTATATTCTCAGCCTCAACCGACTTACATTACTTTTGCAATAATTTTAATCTTGATATTATAATTCTCCAAGAAACTTGGCTTACACCGGATAAAAATTTCCATCTTGCAGGTTTTCGTTCTTTTCGATTAGATCGCCCATCACGTGGTGGTGGTTTAATGATTCTTGTATCAAGTAAATTATGCCATAAAGCGAAAATTTCTTTCAGAATGTTAGACTTCGATTGCGAATTATTAGCATTAGACTTGTGTCTCCCCGGATACCACCCTTTTTCAATCGTAAATTGTTACTTCCCCTCTGGTGTGCAAAGCACGCGTTATCTTGACAGCGTTTTGGTAGCATGTAGAAAGGAAATTGTACTCACAGGAGACTTTAATTCACACCATTTGTCTGGGGGTATAAGGACAGATTCTTGTGGTAGGCGACTGTGGGAATGGACTATTGATCACAACCTCTCCTGTCTGAATAAAGGTCATGTAACATTTGTCCGAGGTCAAACTAGCTCAGTATTGGATTTAACGTTTTGCTCCAATGCAATCAAGATTTTGTCATGGGCTGTTCTGGATTCGGCAACTAACAGTGACCATCTTCCTGTAGTTTTTGACATTACTTGTCAAACAATAACTTTAGATCAGCCAAAACGCACATACATCAACCAAAGCAAATTTCAAGCCTGCCTCCGTTCTGCCATTTCCAAGCTTGGAAATGCCAGTACTAAGGAGATTGCATCTACGATAGGTTCAATGCTGGAGGGATCTAGAAAAAATTCTGAATTTTCTATTCCATCCAATAAACGATCCTCCTCTCGTTGGTGGAACGATGAGTGTACGCGCGATTATAGAAGACGAAAAGCCGCTTGGAAAAAACTTCTTCTTAATCAGAGCCCAACAAACTGGAAAGACTATCAATTCCTTGCTGGCGTATTTAAGCGTACAGTGAACCGCGCGAAAGAAGAATACGAGAGTAGACATTTTGATTATCTTTCTAAATCAAAGAATAAGCGTGCTTTGTTCGCTTATCTTCGGACAAGAAAAGTACTACCAGCACCTTTAACGTTGCAGTCATGTGTCTTGACGCCGGTAGAAATGAACACCTCTCTAGAAGACATAGCGCAAGGTTTAGAACGCAGCTTCACTGCGAATTTTTCGGCTATTCAGTCCGTTCTGGTAAACTTGCATGAATTTCCAGAAGTTTCTTTAGCTGAATTGAATCAGACAGTATTATGCTTACCGAGGACGGCTCCCGGACCAGATGGGATTACGAACTCTATGTTGAAATGTTTACTCCAGGAATCGCCTAATCTTTTGCTAGAACTAGTGAATTACTCTTTGGGGAATGCATGGATACCTCCAGAATGGAAACTTGCCAAAATTGTACTGTTGCTAAATAATGAAAATGATGCATACACGTTGGATAACATAAGGCCAATCGCACTGACATCAAACTTAGTGAAATTGGTGGAGAGAATCATCAATATACGAATTAATGAACTTATTACCATGAGGTCTATTCTAAGCCCCTGTCAAATTGGGTTCAGGGCTG
This sequence comes from Rhipicephalus microplus, assembly GCF_043290135.1. Lineage (NCBI taxonomy): Eukaryota > Metazoa > Arthropoda > Arachnida > Ixodida > Ixodidae > Rhipicephalus > Rhipicephalus microplus. Next base: position 141,418,333 of record NC_134705.1, read on the forward strand.
GTTGTTCAATTTGGGATGCCCACGTTGACTTAGAAAGTAGCCTTCAGTTAGCTCGGCTACATAAAAAATATGCTGCTTTAGTTACCTTAGACATCGCTAAAGCATATGATACCGTGGAGCACTGTATTTTGATAGATCGATTAGAATACCTTAATTTTCCATCATGCATAGTAGCGTGGGTTCACAATTTTCTCGCAGACAGGAAATTTTATTGTTTTAAAGATGGGTTTTCATCATCTACTCATACCCAAATGAGGGGAGTACCGCAAGGCTCGGTGCTTTCCCCGGTGCTATTTAATTTACTAATGAGCACAATCCCACGTAAACAGGATATAACAACTTATGTTTATGCAGACGATATCGCATTTTTTGCAATGGCAGATAACATTCAGACCTTATATGAACGGCTGCAGACTTACCTTAATATATTGGAAAGCTGGCTCGATGGCAACAGCTTTTTACTTAATCCGAGTAAATGTGCCCTCCTTGTTTTCCCGCTGCAATACCCTGTGAACATCTCTCTGTCTTACCATCATGAGGATATACCACAGGTGGAATCTGTTAAATATCTTGCAGTAATTTATCACACATCGCTTAACTGGCGATCTCATATCGAATATATCGCCGGAAAAGGTGTGCGGGCCATTGGCATATTACGTAGGCTAAATAACTACCGCATAGGTATGAGAAGAGACACATTATTAATGATATATTGCATGTATGTTCGTCCCATTTTGGAATTTGGTTGTGTGCTTTTCTCTGGAGTTCCAGCTTACAAGTTGCGGCCTCTAATTCTTCTGGAAAGAGAAGCTTTGCGCTTATGCCTTGGCCTTCCCAAAACAGTCGCCAACAATGTGTTATATCTCGAACCGAGGGTCCCTCCGCTTTCTTGTCGAATTCGCCTTCTGACTGTTCAGACATTCTTAAGAATTTATGAATCACCATTACGACATTCAGAAACAGCCTTTATTTCCACCCCGGAATCATTTTTTGCTGCTAGATGGCCGCGATTTCACACGCCACAAATTATATTTGTGCTAAATTTACTGGAGCCTCTAAACGTACGTATATGCGACATCATGCCGAGTCGTTATAATTCAGCCCCGGTGGAAATTCAATTCGACGACATTTTTCCTAATAATGCCAAATTACTTCCCCATAATATTTTGGATGGTTTACTCCAAGATCACCTGCGCCGTATTACAACGAACGTTATTATTGCTACAGACGCATCGCAATACGACGAAAAGTCAGGGGTTGGTATTTTCAGCCCTATTTTAAATTGGATTTATTCCCTTCGACTACCCGATTTCATACCCGTTTTTGTGGCCGAGTTTCTGGCAGTAGTGCTCGCCTTACGCAAGTTAGATACAGCAATTACATCAGCTGTCATAATAACAGATTCCCTATCTCTTTGTGCGGCACTTTCTGTTGGTGCTGATAATCACGTAACAAAGGCGTTCCGTGCATTAGTACCTGCGCATTTAAGAAAAGTGCGATTAGTTTGGGTGCCTGGACATAAAGGTTTGTTTCTTAATGAAATAGCAGATTCCTTAGCTAAGTCGTCAATCAGCGAACCAATTCTACCGCTCTGTTCATCATCCACTTATGTGACTGCTGCTCGATTCCGCAGACGTACGCTTATGCAAGTCTTTAAAGGTTCAGCACTAACAAACTCTACAGAATATCGCCATTTATTATATCCCTGGCGAAGAGACTTTTGCCGCACTCGAAAACAAGAAGTAGCTATCACAAGGCTGCGTTGCCGGGTACCAAATCTAAATTTCTATAAACACAGGTCTGCTCAGGCACCTTCGCCACTGTGTGCATTCTGTGATGAACTGGAAACAATAGACCATTTCTTTTTGACCTGCAGGCGGTTTAACACATTACGAAAAACCCTATTAGAAATACCTTTGCGTGGCATTGGTATGGACTTATCTCTGCCTGTCATTTTGTCTTTTGGAGCTTCCATTTCTGGTTTCTGTAATGGCACAGTATGCGCGGCCGTCCGGGACTATATTGATGAAACTAATAGGTTGACTAATTAACCAGTTTCAATATCTTAACATGTTCACCTAATTATATACGTATAAAATCAGACTAATGCTCTATTCTAAGAATAAATTTGTTTATGTAAATATTTCTATGCATTACATTAAGCACCACACTTTACTATAGGCTATCGGTAATACCTCCATCATTCTAAATCTGAACAGTAAATTTTAAAGCCACTCGATTCTTGGCCAATCCCCCACAGTGGGTATGCGCCACTAACGATAGGAGAACAACAACAACAATCTTGGCTCATTCATCGTAGCTGTCGGCTGCCGGTTCCTCGGGCCTAATAAAAGGTAATCCTAACCAAGACTTCATACGTGGTGGAGCGTGCTGTTAGATCCCCCGCCATCCTCTCAAGCGCTCTACCCCCTGGAGCTACGTTCAGGTCGCCGCTTGGGCCAGGTGTCCGGAAATATGTTGCACCAAGATGAGGCCGGTGCTGCAGCCGTTCCCAGTCAACCACCGCGTGCCGCGCCTTCTCACGTCATCAACAGCCTCCAGCGTGAGCCCCATCCCTTCGCTGGTATGTGTGGGGAAGATGTGGAGGAATGGCTGGACAATTTCGAACGTGTCGGCGCTGCTAACCGGTGGAATAACACCAACAAACTCGCTCACGTGTCATTCTACCTCACGGGTGTCGCAAAGACGTGGTTCCTCAAACACTTCATCGACATCCCCGACTAGTCAGCCTTCAAAGATCAACTTCGCCATGTCTTTGCCACACCAGCTGTTCGTTCGGCTTTCGCAAAGAAAGCTCTCGCGACTCGGAAACAGCACATCGGGGAGTCGTATACATCCTACATCGAGGATGTTCTTTCACTATGCCGCCGGGTTGACACACCAATGACAGAATCAGACAAGGTGCGCCAGCTTCTTAAGGAGATTGCACCCGTCGCATTCAATGCCCTTGCAATCCAGAATCCGGCTACCGTTGCTGACGTTGCGACAACCTGTCAGCGCCTCGAAGAACTTGAGTCTATGCGCCTACAACCAGACAGTGACGCGGCCCGTATTACGACTGATCCAAACCTGCGAGACACGATAAGGGCGATTATACGTGAAGAATTAGAATCAATGGGATTCACACTACCTTCAATGTGTCCCATTCGGTCTTCTTCAACGTCATTGCGGGATGTTATCAGAGAAGAGCTCACGTCCATCACCCACATGGACAACCTGCTGCCCATTGTCTCTCATACTCTACCATCGTTCCCGCACACCGCCGCTGCACCACCAGGCACCGTCAGCTCGACGTCCCCGCCACGAACGTACGCGTCGGTTGCTGCCGCACCTCTCACAAGCTTTCCCACGAGCTTTTCATCATCACCGCCTGAGCCATCACCTGTCCCCCTGAGTGCTCTCTTTCCCGGTGCAGTTAGCGCAAGCTACTACCCTCCTCATCGATCGACTCGGCCTACTTGCTATTATTGCGGCTATCGTGGTCACATTGCACGCTTTTGCCGCAAGCGCCAGCAAGACGAGCTCCGAGGGTATGACATACGCAAACGGGACTATACCGCAGGAGCCTTGTACCAGGGCCGCCGTTATTCGTCACCGCCACGTCGATCTCCATCTCCGCCAGCATCAGGTGAACTGCGCAGTAGTCACCGATCAACCCGACGCCGTTCACCGTCGCCATACCGTCGCTCTTCTTCTCCCCTCCAGCCTGCTTCCCTTACTTCTGATCGCCGTTCGGAAAACTAAGCGATGAAGTTTTTGGAGGACAAACTGCATTCCAACACAGGACTCCAATTCCTCCAGCGCGCCCCTACATTATGATTGCGGTCACAGTTGAGGGAGTGGACGCTGATGCTTTGGTAGACACTGGGGCTGCGTTTTCTGTTATTCGTGCTGATTTGTGTGCCCGTCTTCGAAAAGTCACGACGCCTTATGATGGACCGACACTGGTTACAGCCCAGAGAACAATGATTCGCCCTTCCGCTCTCTGTACTGCCCGTGTACTAATCGACGAAATTCTTCATCATATAGAATTTGCTGTGCTATCCGCGTGCTCCCTTGAACTCATTTTAAGCTGGGACTTTCTTTCCTCTGCTTCTGCGGCTATTTGCTGTGCACAACATGTCGTCCATCTTACTGACACGGGCCACTTGCTCAACAATGAAACCTACAGGCCACTTCGACTCATCGCTGCAGTAGACATCGAGTTACCACCAAACGAACATCAATTAGTTACAGTTTTGTCCAACGACGTCGACTCTGGTGACATTTTGGTATCTCCGTCACCGCGTTGCTTTAATAAAGGCATAGCTCTCGCATCAGGTGTGGCTCGCTTCAACAATGGATCAACTGTCCTCGCTGCTACCAACACCACACAAGATAAAATTTTACTGCCACGGGGCACTACTGTCGCCTGCGTTGCCGATCTGCAGCCTGTGTGCGTTGTGCCTCTTACCCCTGGCTCCTCTAAAGTCCATCCTGAAGATCATGCTGCTCCCTCGGCCTTTACAGCAGCCATCAACAAAGACTTGAATGACTCACAGAAGCAGCAGCTGCTTGATTTGTTGGAAAAGCATGCAAACTCCTTTGACGTTCATTCATCCACCCTAGGCCAGACAACCGCTACAGCACATCGTATTCAGACCGATGGAACATCCATTGTGCACCGCCGTCCGTACCGCGTCTCTCTAGCCGAACGAAAATTTGTTGAAGAAAATGTAGACGATATGCTCCAAGGGGAGATCATCCGACCCTCAACCAGTCCTTGGTCGTCGCCCAGCGTTCTGGTACGTAAAAAAGACGGTTCCGTACGATTTTGTATCGATTACCGAACTCAATAAGGTCACTAGGAAGGACGTGTACCCCATGCCACGCATCGACGACGCCCTAGATTCCTTACAGGGTGCTGAATACTTTTCGAGCCTCGACTTGCGTTCCGGCTATTGGCAAATCCCCATGCACGAAGATGATAAAGAAAAAACTGCGTTTGCAACCCCGGACGGCCTATACGAATTCAATGTTATGCCGTTCGGTCTATGCAATGCGCCCGCAACTTTTGAGCGCATGATTGACACCGTGCTGCGTGGCCTGAAATGGAAGACTTGCCTACGTTACCTCGATGACTTTGTTGTCTTTTCATCGACGTTTCCTCAACATCTGCAACGCTTGGACGAGGTCCTGACTTGTCTTGCGGGCGCTGGTCTTCACATTAACACTAAAAAGTGCCATTTCGCCAGCAGATCTATCAAGGTACTCGGTCATGTTGTGAGCAAGGACGGAATTCGTCCAGACCCTGATAAAACTGCTGCAGTGCTTCGCTTCCCTCGCCCTGACAAACCGAAAGATTTGCGAAGTTTCCTTGGTCTCGCCTCTTACTTTCGGCGATTCATACAAAACTTTGCCTCCATAGCCGCACCACTTCATAAGCTACTTGCTTCCGGTATGCCCTTTCAGTGGTCTCAGGAATGTGAATCGGGTTTTGACAGGTTGAAGAGTGCCCTCACGACCAACCCTGTACTTGCTCATTTTCACGATGATGCACCGACCTTCCTGCACACAGACGCTAGCGGCCGCGGTTTAGGAGCCGTGCTCCTGCAACACGACAACTCTTCGCGGGAGCGAGTCGTTGCATACGGCAGCCGCGTCCTCTCCGCAGCCGAAAGGAACTACACGATCACCGAGCAGGAGTGCCTCGCCATCGTTTGGTCAGTACAGAAATTTAGTCCATATCTACATGGCCGCCATTTCACCATTGTGACCGACCAACACGCTTTATTTTGGCTTTCGACACTCATTAACTTGTCGGGACGCCTCGGACGCTGGATTCTACGCCTCCAAGAATATGATTTCGAGATCGTGTACAAGTGCGGCAGGAAGCATAGTGAGGCCGATGCTCTTTCTCGCTTCCCACTACCAGCGACTTCCCTCGGGGTTTCCGCCATCAATTTGCACAACACGCCCTCGGAGTCCACGTCTACGGCGGTTTCCTCTCTCGCCTCTACGGACCAGCTGCCTTCGGACGACCCCTACGATTTTCCTTCTCGACAGTTGGCTGACCCATACTGTCGACGTATTATAGGCTACCTCATTGGCAGTTCTTTTCCACCTTATGCAAGGCTCCGTCGCCAATCCTCGCAATTTAAGCTGGACAACTCGGTGCTGTACCGCAAAATTTACCATCCTGACGGTCACCGCTGGGTTCCCGTTCTACCCCGATCGCTTCGGTCCGAAGTCCTCAGGGCGCTTCATGACCATCCGACTGCTGGTCACCTTGGTTACCATAAAACCTAAGATCGCCTTTGAAGTCGGTTTTATTGGCCAGGTGTAGCTCGGTACGTCGGGTCCTGCACTTTCTGCCAATGTAGAAAACTACCACCACCTGCTCCTGCCGGTACACTACAGCCTCTACCGTGCCCAGCGACACCATTCGAAGTTGTAGGCGTCGACATTTATGGCCCCCTCCCAGTCAGTGCTGCTGGAAACCGGTGGATAGTAACAGCCGTTGGCCATTTGACGCGCTACACCGAGACGGCATTCGTTACTACTGGTTCAGCTTCTGAGATTGCCGATTTCATCCTCCGAGCCATTATACTGCGTCATGGTGCTCCACGTGTGTTGCTCAGTGATCGTGGAAGGGCCTTTCTTTCACAACTAGTGAACGAACTTCTTCACGCCTCTGGCACAACTCACAAGACTGCCTCTAGTTATCATCCCCAGACTAACGGCCTCACTGAGCGATTCCACCACACTCTTGCTGACATGATCGCCGCCTATATTCAACCAGACCACAAAAACTGGGACGTTGTTCTACCATTCGTCACTTTCGCCTACAATACGGTCGTTCAGCGGACAACCGGCTACTCGCCATTTTACCTAGTTTATGGACGCTCCCCTACTTCTTTTCTGCACGTCTCTTTCTTTACCTGCCAAGCGAATTCATCTCCATCCTCTTCGGAGGAATACGTTTCACGACTCGCACTGTGCCGCCAACGTGCTCGTATAAACACTGAAGCCCGCCAGCAAGACAGAAAGCTAGTTTATGATGAATCACATCGTGCTGTATTCTTCCAACCTGGAGACGAAGTGCTCCTTTTGACGCCTGTTCGCACACCTGGTTTGTGTGACAGATTTCAGCCTCGGTTTATCGGGCCGTACACAGTTCTTCAAGAGACTTCACCAGTGAATTATCACGTGACGCCACTTGTAGCCCCAGCAGATCGCCGTTATCGAACTACCGAGGTCGTCCATGTCTCCCGTATGAAGCCCTTCATGCGACGTTCTTTGTCCCCTTGACTTGCCGCGGCCAGGCTGGCCGCGGCAAGTCAAGGGGACAAAGAACGTCGCATGAAGGGCTTCATACAGGCTGGCCGCTTTCACGCGGGGGGAATTGGTGTGGGCATTTAGTAAACGCATCCTCTTCACCGGTACATTATCATCATTATCATGTGTGGTTCATGCATCCTCATCGTTGTCGCGTAGCATCATCATCTTGGCTCATTCATCGTAGCTGTCGGCTGCCAGTTCCTCAGGCCTAATAAAAGGTAATCCTAACCAAGACTTCATAATATATATATATATATAAATAAATATATATATATATATATATATATATATATATATATATATATATATATATATATATAATATATATATATATATATATATATATATATAATATATATATATATATATATATATCTATATCACCCGGCGAGGCCCTCTTCGGATGCTTTTGGACCGGCTGTACACGAAACTCTTTTCTGTAACCTAGTTTCCGAGGGCAATGAACATGTGCGTCAACGGTGTATACGTAGAATGCACCGAAATTTGTCACGTCAAGGGACTAGGTCATTACGCCGTAGAATCGCTTGGTGAAAGTTGGTCTGATCACGGAGGCACCACATGAAGTGCGGAAGGCTTGGAATGAAGGAGGAGAGGGGACACAAGCACCGCTGCTTGCCTAATTCTGGCACCGCAATGAAGTTGCTCGAAATACACTAGAGGGAACTCTGGTGCTGCGATCGTTCAGCCATTATAGGAATTATGAGCGGCGTAAAAATTCGTCTAGTATTTGTGCTTACGAGTATAGATGGCCTTGTGGATTCGTTTATGGCTGTGGTTTCGTTTTGTTTCAAATAAAAAAGAGTAAACCACAGACTTCATTTGAATTGGTGATCCTAAAAGATGAGGGCGATGAAATGCAACTGCTGAGCGTTCACCTACGCTTCGTCAAAAAAGCAGCTCCAAGCCACGCGACACCACACGAAGCCGAAAGTATGAAGGATAGGCAAGTTTGTGTACTATCCCATTATTTTCATGCTCGCTGAAGCGCCCTGTTGCAGCTCGCAGAGACAGCGCCAAAGTTACCTCTGGTGTACTTATAGGAAACTCTGTGGGCATCACTGGGGAGTAGCTGCCACAAGTGTCTCAGCGCGGGGGGATTCAGAGGCCCAAGCTGTTGTATGCTGTCGTGTAGCTTTCAAAGACGTCCGGGTCATCGATACGAAACGTAGCCGCACCAAAAGACAGTTCTTAGAGAACTGGCATATCGAAACAATGCTATAGAACAGGGTCTGTAGCTCAACCGCTCAAAAGGAACCTTACCGAGTGCATATGTGCATGGTCTACGGAACGAGTGGAAGAAGCAACGCAGTGACAACAACGGCGGAAAGAAAGATAAAGAAGATGGCAACAAACAAACAAACACCACAAGAAAAATAGCTGAACAGGTACACATGAAGAACATACTGAATCGGTCCTGAACCGTCTGGTCAGTTTACGGTTTTTAAATTCAACATTAGAAATTTGGACTATAAGTTGGCTGGAGGGTTTATGTTAGTCGTAGGAGCTTGGCATAACGCTGGAAAAAGCCCTGGCGCCTGCTGCTGTGCCGACGCAGCAACATGTCACCACGTACAGTGAGGAGGTAGCAAAGGGAAGTGATGCTGATTAAGAGAGCAATGGTGAGAGAAGAGGAAGAAGAGAACGTGGCGCCATCGTAGGCTGTTATTCTACGTCATTGCTTGACGCCACGCACGCGGACAATCTGTAGCGTAGCAAGAAGAGTTCGGGAAAGTGATACGCACTAGGAAAAGAATGTCGCTGTCGCGTTCAACTCCTAAAGGCATAGCTTTAGTGACCCCTATTTTTGTAGGCGGCGGTTTTGAACTGATGCAAAATTGTTGGGAATTATTTACACTACTACAATTATATATAGCGTTAGAACACTTACGATTTATTTTCTTCATTACCAGACGCAAAGCTACGAAGTACTGGAAGAAAGTTGCAACTAAAATTTTCACTGTCACGCGTCCATTGGGCTAGCGTTAAATTGCATGCTGTATCAAGATTCAAAAAGGCGTGCGTGCCGACAAAATAGAGTACGTCCCACCATTTTCAACTGTACCACTAAAAACGAAGAAGGTGACAGTTGGAAAAACAGTTGTTAGTCACTTGTGCGGCTTATCACAAAACTATCACCATCATAAACGGCTGTTTGCCAAAGAAATTATGCAAGTTTCACTACTCACAGCTCCACCAAAAAGGGACAAGGAACAACCGACTGTGAAGCACAGTGGCCAGCCGAGTACGTACAACAAGAGAGCGGTACTAAGTAGCAAGGAAACGAACAGTGGCTGTGCGAAGACCCCGAAGCGATTGAAGGCATACACTAACGACGTGCCTTTGTCGTCTCTGCGACTGTCTGTAGCTGAACTCGAACCTCTCTTGATTGAGAGTCAATGTAAACGCAAGCTTGCATGACCTAGCTATAGCCCAGGAACGATCTGGACGTAAGCTAGAAACAAACTCTGTCACCTAGCTAAGGCCTCGAAAGAACCTTGCAAGAACCACACCATTCTTCAAAATCATCTGGTGTCGCTGTTTCAAGCCTACCGCGGCACAGAGCAGGCAGTGAAGTGGTGCAGTTCAATCCGGTGTGCGGCGTGACCACCTTTACTGCACCTGCGCAACAGTTAGCCCAAGCACTGCCCGAACGCGTGCTATAGCGCGTTTCGGCCTGCGTGAAGGTTTGTGGCCTATCTCCCTTACCATCAGAAACCGTGTGATGAGCGTCAGGGAACGAGATTCTGCAGACGCGCGATGAACTCACGCCCTCCTGCGTGTCGTGTTCCCGCAATAACTTGAGATGACTAACAGCAACAGAAAAAACAGTGGACGCGTCAACATCAGGCAAGGTGTCCGTGATGAACGGAACTTTACGTCGACCCACGCATCGCTGTTCGTGCTACTCATGGTTCCCTTTAGTTGGACATAATGTAATTTTTTCCCTCATCCTTCATCTGAATTAATAATTTTCCCCTTCTATTAACGCCAGTTTTATGGCCCGCCCCCACAGAGGGTGGGAGCGAAGAACCAGGGCAGAAAAAGCAGAAACGAGGGTAGCATGAGCGCGAGGCACGCGCAGAAGAAGTCTAGTCGCTTGGATCGAACGCATCCAGGCATCTAAGGGCCAACCAACTAACCAACCCTCGTCGAGTGCTCCTGTTCCTCGTACGCTAAACAGCAATCACTCGCAATGTCATCCTCGGCGAAGTCTACAAGCCAGGAGAAAGCACCGAATGCTGACTCTACTGCAATCAGTGCTGCAAGCGTAGCACAGGGAGGTTCCTCGGCACTTTCCAAGCCTCCAGCACAGGACAAGCTGGTCCTCGAAGAACGCAGGAGTCGCAAAACCCACCGCAGGCAGAGCAAAGCGCAGCGCAGGCCACGATCTTCTATGCAGAGCAGTGCTACAAAAACGCCGACAAATCCGGATGTACAGGTCAGCCAGTGCTTCAATTCGAGCGTTTCCTATCATAGTGATCGCCGGTAACCGCAGAACGCTTGCCTTACGTTATGCATGACTTGGGAGGTCTTCTGTATGGACATTGTCTTCAACAGCAGTTCTTCAACTGCAGACCTCAAAAACAAGAAAATTTCTGTATATTTTGAGGCCAGATTTCCGCGCCTGCTTCTGCTTATAGTACTGTCACAATTGGCGTTGGCGTTGCCGGCGTAACCAGCAAATCAATCGAGTAGGGTACGATAGAGAGCGACCACAAACTTAGTCTGTCGATATCGTGAGCCACCGAGACCTACCCTCGCTTTCTTCTTCCGCCATGTGCACCGGCCACTCAGCTGGAGCTCGCAAGCGTGCAGGGTTGGCACGTTGACGACGGCTGGTTTCGCTTGTCTGAAGGGGCTGTCGGCATTTCGCTTGGGTCGCGACGTCTGAAATGCAGAGTGATGCGAGTAGCACTCGCGCACCGCAGTTCATGAGGCTATTTTAAGGAATATATGTTACATTGCTACAAATGCGGATAGCCGACACGTCAAACGCAGTTGTCGTTGCCCTGAGCTGAAGCTGCGCTCAGGAGATGTATTTCTGAGTAGTGTATTCATCAGTTCATTTCTTTCACAAGCCGGCCCGAAAAGTCGCGGGGCCGAAACACGGGCGAAGCCGGCTGCATTTTGATGCTGGTGGCCGATGTACTTGCATTGCGGTTCACGTTGGCGAAAACTAATAGGTCAAAATTTCCAGAGCCCTTCACTATGGCGTTCTTCACAATGATGTTTTCGTTAATGTGCTACGTCAACATTCATAACTGAATTGTGGTATTTGTGGTATTTTACTGCTGAGCTGGCTTTAAAGCTAACCACGGTGCTTGTTACCGCGTCTTTCCTGTGAAAGTTTGTTCAAATGAAATTAGACTGTGTTGAATGTTGTTCGACCGCCCTGCCACTCAAGGACGTCGCCTATTCTATCACGCGTATTTTTCTGAGCACACTTGGGCTTAGTTGTACAACTTCTATTCTGCCAAGGGACTTCCCTTCGCTGATTCTTCGTTCCTACAAGTTTTTTCACTTCTGGTCAGCAACGAAATTAATTCGTCATGTCACTTTCATGTAGCGGCAACTTAGGAATTCCTCTACAGTGAGTTAGCTCCAAAAATATCAACTTGGTGCAAAATATTGTCTATTGCGAGTCGTGAGAGAATACACTCATGAAAACAGGGCACGTGACATGCATATGGCGTTAAGTATATATAACGATGACTCTATACGTCAATTTTAAAAACGGTACGTGTGTTTGATATGTGAATATTTTTTCGCGTTTACATTTGCTGTAGGTGCGGGTTATGGGATATTTACAAAAGCAGCACAGTTGTTTTCAAATGTTTGTTGCGGACGCTAAACAGGCCTAGTGTCGCAACGCAAGTTTTTAGCCTTAACTTTTTTTTTTCAAACAGTGTAATTCAGATAACCAGGACGCATAGAGTATTCTTACTGAAGCCTACTGGTCAGTGGAGAAACAAAACTCAAGACGGAGTCGCTATATGAATGAAACATCTTCCTAACATTCATTTTAGATCTTCCCCAACTGACAGAGCGGCCATACGAACTATAGCTTACTCCACGCGAGTCTCCTAAAAATACTGAGTCGGTTACGTATGCAAACTGCTTGGTGCAAAATCCGCCAGAACCAAAGTACCACTGGTCAATCGCATAGTTCAACGTTTCTTCGCCCTCCTTAATTACGATGGATCTGCAATGCCTGCACTGCACCAGAACCTAATGGTGCTTGCAGAAGGAGAAGGTTTCTTGTTCGGAGTTGTTTTGGGTGCTGCATGTGTCTCGGTGACAATTCCGCCACTTCAATCGTCGCAAGACTGTCGAGATGTGTCAGAGTTCAACACTTAGGACGCATTCCGATAGAGGTTAGGTGACCAGGTTTGCCGGAAAGTAATGATCAGATACCGTACACCACTTCGCACTCTTCACGTGGTTTCAAGCAATCAAAACACACCTAAGAGGAATTAGCAAAATGATATGTGCGGCGGTTTCGCTTCCGCTTAGCATTTTTGTCAACACAACACCGTTAAAGAACTAAGGGTGTCATGAGGTTTGAAAGGTCTTGTGGCCTACACATTAGTAAGCGGTTGTTTCGCTTAATTGAGGGAAGTTGATTAGTAACTCATCCTTAAGCTTGCGGGTGGATTCTGTCAGTCGCCGGTGTGAAATGTGAACTACCGCTGTCAATGTATTGACGTTGAGCAGTAATTTCAGTGTTTGTCCTCAATATCTCATGGCCCGTATTAGCCAGAGGTTCTGCCACTGCAGTTGCTCCTTCGGGAAATCTTCAGCCAATCCTGGCATGAGGCATATGCATGAGGCCGAATGCGCCATTAAAATTGTGACGCAATGGTGGTTCTCTTAATATTCTAACGGTTTCACACCCTCGTCACACGAAAGCACATAACTGTTTCAAGCTTACAAAGGGTTAAAGCCCAACTGCAACGAAATTTTACTTTGGTGGAAACGTCCCTATAGATACGTAATGTACATACGGTAAGTTAGGATAACGACTGTGAAAAATCTTGCAGTCGCGAATTTATTTATAATTGCTGCTGTAACTGCCAGCAAGCAGACGACGTAGACCTCTAGCGGTGTGCCCAGGCAAATCGGACAGAACCAGATATGACGATTACTACAGAACGTCGCCGCGTCGCTCCTTGTGAGCAATCCTCCCTGCCACTGAATCCCTCTTTCCTGCGTTGAAAGCACATTTCAATGTAGCTCGCTTAAAACGCGCCTGTACGTTTGTTTGTTTTTTCCTTCCTCCATGGTTTGGACTACCTTGGCACCGCCTAAAGTGAGCGCGTACGAAACCCGTTCGCGCTGCATTGAAATCGTTGGTACCTCAAGTTCATGCCAAGCAGCATTTCTGAATATGGGGATCAGACACTGCAAACCCACCAGTGGGAAGCACTGACCTGCGTACGATAACACGCATGCTCATGCAGTTTTATAAAGTTGACATAAAAAACACACATTTTAAGGGGCGCGTCCACGATATGCGTGCTCTAAGATGGCGGAGCAGATGATATTTCTGTCGTTCACGACACTTCTAGTTAGACGTAATGGCGCCGTTTTAAATGCGAAGCATTTCTTAGCGAACTTCGGCGACTTTGCGCGTATCTATCTATCTATCTATCTATCTATCTATCTATCTATCTATCTATCTATCTATCTATCTATATATCTTTCTATCTATCTATCTATCCGTCTGTCTGTCTGTCTGTCTGTCTGTCTGTCTGTCTGTCTGTCTATCTATCTATCTATCTATCTATCTATCTATCTATCTATCTATCTATCTATCTATCTAGCCCCACACGACTTTTAGCTCTCTTGGCCGTTTCGATAATGGTATCGATACCAAACTTGGTATGCCATAACATGACTGTATGAAGAACCTATTTGAGTAGTCATAACATGAAAATTACGAGATGTGTGTCATGTCTTGATTTACATTTCATGATCCTGCAGCTCTTGCGGTGGTTTCATTCACCTGGCATGTTGCAAAATTGGTATGGTATGTAATGATTGTAGAGCGAGCTCAAGCGGCAGACCCTGGCATGAAAATCATAACATACGTGTCATGTAACAACATGACTACATGCCACGCTCATCATGCGCTTGCGACCGTTTCGCTAGCGTCACACATATCAAATTTGGTATTGAAGTACGTGAATGAATGACGAAGGTATGTGACTAGTGCAAACATGATAATCATGATATACATGTCATGTAACAACATGACTGCATGTCATGCTCATGATGCACTGGCGGCCACTTCGCTAGGTTCCCTTATACAAAATTTGGTATTACGGGACGAGAATGGATTGCGAAGGCATGATACTGGTGCGAACAGGATTAACATAACATGAGTGTCATGTAATAACATGTCTACATGTCACGCTCGTGATGCGTTCGCGGATATTTTGTCAGCGTCACATAAACGAAATTTGGTATTAAAGTACATGAATGGACGACATGAGTAAATGACACATCCAAACATGATAATCGCGACATGCGTGTGATGTAACAACATGACTACATGCCACCACTCATGATGCAATCGCGGCCGTTTTGCTATCTTCACATATGCCAAATTTGGTATTACGTGACGTCAATAAATGACAAAGGTATGTGACTGGTGCAAACATGATAATCATGAGATGCGTGTCATTTGACAACATCACGACATGCCACAGTCAAGGCGCCAATACACTTCGACGTAACACGGTGCGCGTGTGCGCCGGCGTTCATTTTGTCGCGTCACGCCGGCGTTGCCACGCCAGCCGCCGGTCCTGCTATAAATTTGCAAGCGCGCGCAGCGTTGCGTTGCTTTGACAGCGCGTCCGGCGTCCCTCCGTCACATAAAGAGGCAGACGCTGTGCTGTCTGGGTAACGTAGGGGGTGTGAAATGCAGTAGGTCGCCGTTCGCGCTGGTTGGCGTCGGGCCGCGCCGACGGACGCTGGTCGCACCGGTCGCGCCTGGCGCCAGACTATAGAGTTCTCACGTTTTTTAGATGCGGAGCATCTAATACTCGAGGCTTGTAGTGCGGCGCCGTCCGCAAGCTTCCTCCTCCTTCTTCCATTATCTGTGCATCCCTTCCTCCTCTACACACCGCGCGCGCTTCACTCCTCCACCATCTGTGCACCCTTCCTCCTCTACACACCGCGTGCGCTTCTCCTCTTCACGAACATTCGCTAGCTGTATAATGTAGCGCGCATGCGCCGTCACGCTTCGAGAACATCGGCAGCTGACGCGCGCGCATGCGCCGTCGCGCTTCAAGAACATCGGCAGCTGACGCGCGCGCATGCGCCGTTGCGCTTCTCCCCCTTCTCGAACATTCGACAGCTGACAGTGCATGCGCCGTCGCGCTGTATATATACTCAAGGTCGGCGCTCGCTCGCTCAGTTGCCGCTTGTCGGTTGGTTTGTACGGCGCGTCGACGTCCAAGGTCGCGGTGAAATGAATTTTAACGAATCCACAAACACAATGATTGACGTTCCTTCGACCAGCGCCGCCCTTTCGCATACGTGTGTACGTGTTCATTCATTTAACACCCCCTCCTACAACCACGTTAACCAACTTAGCCATCGACCCAAGTAAGTCGCAATTTAACACCCCATTTCACAACCACGTTAACCAATTTAGCCATCGACCCAAGTAAGTCGCACTTTAACACCCCGTTAACCAATTATATGCTCCGCATCCTCCTCAGTGTTCCCCCGAGGGAAGCTGCGGGCAATTTTTTAACGTATAGAGTC
The DNA here is from genome assembly GCF_043290135.1 of Rhipicephalus microplus. Lineage (NCBI taxonomy): Eukaryota > Metazoa > Arthropoda > Arachnida > Ixodida > Ixodidae > Rhipicephalus > Rhipicephalus microplus. Next base: position 141,434,470 of record NC_134705.1, read on the forward strand.
GCTGTGCCCAGCGTGCACGCGCGTCAACTTGACGTTGGAGTATATTGGACCCTTCATGATGCACTCGCGTCCATTTCGCTAGCTCCACAAATACCAAATTTTGTGTTATGGGATGTCAATGGTTGACGAAATATATGACTGGTGCAAACATGATAATCATGACACGTGTGTCATGTATGAACATGACGACATACCACGTTCATAGAGTGCTCGCGGTGGTTTCGCGAGATTCTAAATTTGGTATCACGTGACGTGAATAGATGACAACGGTAAAAAACACATCCAAACATGTTAATCCTCACACGGAACTCATGTACCGCATAATTTACTTCCACCTTGTAACATTGTTGTGATTTGAAAGTGACATATGAACCTTCGTCATTCGTGCTTCGCATTTAATCGATTCCCACTTTACGTGGGATCTGCCAATTTTTTTTCTATTTTACGGTTTCAAAAACACCGTCGTGTGCAAGCTTTTCTCTATAAGGTAAGCGCTTGTATTTCGAAGGCGACATTTGGCTGGTAGCACTACCTCTAGCTAAACTACCTATATATTGAGGGAGACGCGTGAGGCGCACGGCAGGAGCAGTCGCTCATCGCGTCGGCTCCGTGTTTTCTGGATGTTTCGTGGCGGAAATCACAATATCTAGCAAATTTGTCGTTACGAATCGACGCCACAAGTCATCGCGACCATCCTGACGAAAAATCAGGTGGGAGGACTTGCATTTGACCATTTTATGTCTGTTTTTGTGTTCGCTGCGCCGGAAGAAGAGCCACCTGCATAGCGTTCGCCGTAGACACCGCCGTCACCGCTGCGACGCAGCTATAGCGTCGCGAGGAACCACGAAGAACGTGGCACCGTTTTTTCTTCGCGGTGTGCCAACGAGACGCCGGGTGAAGACTTCGAGGGCTCGGCGCCCTACAGGTACGAGGTTCTGTTATTAAAGATTTGGCTAGTACGCGACTACTACAGTGGTTGGTAGCCATCGCCACGAGCCTTATGCTCGTCCAAGTGCGTTAAACCACATGAGTGATACTGCAGGACACAATGAAAAGCTTGGGGGCTTACAGGTGCGTCCAAGCATCATAAAGCCGGCACGTTTGCAAATTCACAACCGCGAAATGGCTCCAGCGAGCACAGCAGCATTGGAAGACGATGAAGCTGAGATCAAGAAGCCTCGCTTAGAAGAGAATCCTCTCGACGATAAAACGTCAACGTATTACCTAAGTGAGGGAGAAGACATGGGCGAAGATGAACCATTTACGTTGGTTACTTATAAAAAGAAACGAGCAGAGGGTATCCCAGTCGTCTTTCGTCCAACAGCTGAAGGTGCTAGCTTCTAGAAAGTGAACCCCAATCAAGTGTCAGCTGAAGTAGTTTCCGCTGGTAAAGAAAAAGTGCAGTCATTCAGAACGACCAGAGATGGAAGCTTTAGTGTCAGCGTTGCTTCCTTAAGTTCAGCTAAGCGACTTCTGATCCTTTCAAATGTAGGTGGCCTGGAAGTTAAGCCTTTCATCCCAGAGTCATACATTCGGAACGTTGGGAAAGTAAAACATGTTCCTCTGCAGTATTCAGACGAACAACTCCTAGAGTACTTGAGAGATGCAGGGGTTATATCGGCACGACGGCAAATAAAATACTACCGCCAGGAAGATGGAGGAGTAACGACGCGTCCACTTCACTCAGTGATCCTGACTTTTCGAGATGACCGCCCGATTCCAGGAAGAATCTACTTAGGATTCACCAGTCACCCAGTGGAAGAATATCTTGGTCCAGCACTTCGGTGCCATAACTGCCAGTGATTCGGACACATAGCGAAAAATTGCCGTAACACACGCCGGTGTAAGATCTGCTCAGAAGAACACCATCATAAGGAGTGCAAGTCTGTTCTTCAGCCTAAGTGTGCAAACTGTGCAGGTAATCACGCTGCCTCATATTCAGGCTGCCCGCAAAGTAAAGCTGCTGCAAAAATGCGTCGGCATGAGCTCATCCATGGAAGAAAACCGCGCCCCAACGAACCATCTCCAAACCATGAGATTGTTCATCCTGTACGTGATCCACCTCAGCGGCCGCTGCAACAACAGCCGACAAGCACGCCAAGAGAACCACCAAGAGAGCCGCCAAGAGCACACTCGAGAGACCACCCACGAGAAGTACCTTCAAGTAACCCAACCTACGCGTCAAAGCTACGAACGCCCACGGGACCTCTGCCGGAAAGTAGCAAAACCGACAGTGCCAGTGTTCGCCCCAACTACAACATCGAAACGCCACGTCATTCTCAACAGGCCTCAGAAAATCAACCATTCAATGGAGACCGTGCCTCTGCATCAGTCATGCAATTGATTCTGCCAATGCTTTTCGCAGCACTTAAGGCAATCCTGTCTGCTCTACCGGAAGCAAACAACCTGCCAAAAGTAAAAGCCCTGCTGCCTCTGGAAGCACTATTGTGTCAACAGTCCGGGTCAAACCTGTGACAAGTAACATAGGAATAAGCGCTACAAAGATGTCTCCATATACCAGTGGAATGCCAATGGTCTTCGAAGGAAGTGTGCTGACTTCCGTAAACTCCTTCTGCAGTATAACTTTCCAATACTTTGCATCCAAGAGGCAGAAATGAATGATGATTTCCGCCTCTCCAACTACGTGATATATAAGTCATCTCGTAGAAGTGGTCCTAGCAGAGTACATTTGTGCGTCAGAAAGGACTTACCTTCTCATCAAGTTAACTCAAGTGATTCGGACTTCTCGGAATTCGTCGCTTGCAAAGTATCCTTTAGTGAGCAGTGCTTTACAGTGATCAATTTTACCTAATTTTTACCTACAACCTTCAAGCCGCATTTTGGTGGAAGAGCTAACAAATACCTTCAACATTTCTAATTCATATACGTTTATATGCGGAGACTTTAATGCGCACAACATAATCTGGGGTAGTGATCGATGTGATGCACGTGGGAACATTGTTGAGTGTGCCGCAGACAAATGCAATTTGACAATTTTAAATGACGGCTTCCCAACTTTTCTTCGAGGGAATAATTACTCTAGTTGCATCGATGTAACCTTGTGTTCCCAAGATCTGGTGAATGGTGTGGTATGGACAACGGATGTAGAAACACGTGGGAGTGACCATTTTCCCATTCTAATAAGTCACCCCTACGTGCGAAAAGACGACACCAGACGCTACAGCAAACTGACGAACTGGAAAGCTTTTCGGCACCACATAACAAACCAAAATAGTGAACTCACGACAGTTGAAAGCTTTACTGAATTTCTGCGAGATAATGCGAATAAATGTACAAATAAAGTCCCGATTCCAAAAGACTATGCTGCAGTCGATGGTGAGTATGAACATCTAAGAGCCATCAGACGACGTTCAGAAAGGGCATATCGACGCAGCGGAAGTTTAGAAGTATACAAAAATGCACAGAAAATCCGCAGTGTAATGCGCAGACGGCTAGAAAATTTAGGTAAACCACGCTGGCGTGATTTCTGTGGCACGCTCTCTCCCCACACACCTGTTCTAAGAATTTGGCTTGTAATTCGAGCACTTAGTGGCCCTGTATCACAGAGCTTCCCATTTCGTGCTCTTGCTGTAGCTTTGGACAAACCGGAAGCTGTGGTAGCAGATGAATTTTGTCAACTTATCAGTAGACCCGCCGCATCATAATGTGCCTTATTTGATAATTCTGTCGCATTAGCCAGCCAGAAAATTAATGCTTGCTTTTGGGCCCAGTATCATCAGCTAGACCCTGTATTTACGTTACGGGAGCTGCATTGTTCTATAGCATCATGTCGTCAAAAATCGGCCTCTGGACCGGACGGCATTACGTACAATATGCTAAAGAACCTTGAGCGCACAGGCACAACTATTCTCTTAGATATTTACAATAATCTATGGACGCAAGAAATTGTACTCGAGTCTTGGAAGTTCGCTCGCATCATTCCGATCTTAAAACCGGCTAAGACACCCTTGAACCTTGAATCCTTCCGTCCAATCAGTCTGACAAGCTGTTTATGTAAGGTAATGGAAAAAATGATTGATGCGTGACTTCAATGGTGGTGCAACAGAACTGGTGTATTCTCCAACTACTTGACAGGTTTTAGGAAACAGAGATGCACAATGTATGCAATACTGGACCTAGTAACGTATGTGGAGCATGAGCGCGCCTGTGGTAGTTTGACAGTCGCAGTGTTCTTGGACATCAAAAGGGAATTTGACACAGTCAGTCACACTCACGTTCTGCTGAGTATGTTAGAACACGGACTGTCCGGCAGGTCTTTGCGGTGAGTATCCGAATTTTTATCAGGTCGTAAAATATTCATTCAGACAAGCGAAGGAAAAAGTGAAGAACACGACGTCAGACAGGGAGTGCCACAAGGAAGCGTACTCAGTCCTTTTCTTTTCAACTGTGTTATGGCTGATTTAGCTAAAAGACTGCCTTCCAGGTTGAAATACTCCTGATATGCAGATGATGTGTGCATTTGGGCATCTGGCACGGACATACGGTTGATTCAGTTTGCATTGCAAGGCGGAATAAATATTATCAACAACTTTTTAAAAGAAAGAGGAATGATTCTATCGCACGCAAAGACAGCTGTATTGCCCTTCACCCGTAAGAAAATAAAGAACTTCAATCTCAATTTAGAAGAAGAACCACTAATGATTGTGACACAGCATCGATTTCTCGGAGCAATACTTGATAGGCAGCTATCATGGGCATCTCACATAAAGAAACTCGAAAACGAGGTGAATACGCTAGTGAATATACTCCGCAGAATTGCTGGGACATCATGGGGCGGATCTGTATCATCCATGCTCGCTGTTCACAATGCTTTAATACGACAAAAAGTTGCATATTCTGCAGCAGTGTTACACGGCCTTTCCCGCACTTCAGAGGAGCGACTTCAAAGACTATTAGCTAGGGGACTGCGCGTCTGCATAGGTGTTCCACGAGCGACTTCCAGCAGCCTTGTCATAGCAGAGACTCGACAACCACCCTTTCCAGTCATGAGAACAATTGAAACATGCCGCCATTTTTTTCGCTTTCAGACGCAACACAGGGACCACCCATTGGCGCTGGAGATTTTACTAAGAGATAAAAGCAATGCTCATAACGAAGTCGAGAGTAATGTACATATATTACCCAGACATGAGTTTTGGAACTCTGAAATGGACTATCCTCCATGGGTGCTTGGTATACCAAGCATTGAATTCTCAGTGGATGGCATTATTAGAAAGAGAGACATGTTCATCCAAGCTGCTCAACAACTAGCGCTTTATCAGATACACATGCGGTATCCAGGGTACATACATATTTACACAGATGGCTCAAGTACTACAACGTCTTCAACATCGGCATTTATCATACCACAGCTCAATATTCAGGAATCGTTTAAATTATGCCGCACGACATCATCTACAACATCTGCGCTCTTCGCTATTCTTTATGCTCTAAAGTTTATAAACTCGGTAGCAGATGCTAGAAAATGGGTACTTTTCAGTGACTCACAGGCCGCATTAAGATCACTCTCCAGTACAAACAGGACAGTAATAAGTGATAGTATGACATACGAAACGCTGAAGGAGCTCACTAAAGCAAAGAAGGCGCAACATGAGATCAAATTCCAGTGGATACCTGGCCACTGCAACATTCCTAGAAACACAGCTGCCGATGAAGCAGCACGACAAGCACATCGTAAAGACGTTACTGTTTCTTTACCGACTTCGAAAAATGAATCGCGTAGTATTATAAAGAATACAACTTTCAGAATTAGCAAAACTGCTTGGTTAGACCGAAGTACAAAGAGCTGCGATTTATATCACATCAATACATTCATTGAATTCAAAATTACGCTGGCATTAGATAGAAGGATGAAAACTCTAATTCACCGATTCAGGCTAGGCACCGCATACACAAAACATTTTTTGCACAGAATCGGGAGAGCTGAAACTCCCGAATGCGATTGTGGATTCATAGATGAAGACGTATGTCACCTTCTCATAGACTGTCCACATCATGACACGCCAAGACGCTGTCTTAAAAGCGAACTGTTCGCATTGGACCACAGACCATTTAGCATGAAAAAACTTCTGGGCCCGTGGCCAACTGGAGTTTTACAGTCCCACGCTTTAAAAGCATTAACACGTTTTTTACAAGACAGCGGGATTGCTGACAAGTATTAACAAAGAACAAGCTTTCGTTTGTAACACATGTACTTATTATATACAGTATCATGTGACACCCATCACGTGTGTGTTGTGAAATGAATGACGTGTCGACTATTATGTACATACGAGCGAATGCATCTTTATAAGGACCAGACGTGTGCTTTGTTGTTTTGTTGTTGTATTTGCTGTTTGTGTTTTGTTGTTTCCAGAGACTTCTTACAATGACTTTCAAACATTTACTTACAATTGTGATATGTACGTATAAGTGCGTCTTTGCATATCTGTGCCTGAGTTTTCTATTTTCCATGCACTGCTTTCTATGTTTTGCTTCAAGATATGAGTTCAAGTTTCAATTAACGGCTAAGGAGTAGCCGGCGCCATAATGGTGGGCCAACATCTCCTTATATATCATATCAATAAAAAATAAAGAAAACCTATATATTGACTTTTTGTGGAGTGCCAAATTTTGTTGCCGTCGGCCTGTAACGTCCCGCTGCAGGTAGGAGAGGAGCGGAAAGGGGTCCGAGGGGACGAAGTCATTCGTACTACCGGCCTTAAGAGAATTGCCGCGACCGACGTTCTCCACAAACCACGTGGCTCGCAACCGACTCTTTCTATAACCACTGAACGAGCAAAGACTGCGGCATCGGGTATTTCTCCTGTGTCGTCGGAAAGTCCTGCGTTCTCTTCAAGCAACCCTGCTGCTCTTATGCCGTTTAGCGACAAAGGCAGCCAGGGAAGGAAATCGCTGAAAGCCTTGGACAAGTTGCTGAAGAATCGCGCGGTGCCTCACGTGGTGAGTTCTTTGAATGAGGTGTCCGTATAGTTACTGAGGCGATTGCCGGGCATGTCTCTCGTGGAAAACATGCACCGCCCGCGTCAATAAGAAAGACGCCTAAACACGCACGTCCAAGCGATAATCCAGATTGAATGGTGACGTCTTGTTCGACGTCAGCAGGATGACACTATAGTGACTTATGGTGTCATCGATTGGCAGATTCGGTGTGGTCGACGAACTCTGCGCCGGAGCATTGGCACCGGGCAATAGGAGGGAAAATACCGATGAAACACACGCGCTCACTTTAGAGCAAATTGCAGGGTCAAAATGAAACGCGATACGTGCGTCTCTCTTCTTGCTTCAGTGGGCAGGCTAGGCACAGCGACGTTACGCTAGCAAAATGTGGGCTTCGACGCGAGGCGCAACTGAGACGACCGGAGTTCGTTGACGCGCCTTAAGTTGGCACCATTCCGAGGCACGGGTCACTTGCAACTTCCGGTCGAATCCGCCGATTTTCGCGGAGCATAAAAAGTTGCTCCGTGGAATGGATCTCGCGACGGAGCTGCTCCAGGTCTGCCAATGGAAGACACAGGGAATACACTCAATCCTCCGATGGAATATACTTGCTGCACATGAAGCAGAAGAAAGTATTACCGGAAGCGCTCCGAATCTGCGAATGGTGGGCACCCTTCTAAGTGTGGCGGTTCGGGCTAGCTGGTATGACATGACCATAGTTGTAGCGCGAGAATAGAACGACGAGAAAGTTCTTGTCCCTGTGTCGTCGCTCGGTTCTCGTGCTATAACTATAGTGACAGTACGTTATTACGTCGTTAGAACACCTTGCTCCTTGGTCATAGATGCATTTCGGTCAGGGGTAGTGGTCCATCGGGTAAAGTATGCAGATAGCTTGAGAGAGCGAGAGGAAACCTACGCAGTTGAAGGATGAAGTAAAAACAATTGAGTTGCTCGTAAGCATATGATCTCTCAAATTAAGTATTTAGGGCTAAATAGAGAGACCCTTAGCTATAAACAATAAATAACAATAAAGAAAGAGGATGTTCCGTCTATTTCGAGTGCTCATACTGAATGGTATTTACGTGTAATTTTAGTATTGCCAATACTGCATTGGCTAATTGGGTTCTTTAGCGGCAGTGCAACTAGTTGTGTCTACAAGCCACAAATGCGGCAGCATATTTTGAAAAAAATTGTATCAATGCCCGGAAGGCACTGTAATTTTGATGAAGCTCATGCACCTTTTGTGATCCTTGAATTACATTCATTTCTCAGTCAATATTTTCCATGTACCCACCCTATTATGAGTTATTCTGTTTTCTTTTCTGAAACATTATTGTTGGTATTAGGACATTTGGAACGTCATTTTATGTTGCCGCTTTTCCTTGCATTGCGTGAATGTTTGCCCTGGTAAACCACACCCTAACGTTTTTCTGTTGTTAAAGGAATCCTGACACTATGAGCTGACTAACGCATTTCATGTTTTCTATCATGTGCGTCATCTGCTGAACGTCTGAAATTTAAATGCATCTGCCATTTCAAAAGCATCGTTTCGTGTGTTAAAGTTTATTATCATTTCCACTGACTCCTTCTACGATGCTACTCATGTTGACAGAAAAACCAGCTAGACGCGAGTAACTGCTAATGTTCAGACTAGTAAACTGAGTTTTTCGCGCTGCAAGTACCGCTAAATGACTTGACGCCACAGGAACGGCAAAAAGTAGACAAACTTTGCGAACTGCGCATTTGAAAATTCTCACGCGTTTCACCACAAAAAAACACACACTACGTTGAAAGGAACAACCAAACCACAAAACAGTTCGAACTTTTACTCGTTTGAAATGAATGCATCTGTGAAGCATGTTTCTCTAACATCTGTGCTGATCATGCAGCCGGTAATTCGCTATAGCGAAAGAGCGACTCTTAACGCGTCAGAAAAGTTATTTGATGAAAAAGTGGCCTGTTGATCTTGGTGTGATTTTATGTAAATTGAAACTGATGATGTTTTCAGGTTTCCTCCGTAGCATAAAGCTGAGGTCCCCAATTATTAAGAAATATATTTTTTTCTGAGAGACAAATAGCCAGTTTCTAAGCAAAGTATTCAGAGAAATCTAAATACTTGGGAATTCTTAAATAATGCAACTACGGTTCCGTGAATGTTCTGTCAGCCACGTCAAGTGGCGCAATTCCTTTTCTACAAAAATGGCGTTGTTCAGTGAATGCTTGCACTGTTTTCATTTAGAGCGCCGTACAGGAAGCCTTGGAGTCAGTTGAAATCATGTGTGCGTGCGTACTTGTTTTAGAGGCTAAGCAGTTAAAAGACGTATGCACATGCTACCCACCGCGTGCGGTGCGGCTGTGTGAGTACGCCGTGTATAGGCCCTAACGGCGAAGTTCGTCTGGTGTCCTTTGTCACGGCTACATTAAGTGAGACAACACCCGGATAACGTACGGTGTAGTCGAAACACGTGTGAGACACCCAAACAGAGGGTCTACAATAGACTAATATTATTCACAATTCCTATACAACGATATAAAACTCCTAAAAGCACAAATATTTTTTACTAGTCGGTAACTTTGAAGTAAATATTAGAGAACCTCGCCCACTCGTCATTTTTGTGTATATATATTTTTTATATAATTCTTGTTTTGAACATTTCAGGTAGTGAAATATTTGAACATTACTCAGGATTGCTTTTTTGATACCATACCATACTTTGTTTCTAATATTATTGTACAAGTAAAAACACTGTGGTGCTTTTCGCATTTATATGTGTGCGTTTCTTGCGTAACCCTGAATTAAATTTCTTCGTATAAAGCATGTCTAAAAAATATTTTACTGATTTCTTGCACTTACATTATCGATCCACTACTTCTTTACCACTTCCCTTTGTATTGTAGGCTAACCAGACCGGCTTCACCAATACGGATACATGAATAATTATTAATTTATAATTCAATATCACTGCTCAATGGCTTCAGTGAAGACCAGCCGAAGAGAAAGTCGTTACCGTACTGCTTTTTTCGGTGACGGGTGACGCATTGCTTAGGACCTCGTTGGTAGCTTTCATTATGTAATTACCGCAGTAATTGAAAGAGAATTCACTCTTTAATGTCTGCTAAGCGTAAATAATGCGCATAGGAAGTAGATAACAAAATTGACTTGTTATCACAGTTGTCTTGCCCCAATGCTTGCTCGCCATGAGTACTTTCCACCATGCAGCGTGCTACACTGGTGTCACATGGAGTTGTGCTCCTTGCTTGTGAAAACGAATCAGGTTCATGTTATTTTCAAACCTTTGGATCAAAATAACCATTACTCATCCAAGCAATTTGTCACTCGACGCTGAAATCGAACCGAAATAGCTCTCTACCTTTCCAAACCAACAGAACATCAGCCGGATGGCACTTGCCCTAGAGAGTTGTACTTTCAAGTTCCGATAAATTGGTGCGTTGCAGTGCGGTGTCATTGCTAAAGTAAATAAAAGCCTAGCATACCGATTGCAAGCCATGATCGTGTTTTGGTAAACGGCACATCTGGGTGACACGTCCATTACCGGTCTTCTCATTTGCAATGCAGGAACCACTTCCGGCTACCCCTGCTGCCAAGAAATACCGACTTCTGTACAAAGTGAAGGTGTTGCTGGCAGTGTCTGTCATCGCAGTCATTGTGGGATTCACTCTCCTGCTGCTGAATCTGAAGCCGAAGAGCCATCGTGTTGAATTTTGTGTCACGAAAGGTTGCCAAGAACATAGGTGAGACAGAGGCAAGGCTTACCTTTACAGAATCGAGTAATTAAGACTGGTCACACCACAGAAGCTTTGACTACGGCAGGTCACACCGACGCACTTAATATAAACAAAGTATCCAGGATTGGTTTGGCAAGTTTGCTTGCCTTTGAACTGCTTTCTTTTTTTTCATTTTCGAATGGTGCTATTTGCTACGTGGTGTCGAACAGGAATGGTTAGCGTGACTACTTTACGCTTAGAAAACTCGGCTTTGCAAGGACCACGACAAATAAAGCGCCTAGTAGGCTGCATTTTTATATGCGTAATGAAAACGAGCAGATAGTGCCCAACAAGAATACGATCCATCAAAACTCGACTTGTTCATATTTAAATTCAAGGAATCCATTGGCGAATGAAATGACACTTTGACCAAATGAGTATCTATCTATCTATCTATTTATCTATCTATCTTTTTCTTTTGCAGGGACCGTATAGAAAGTCAAATGGATAAGAACATTGATCCTTGCCACGACTTTGGCGCTCACGTGTGTGGACGCTGGAAGGTTATTGGAGAGTCCTACATGTCACGCTCTCAGATGAACGATATGCTCCTGGCGTGGCTCCTCAACTTTCCGAAGACGCTGAAAACCGGCGTGGTTCACTTTCCAGCCGGCAGGAAAATTGATGCGATATTTAAAAGCTGCATGGCACAAGAGGAGTCCGAAATTCACATACTTAAAGAATTCATGGAAGCACGGGGTATCCTCTGGCCAGAGAAATCACCAGAGGATGTACCTCCGGCTATGGCCCTGTTCGACCTTTCCTTCAACTGGAACGCCGACCTGTGGTTTGCTCTCAGGGTACTACCAGCTGTCCCAGGGAAAGTTCAAAGGCGTATATTCTTCGGAATTAACGGCGAGATCGTCATTTGGAAAGCTTTGATGCAGACGATTCCAAAGAAACACTTGGAAAGCGTGTACAGCGGACTCTTCAGGATATTCGCCAACGACTCGCGAAGCGTGCCGGACCACGATGAGATGTCCGAAACAATTCGCATTCTTGAATACGTGTTTGATACCATAGTGCCGGCAGGGTTTTCCAAAGCTCGCGCAGGGGCTTTGTTTCGCCTAGGCGAGATCGACAAGATCACATCTCTGCCCCTTGCGGTGCATATGCGAGACATGTTCAACGCCGTGCTGAGAATCACTCCTCCCGTCACATTAGACGAACTGGTGCTTGTGAGTGACCTGTTTGTGTTCAACAGCATCATGAAGGTACTAAACAGGGTTAGTAACACGACACTGTTGCGCCATGTGGCATACTTGTTTGCTCAAATATACGGGGCAGTAGCCTACCCCAGAGGTTTTCTGCTCGTCCTTCATGGCAGTGAGGCCCAGGCCAAGGAGGCACGGCCTCGTTTTTGTGCTCGTCGAGTCGAGCCAAGCTTCAAGCTCCTTGTAACCACCTTGACTTCCGTCGCTAAATTTTCAGAAGAGGAACGGCAAAGTGTCGTCGAACACTTGGAAGAAGTCGTCCAGGTGAGCACCTGGCAACATTCGATGCTAGGCTAGTTTTTCTTCGTGAGTGTTATCCAGCGCCATATTTTGCCACAAGCACGCAAAGTCGTGTTAGGAGGGATGATGTCATGCTTTTCTATGTGTTCGCTCTAAGAATCAGCGCTATATAACTTTCACAAACAAATATACGCATGAAGAGCTAGCCCCCCCCTATTTCACCTATTGAACGCCACGATGAACGACTGCTTGTTATGGTCTTTGCTGTGCTTGTTTAAGCTGTGCCCGCAAGTGTATTCCAGAACTTCCAGCTGCACTCCTTCAGAAGCGTAACCATACAGAGAACCAAGCTAAGCATTCAATTAACAATACATATCTCGGTGCTCACCCAGTCATAACTGAGTTAAGCCACAGCCAACTCTTTTTGGAGCAGCACTTCCAGAAATTCTTATCATTTTCTTGTGCCTTAGTCACCTCCCGCATTCGTGAATCAATTTTTTGCGTTATCACGTACGTGTCCATTGCTTTGGCGGCAGGTATGCGTTGAGAATGTGGTCGAAATATGTCATAATATGGTTGCATTGTCATTTGTGTAGCCACCGTACGTGTCACACATCAATGCACGTGACGTTTCTATCTCTCTCCCCAGTAGTCGCAATGGTTTCTGATTCCAACATATTCTATTTAAGCTATTTACCCGGCTAGTGAAACTGGTGTGCTCAGCCACAGCATTTCCCTCAACTCGGAGCATAATTGGGGCTGCACGCAATATGATCTTATTTCTCTTTACGACACACTCTTGCAGTCAAGGCGAATTGCAGTTTCTACCACGTCCCTCAAAAGTGATCTCCAAGAAAGAACTGTGTGATACGTGAATTATTACCAGCCCGAATTCTGTGTGACTTCATGTACACTGCGATGTTCCTTCACCGCAGGTGGCTATGAACAAAACAGGTGCCTCCTCATGGCTAGATTCGAGGACCAAGAAAGCAGCCTTGGAGAAGCTCAGCAACGTCCAAACTGTCGTGTGGCCTTCGCAGAAGTTCCTGTCTCCGAGTCGGCTCGAGAAAGTGTACAAACATTTCCCCGAAGACGCCACGTCCTTTACCGAGTTCTGGATCGAGGCGCGTCACAGTCAGCGTCTTCTGTTTGGCACTGATGCAGCCACTGAGGAGCTGCTGCTCGGGAACAACTACAATTTGCCGTACGTGGAGTACGTACAGGTGCTCAACCATCTCTCTCTCTCCATCGGTGCACTGCAGCCACCGCTTTACTACTCGGACGGCACCAAAGCTATGTTGTACGGTGGTGCCTTGTACCTCTATGCTCGGGCACTCATCGGTGCCATTGACAGCGAGGGAGTCGAGGTGAGGGGAGAAGAGTGTAATAGGTAATGAAACCAAAGGAGTCATAGTGAAAGTTAATTGTAACGCTAATTAAATAAACGTAATGTCCGAACGTTCCTTCGCAATCATTGCAAGGCAGCATTGAAGGGTTCAGTATAGAAAGACTGTTCATTCGCACAACGAACTACGATATCAGTGACTCGTACATGTGGTTGAGTTTATCTCTTTCAATGGGCCTTTTTCTTGAACTATTAACCGGTTTAAAGTCAGCCCATCCCTCGCACGGTAGAGGAGAAGGAGAAAGAAAGGAAATACGGGGTGGTTAGCCAGTCGGGAATCGGTGTAATCAGAAGCAGCCGGCAAAGAGCTCCATACAGGGCCTTGTTTGTATGAGGGTGCGTCATTCATATATCATAAGGTCAAGTTCAGTTTATTTGGCACGTTTGTCATGCATGCAAGCACACACAATCACCACGCTAATGTGATGTGTATACAATGTACAATAGATGTATACATTAGTTGGCCTGTCAGTTATGTTTTCCCGCACTTGTGTCATGCCATGACAATTTTTGTATCGATCCAGTTAACAAAATGGACGGAAGCGAATCAATACCGTGTCATGTAATTCCCACCGCACATGTCATGTATGTCATAATATGCGTGCTACCTGTCATGTTCGTCAATCACGCGATACCAAATTTGAAGTTTGCAAAGCAATCTAAACGGCCCTGAGTGCACCATGATCGTGGCATCTAAGTGACGCCGTACATAGCATGAATGTCACGATTTTCATATTGCCACCTGCCAGTTATTTTTGTCTTACAAAAAGGTCTTGTCATATCAACTTTGGTACATATCCGTTTCATTAGACCACCACGCGTCGCTCACCTCCATGCAACGTAAATTATATTGTACATGCCATGTGTGTCCTACTTTGATGTAACCACCCGTAATTCATGTTTCTCATACAATCACATCATTCAATATCAAATTTAGCGAACATAAAGCTAGCAAAATAACCGTGATGAAGCCACACAGTTAAAATCGCATGCCACGCGCACTGCACATGAGCGTGGTCTGTGGATTTGGTTTGAGACACTGACAAATTTGTATAGTTTTTGGTGAAGACAACTGTGTTGTGCTGTAACAATGTACGTCCTCCGACATGCCATTGTCAAACAACACTGCTTTCACACAGCACTATTCGTTTACGGTGGCATGTTTGTGTGAGACGTCGGATAACTTGCCCAAATGACGACGATGAAGATGTGCTTTGGAGATACTGATTCAGCCGAGACGAGACACACGCATGGCGTTGTTTCCGTTCAGTTTCTTCACTATCCGCTTTTTAAAACAGCATTCACGTCGTTGCACCCGCATCGAACCAACCAGCCCAACTAAGTGTGCTGACTATCTCAAATGGTCCGTTAAGATCCATCTGCCGTAAAGGCTGCTGAAAGGCGACGTCTAGCACAAATGTGCAATAGTATGGCATTAGCTGCACCACGGATCGAACTCATCACATCGCGTTGTGAAAGTGTACAACTGCAAGCTGCCCTCCCTGGTTCTGGCAACATAAGACCACATTCAAAAAAGAAAAGCATCAGGAGCGAAAAAAAAACTCCAAGACAGGCTAATATTTATTTACACCGCGGGTAATACGTTCGCTTTTATTGTGGCACAGCTGCTATCGTCTGCGTCACTTCTACATGCTCTTGATTAGCAACTGAAGTGGATGTGTGCCACTTTGTTTTTATGAGCTTTTTATTTCTACAAACGTTCGTATACAAGTGCGGATCACGCCGAAAAATGTTTGGCAATTTAAGGCTCTTGTTTTCAGGAGAAGCACCAGCAAAAGCTGCATTATACGTACAGACCTTCTGCGCGTAGCTGTGGTGTGGGGGATTCGTTTGGCTGTGCTTAAAAGCAAGATGTGTTGGCACTCCTTAGCTCACCGCTGGTGCACTTTCAGCTAGTTCAAGTTTGTTTTGCAATGTTCATCCCACGCTTTCATGGGTGCAGTGGACAGACAGTGGTCGCTGTAGCATTTATAAACGTACGCTGACGGGCAAGGCCATGTTTCTCAATGAGCGGTCACTTAAAAGCTCTTCACGAATGCGTCTTTGCTGATGCTGTGCGCTTTGATCTCAGTGCGGGTACTTCGCAATTCCGAAGTACAGATGAATTCATAACGCTTCAGAGCACACGGAATTGACTACAAATTATATCGTAGCAGAAAACGTAGACTTCAGTGAAATAACTTGTTAAAAAACTATCAGTGCCTCGGCACTCCTTTCTGAAAGTTAACCAGCGAAAGCTGAAACGTGCGGCCCCGGTCTTTAGCAGTGGGTTCAAGCCATCGCTGCCCTGAAGCTTTTCACAATTATTAGCCACATGTTCATGCTTCTTAATGAAGATGGGCACACGTTTGGCTTGGGTTTGCCGCAGTGCAGTGCTTATTTCACATGCCGTACTGTACCTCCCATAATCATGGTCACTGAGGAGTGTTACGAGCTGTTAAATGCGTTTTGCAATGCGTTAATCACAGTGACTGTTCTCAAACCACATGCGGTCACAGGCGTCGCAGCCAAAGCTGACGTGCCGCTGATGAAACTCCCGCCGAAAGCGGGCGTTCGCGCCGGCTACCGCGCCCCCGCTATCATCACGTTGACGCTGTTGCGCCCGCAACGCGGCTTGTTCCGCGCGACGTCGTTGCAAGCGCTTGACATCGCGAGATAACTCGCCGGCGTGGTTTGCGGGATCCGCCCGCCGCCGGCACTTGTCTTGCCGTTCGGGCCGTTCCACGCGCTTGCCGCACAGCCGCAACGCACGTGCCGGGACCCTTGCCGCACGCAAGCAGGGGGGAAATAAGCCAATTGGCAACGCTCTTGCACCCTCCACTTTGGGCGAGAGGTGTGCCGGCACGTGCGTTGCGGCTGTGCGGTGAGCGCGCGGAACGGTCCTTCGCGATGCAGCGCCGCTTGGAAGGCTGCAGGATCATCGGTACTCAGTTGCTGCTGGCACTCGTCCTTGCGGGCCTTTTTTCGTACCCGGACTACAGCATCAGCCTGGTGATTGTTGTGAGCTTCCTCACGTTTTGCGAGCTCTCTCGCGCTCTTCTAGAGTTGTCTGTGGCTTACCCACGTGGAAGCTAACTGCAGGAAGAGATACGCGCCTGCTCGTCGCCACGGCTGCAACGAGATCAACAACGTCACTCACAATGCAGCCAATGACACGCATGCTTGGGTACGACGCTGAAAACGATGTAACTGATAACACAGCCAATAGAGACCGCTCGAGACACCAAACCAGTGGGAGACCGATCGTGTCAACGATGCCTAATGGTTTTTAGCTTCCCCTAGCGATATACAGCTTTCGCTGTAAAAAAAAGCATGTGAGAGGATGGGAAAGATATGTGGTGGTAATTTTTAGGGGTGAAATATTTTAGGCCTGATGCTTTTCTCTGGTTCAGGTTTTTTGGTTGTGCCGGCAATATTGCTTTCCATGTAGACATGTGAACTCTACATAATTGAAAGTTTCAAAGCATCGTTGAAGAACCGCAATTTGTAGCGTGTATATAAGTAACAATGTAAGCCGTGCTCACAGGTCAGCTCCCAAGGGGAGACAATGGCATCAAGGCCGAGTGACAAGGTGTTCGGCACTTTCAAGCAGCGCATTCTGGGTTGCCTGCCGGGAAATACAAGCATCTTTCGCGAGGTTCCAGCAATTGAAGTGGCTTACGAAGCTTTCAAGCAGCACCAAGAAGAGCACGACCCCCAACTATCAGAGGTGGGTACAGAGATTCGCAAGCCACCTTCTTCATCCTACATGTGCGTCCATTTCTTAAATACGGAACTGGAACGCAAGGGCGGGAGAGTAACATCCTGAAATGAATCTAGTACCTATATGAAGGTATTTGCTTTTCTTAAGATTTGTCACACTTTCAAAATGTCTCGAGCAATAGAGAAATGAAGTTCATCTTGCGAGATTAAGATAGCACGATGTAGTATATCGTGGAATACTATAAAATACAAGAGATGCTGACCGCCTAGAGATGAGGATTGAAGATATAGACGAAGGTGTAGGGAAAAATTATTCTCCTTCCTATGAAGATGGTCTCGTGCTACAATGCAGATATATGATTATATTTTTTTATAATTACGGACCATTTTGGCTAATCGCTGTAGTGCTAACTCCAAGTACGTCATGCCTCCGTGGTTAACTGACATTGAGAGGCGAGAAATACTGCGGGCACGTCAGTTTTGAAAGCGAGCCTTATCATGAGACAATAGGAAACCAGATAACTAATTCAGTCTTACCGTTGGCATTCTATATTTTTTCGGGCAGCATGCAACAATGTAGATAAAAAAGTGCAGTTTTTTACATAAGTTGCGCCATCGCTTCACGTCTGTTTTAGGAGAAGGCTTTGGTTAGCTGAATAGAATTTGCTGTTATGCTTTTCCCTGATGAGTGGAAGATGATTTCAAAAGGTTAATATAGCCTATTTAACTCCGCTGCTTTGTCTCGCCGAAAAGGTGTCTAACAATGTCCAGTATATTGAACAGTAAAAAGAGATTATTCGTGAACTCTGAGCATTAATAAGTAAACTATTAAAGTCAATATAGGGGCCGAGGTCAAGTCCTCTGTAACCATGCGTGTGGCGGTGAGAGAAGAAAGTCGGCCCCGTATCTCCCTATTAATCTGCAAATATCCCCGAAAGACGATAGTCTTGCGTGTGGAGAGAGTGAACAGAACATTTGTTTGATGTTCTGCGCAAGAAAATCGGTGAATGGTATTCTGGAGGCGCTGCGTTAGTGTGCCTAGAGCATGCAGCGGAGGCGGACGAACGCATCGTCACGGCACACGTGAAACATGAGCGCCATCTGGCAGTTTTCTTGGAAAAGGAAGCGCGTGGCTTGGAGGCCGGTGTGCGGCGCCCGTCTCAGAGTTGATAAGGTGTAGAATGTAAGGCGACGGGTAGGTGCCACCACCGTCTCGTCTTAGCAAAGCGTTGGAAACACTTGCCTTTTCGTGCAAGCGTTGCATGGTCAGAGCAGCGTGATAAGCCCTACGGTCCTTAAAATTACTTATGTGTGCCTTTTATAGTAAAAGCCGCACATGCAGAATATATACGTGTTGCTATGATGGCCCAGACAGACATGCGCAATAATTAATTTTTAATTGATAATTGCACAAGTATGAACGCTAAATCTTGAGCAACATTGAAGGGCACTGTGGATGGGGTCGGTAAATTCAAATACCCGGTGCCGTTAAGAGTGTACAAACAGGCAAATGTACAGACAGACAGACCAAAAGTTTTGCCTCGCAAGTCCCCCAAAAAGACTATCGTCTTTAAATACAAGAAAACTATTTCGGCAGATGCCAGGTGCAGGAGGACTAAGGTTTATTCTCAGCCCACAGCATGAGAAAAAAAAGGCCCCGGATCTGCATGTTACAATGCAAAAGTCGTCTAAAGACGATAGTCGCGTCCGGATAGAGTGAACAAAACATTTATTTGATGTTCTGCGCAAGGAAATCGGTGAATGGTATTCTGGAGGCGCTGCGTTGGAGTGCCCCGAGCGTGCAGTGGAGGCTAACGAGCGCATCGAGGCACGTTAGACACGAGCGCCATCTGGCATTTCTCTTCGAAAACGAAGGAAGGCATGCGCGCCTGCGGTGAAAAATGCGTGCCATTTTCGGAGGCGATAAGGTGCATAACGCAAAGCGACGGACAGGTGCCACCACTGTGTCGTCTTAGCAAAGCGTTGGCAACACTTGCCTTTTTGAGCATCGCGCTGCACTGTCAGCGCAGCTTGTTGAACGCTACGGCCCTTAGAATTACTATTGTGTGTCTTCTCTAGTATAAAGGCACGCATACAAAACATCAACGTATTGTTATGGTAGCTCAGATATGCGAAATGATTGCATTTTAATTAGCAATCGCACAAGTATGAACGCTAAACCTTGAGAAATACAGGTGGGCGTTTAGGATGGAGTCGGCCATTTGAGGTATCGTTAAGAGCGGACAAACAAAGAAATGTACAGATAGACAGGCCGAAATTTTTCTGTCGAAGGTCTCCAAGAAAGACTATCGGCTTTAAAATGCATGGGCATGCACCTGAGTGCGCCATAATTAATAAGCGGCCGATAAAGATGACGATGGGTGCTATAGCCCCCACCCCCCCTTTTTTATAGGTCTACGAATTAAGCAACCTTTGCGATTGGGGTTGTAAAAAAATAGATACCGCAATGTCTGAGGAAAAGGTGCTGTGTGCGATGGTCCACATGGCTCACCATTTAGTGCAATTGAATCTGTCACCCGTTGAGGACGCGAGAGAAAGCTGAGTTTTAAGCTCGTGTTGCTGGAATGCCCGGAAACAGCTCCTGCAAAACTTTGCTTGAGATTTTAAAAACTGGCTCAGCAATATGTTTCGACAACTTCAGCCTTAGACGCGGCAGGTGTGCAGATTCGGAAGCTTCCGAGTGGACAACTAGAAGGCATCCCTTGTTTGACTCGAGAACTAAGAGAGCCAAACATACCGGCTTACGAGCGATTGCAAAATATTCACGCAATATGGCGCGCTTTTTTTTTTCAGAAATGCAGCCTGTCTACGAATTACGGCTTGTGGCCGAACAGCAAATGTTCATTTCTTCTTTTGAGACGTTCTGAGAATTTCTTGCAGTAGCTATTTGTGATGCCTAACAAAAGTTTCTGCACCATCTAGCAGCGACATACAGCACATTCGGATGTTTTTAGAAAGAAGTGTCTTGGGTATTCCTTCCGGAGAGTTTTGTGAGCTTTCTCATAACTTTCCCATGGTATGCAGGTTGAAGGCACGTTACAGCATCCACAGCACTCCACAAATGTTTCACTTAAGAATGACATAAACATAAAAATTATTAGTGAAAGTGTTCCTACTATTTGTCTTGTAAAGTTAGCAGGCTTTTTTGAAAAGAGTGCAGTGTATTTGCCAATTTTCGCACCTTAATGACGGCTTGACGATGAAGCTGTGATTTGTGTCTGCACTCAGACGCAGCTGAAGAAGATAACATTGATCCTATTGCAATTATTAAGCACGCCACTAATATAAAAAACACGGCTTTGTCACGCTCTTTCGCAGGAGTTAACGGAAGAGAAGGTATTCTTCATTACTGCTTGCCTCTCAAGTTGTGCCAAGACACCTACTGACAACCTCTACGGCGGGGACTGTAACAAGGCGATGATGAACTTCGCACCGTTTGCCGAAGCCTTCGGTTGTCCAGCGGGCTCCAAGATGAATCCGGCTGAAAAATGCACGTTTTACGATTGACATTGGTAACCAAATGTATGATGTGTTTGATACAGTGTTGTTTTTTTACTGTCTTGTGTATAAGTCATAAGTACCACTTGTTTATGGTTCGGTAATGATTAAACATTGTGATATTGTTCCTGACGATGTCGAAGTGTGTGTTCTAAAGAGTTGTGATGCAATTTCCATGGTACACAGTAAAAATTTTTACACCCAGAAGGGTGTAAATGAGCTTGTCCCGTGGACGACACCCTAAGGGTGTTAATTCAGCACCTTCCAAAAAGGGTGCTTTTCCATGCACCCTTAGAATAGGGTGTACATGTGAAAAAACTGTAGGGTGTTACAAAAACACCCTTAAGGAAGGGTGCCTTCGATGTCCATCACTTTTTAGCACCCTCTGAGGAGGGTGCGAGAAGGGTGCACAAGGGTGTTGAGTGCCCATGGCAGGGGTGCCAGTATTCTTTTAGACTGCACTAATAGATATCAGCATGCACTGATTACACACTACTTGAAGAAAGTGGCCCTGATTATCAATGGTGCGCCACCTGTCGAGCTCCATTCATTGCGTCTGGGCAAAAATAAAAACGCGTACTATCCTGTATGAACTTGTGCTGGATTTATATATACTTCACAGTATATACGCAATGCGCGTTACAGAAAATGAAGCCTTGCTGCCCTTGCATATTGCGTTTATTTAATAGGCAAATAAAACATAAACTTTTCTTCTGCCACACAACTTTTTCACCAGATATACGTTCACGTATACGTACACTACACTTGCAACACCTCAAATGTTTATTATATTTATTCAGTTTCACTTCATTGACAATTCTTTGCAACATACAATCCCAGTGGTTTCCAGTTTAATACTCCTTCATGTACACAATCGGTTAATAGGAATGAAATACAGGCAAATATATACTTATGATTCTTTCAAATGTATACAATCACCATGATTTCACTATATACGCCTTCATGTACACAATCGTTCCCAAAAAAGTGATGCACACAAAAATATATATGGATAGTGTTTTCAAATGCATACAATCACGGTGAATTAAGCTTTGTATTCCTGGATGTATAACAATTGGTTATGAGAAATGACGTACATGCAAACATATATGGGTTTTCGCACATATAACTTTAGCGAATACTTAAGAAACCAATACAATGATCAGAAACACAATAAGCTAAAAATGAACACAAAACTTAGTCAAAACACACAAAAAACAAAAAAGGTAATGCATAATTATGGCTAATGACACAGCTGGGTCACTTTATTCCAAATGTCCCAGCCATTTTGGCAACCATTTCAAATGTATTCGAAAAACTCGTGCTGCATTGAAAATAGTGAACTTCTGGAATGTTTAGGAGAGGAAAAATATTTGGTCACGTGGCTGCCCTCTGAACTTCCTGGAATGCCGTCTAGGTGTTGTATGTGAAAAATTTTATTTTAAAAGCACCGCTCCTTCTTTTCATACGAAACTCGGTCTACGTGTTACGTAACAAGAGCTTAATTTGGGAGAGTTGGTTCATCGTGGTTGTGTGCTAGTCACAGCGCGACAACTTTAGGAAGAGACAGAAAGGACAGGAAAGAGCACCGACTGTCAACTGAATTTATTGAATGTGCTACGAGCGCTTTTATACGGAGTACAAGAACCGTGTTCATGCACGACGACACGTGTGAGCACTACAAAATAATCTTAACTGTGAAAAGAATACTCCCTCTCGGAAAGGATAAGTGAACGTTTAGTGATGCACTGATCATTGGTTTACCTGATAAAAAATACTTCTACAAACGTTAAATTGGCATTAGGTAAACCTATTCTCGTGAAGAATGGGGCAAGATTGACTATTCCTGTTGCTGTTTAGTGCACACACTTTTGAAAGCTTGCAAGGGGTGGAAAACAACATGCTAATATCATATCTGCTGGCTATTTTTTTTAATTGTGAGACACATGATGTGGTATAACATGCAAAGGTTTTGGTCATTGTTTTTTGTTGGTCCTGTCTTCTTTATCTTTACTTTTTACAGGAGCGTTTTGCAAACGGGTGTGATGATTCTGTTGGGATACCCAGCATCTTTTAGTCTTTTAATCTGGTTTTTAAACCTTAACTCACCCTTGTGCTAACATGACTTCTGAAGGGTGGCCTGAGTACATGTGGTATCAATTCCTCTTTCTACTAATTTTGAATGCCCACTATGAAAAGGCAGAACATTCTTAGCACTCCTGGGCTGATAGCATCAGCCCATACCCCAACAGCATCATCACACTTGTTTGCGAAACCCTCCTGCAGAAAGTAAAGTTGAAGGAAACAGGACCAAAAGAAAGAGAATGACCAATCACCTTTGCATGTCACACGGTACTACGTACATAAGGTGTCTCACAATTTTAGGAAAAGAGCCAGCAGATATGACATTGTTGTTTTCCATCCCTTGCAAGCTTTCAAAAGTGCATGTACTTACAGCGACAGGAATAGTCAATCTTGCACCATTTGTCACTAGAATATGTTTACTGAATGCCAGTCTAATATGTATAAGATGCCGCTAACATGTGGAAAAGTAAACATAGGACAAACTGGGCAATGCTTCAATGATCAAGCAAGACAGCATGCTTTAAATGTTAAGAAGGGCTATAGTAGTCTCATGGCCGGGCGCCGTAAAGAATGTTAGTGTAGTCCTAGGTTTCATAAAACACGGTTGTCACAGAACGGGCGCTAAAAATGGGCGCGCCGCCAAATTCATGCGATAACGCGCGAAAGAGACGCCGCGAGGTCAAAAGAAAAAAAAAGAAAACAAACATCCAAAGCTCCCCGGGGCGCGCGCTCTCCTCTCGGAAGCGTGGCTTCGCCGACGAACCTCCTCACCCCACAACGGCGGTCGAGCAAGTGCTGGAAAGTTCCAGAAGGAAATAGGCGTGGTCATACCGAGCTGAGTCATCTGCCGCGGAGGGCGTTCCAACCATCTCGCCCTCTTCCCAGCCTTCGCTGCGTATCGCGCCGACGAAATGATGAGAACCTTCTGGAATGTCGCGCGGAAGGTATTTAACCGAGCAGCGGAGATGAGAGATCAGGAGAAGACGGAAGTTAGCGCCAGAGCGCGTAGGGATTCCGCCGTGTAGTCGGCGAAGGTTTCATCCGTAGAGAGAAAGCAGGAGAAGATGATTTCCACCTGAGGGGTGACGACTCGAGCTACAGGCAAGAGTGTGTGTTTACCGCTATCGAGCGAAGACGCGTGGCAACAGCTGCGTGTGTGAAGCCGACGTGTTTCCGGCGAAGAAGTTTGAAGCTTGGAGAGTGGCCAATTGAAGACGCGAGGTTTCCTGGAAGAGAAACTTCGGCGAGGTTTCCTGGAAGAGAAACTTCAGGGGCAGCGGAACGACAACGGCGCTGGACTTTGAGTGAGTGATTCTCGGAAGAGTATCATCCAGACTTTTGTTCCAAGAACTTTGGACTGAATAGGTTTTCTATCTCTTTAGTCTTTAAGTGTCTTGGTTGTTCAATGCATGCGACGGCATTGTAGTGCGTAGCGTTGTTTGTGTCCGTTGTTTTGAGTATGGCTGATTGTACTGTGTAGTACGTTGTTTGATTGGTGACGTATTGTATGTAACTATTGTGGAGTGTGCATTCTTGAGTATTGTTTTCGATCTGCCATTTTTGAGAATATAATATTTGTTTTGTTTATCAACTCTCGGCTCTGACTTGTTGTTTGGGCCACAGCCGGCGTCCGCTGGCGCACCAAAAAGGACCGCTTCTAAATTGTCCATGCTTTCGTGGTGCGTTTCGGGGGGCCAATACTTCGGCCCTTGGAATTAGCCCGACGATCGCCTCATTAATTAACGGGACCTGTGTGTGACAATTAATCTGGCGTCCGCGACAGGACCTTTTGGTGCACAGTGTGCCCAAAGTAGTGAGAAAGAGCCTCGAGTTGTTGATACTGCTAGCGGAATGAGTTCGTGTGTTGCTCAGTGTTCTCGTTAACGAGTGCAGGAGAGTGTTCCGATAGACTGATTTAGGCAGATGTTTTTGCAAGTGGCAAGGTTTTATTTGCGAGACACAATGGATCTCGAAAAGTTAGTAGCTCTTGGTGAGAAGATGGGTCTTTCTGGCGCCGAACTACGGAAGTGGGTCACCCAGAAGAAAAAAGAAGAAAAAGAGAGGGCCAAAGAAGAAAAGGCAGCTGAGCTGGAAAAAGAGAGGTTGGTGGTCGAAAGAGCCAAAACGGAAAAAGAAGCTGAGTTGGAGAGAGAGAAGTTGGCCGCTGAGAGGGTCAAGGAAGAAAAAGCAGCTGAGTTGGAGAGAGAAAGGCTGGCTGCTGAAAGGGCGAAGGAAGAAAGAGAGCAACAATTGAAGTTAGAGCTGGAGAGAGAAAAGTTGGCAGCCGAAATGGCGAGAGAAGAAAGAGAGCAGCAATTGAAGTTGGAGCTGGAGAGAGAAAGACTGGCAGCTGAGAGGGCGAAAGAAGAAAAAGAGGAAAGAGAACGGCAGCGACAGCACGAGATAAAACTCGAGCGGCTCCGTTTGCAACAGCGAAGTGAAACTCCGGTCCAAGCTAGAGTTGAAAGCAGTGAACGGGAGGATCATGCCTTCCACTTGAACCCAAGCAAGCTGCTCGTAGCGTTTGATGAAAGGAAGGACGACCTTGACGCGTACCATCACCGATTTGAGACGATTGCGAGGAGCCAGAATTGGCCGGAGCATCAATGGGCAACTGCTTTGAGTACTTGCTTGAGTGGTGAAGCGCTCAGTGTCTACGGTAGGCTGACGCCGACCGATGCAGCCAACTATGCAAAGGTGAAAGCTGCTTTGCTGAAGCGATTTAGATTTACTGTGGAAGGATTCCGGGACAGATTTCGGACAGGAAAACCAGCTGATGGTGAGACGGCTACGCAGTATGCTGCCCGACTTTGCCATTATTTCGACAGATGGATTGAACTTTCAGGGACAGCGCAGGAGTACGATGAGCTCAGAGAGCTCCTAGTTAGAGAACAATTTCTTAGAAGTTGCCACCTAAGCCTGTCGCTGTACTTGAAAGAGAGGAAGGCTGAGTCACTTGAAGGAATGCTTGAATTGGCTGATCAATTCTTGGAAGCGCAAGGTGGAACTAATTTGGCCAAGGTCAAGAAGGAGTATCCCGAAGACTCGAAAAATCTGGCACCCGAACCAAAGAAGCGTGCACCGGAGAGTGTTCCGAGATGTTTCCTGTGTAACCAAGTGGGTCATCGCGCGAGCCACTGTCGTACTAACTTTACGAGCCCTACGGTATTAAAATGTTTCAAGTGTGGTCAGACTGGGCACAAAGCAGACGCATGCCGAAACGGGGCGAGTCAAACTGACCAGGTATCCTGTGTGCAAGCGGCACCGAAATCCGGCAATAATGCCGTCACAGATGGATTCGTAGAGTTGAAAAATGGGGAGAAAATTCTTATTGTGGGTGCGGTAATGGCAAAACAGCCAACCGGTGTTTCGAAGGGAATGCCAACGCTGCCTGGAAAAGTAGCAGACAAAAAGATTACGGTGTTAAGAGATACCGGCAGCTCCACTGTTATCGTGCGGAGAAATCTGGTACGGGAAAGTGAGTTAACAGGCAAAATGAAACCGGTTTGCCTAATTGACCTTATGGTTCGGATGCTTCCCGAAGCAGAAATTGAGGTTGAAACCCCGTACTTCAGCGGGAAGGTTCCTGCTTTATGCATGACGACCCCCCTTTACGACCTTGTCATCGGAAACATCGATGGGGCGCGAGGACCGAATGAACCGGAATGTTTGGGAGAAGACCCTATGATAGAGCCCTCGCCAACCCCGCGACCGCGAGATACAGTGGAGGAGCATCCCGTGACGGACCTCACTAGAGCCCAAGGTCAAGCCGCGGTGCAAGAGACAGCGAATGAGAAGATTATCGAGTTGAATGAGTTCACGGAGTTCGCAGCTGGACGTACGTCGGCACGACCCCAACCGACCGAGAGCGTAAAAATGACGGAGTCGGCCAGCCAGGCCCAATACCGTGACATGAACAAGCTGGTAAATAAACCGACAGGACCCGTTGAACCTTATGACCCGTTAACGGTGTCGGAAGTGACAATGATGGCTGAGACGCCACCTCAGATATCGTCGTTGGAAAGGGCTCGCCGAAAAAGAACGTGGAAACACAAGAAGAGATCGAGCGAGCACCGCAAGAAAGGGCGCAAGCGCCGCTCGGAATGCACCGGATAGGTGTCGAGGTCGAATCTGAATGTGTTTGGCAGTACTGAGTGCCATATGTTGTGTTGATGTTCTTGTTGTCCTGTGTCGCAACTGTATGTTGAGTGAGTCAAAATGTTTGTTTCGGTAATGTGATGTGTAGTAATGATGTGAGTATAGTAATTGTTGTAATGAGAGAACTTTATACATTTGTATTGTTTGGAATGTGTGATGAAGTGTTGTAGTCATGTACCTGTGGCTATATTTCATGTGTCGTGGAATTGAATTACAATGTACAGTTGTATTTAGGATCTATTGTGAACGTGAAGTGTCATGAGCGACGGTTTGTGTTACAGTCTTTCAGAGTGTGTGTTGACTGTTCGCGCTCGTTTGTGTGGTTTGGAATATTATGAGATAATATTCTCAAAGTGGGGGGCAGTGTCACAGAACGAGCGCTAAAAATGGGCGCGCCGCCAAATTCTTGCGATAACGCGCGAAAGAGACGCCGCGAGGTCAAAAGAAAAAAAAGAAAACAAACATCCAAGGCTCCCGGGGCGCGCGCTCTTCTCTCGGAAGCGTGGCTTCGCCGACGAACCTCCTCACCCCACAACGGCGGTCGAGCAAGCGCTGGAAAGTTCCAGAAGGAAATAGGCGTGGTCATACCGAGCTGAGTCATATGCCGCGGAGGGCGTTCCAACCGTCTCGCCCTCTTCCCAGCCTTCGCTGCGTATCGCGCCGACGAAATGATGAGAACCTTCTGGAATGTCGCGCGGAAGGTATTTAACCGAGCAGCGGAGATGAGAGATCAGGAGAAGACGGAAGTTAGCGCCAGAGCGCGTATGGATTCCGCCGTGTAGTCGGCGAAGGTTTTGTCCGTAGAGAGAGAGCAGGAGACGGTGATTTCCACCTGAGGGGTGACGACTCGAGCTACAGGCAAGAGTGTGTGTTTACCGCTATCGAGTGAAGACGCGTGGCAACAGCTGCGTGTGTGAAGCCGACGTGTTTCCGGCGAAGAAGTTTGAAGCTTGGAGAGTGGCCGATTGAAGACCTGAGGTTTCCTGGAAGAGAAACTTCGGCGAGGTTTCCTGGAAGAGAAACTTTAGGGGCAGCGGAACGACAACGGCGCTGGACTTTGAGTGAGTGATTCTCGGAAGAGTATCATCCAGACTTTTGTTCCAAGAACCTTGGACTGAATAGGTTTTCTATCTCTTTAGTCTTTAAGTGTCTTGGTTGTTCAATGCATGCGACTGCATTGTAGTGCGTATCGTTGTCTGTGTCCGTTGTTTTGAGTATGGCTGATTGTACTGTGTAGTACGTTGTTTGATTTGTGACATATTGTATGTAACTATTGTGGAGTGTGCATTCTTGTGTATTGTTTTCCATCTGCCATTTTTGAGAATATAATATTTGTTTTGTTTATCATCTCTCGGCTCTGACTTGTTCTTTGGGCCACAGCCGGCGTCCGCTCGCGCGCCAAAAAGGACCACTTCTAAGTTGTCCACGCTTTCGTGGTGCGTTTCGGGGGGGGGGGCAATACTTCGGCCCTTGGAATTAGCCCGACGATCGCCTCCCTAATTAACGGGACCTGTGTGTGACAATGGTTTTTGAAAAAAAACCAAGCAGAAAAAAGAGACATTTTAGAACTCTTTATCAGGAAGGCCAAGGATCAATGCATCAGTACACCTTCACTTATCTTTTCCGAAAAAGAGTATTCTTTTCTCGGTTAAAATTATTTTGTCATGGTCACACATGTGGTATTGCAGATGAGCCCTGGTCTTGTGCTTAGTATAAAAACGCTCGTAGCACCTTCAATAAAATTCAGTTGACAGCGCTCTTTCCTGTCCTTTTTGCGATAAGATTTTTATTACAGAAAAAAATTCATTTTCTTACAATTTTGGTATAATGATGAGTTTTCAATGTATCACAACATGGAGCAAATTGCATCTCAATACGGACAAAAATCACAATTTTGTGAAATTTGTGATATTTTCTCGTATCTTTCAGCAGCTTGAGAGGTCTAAAGATATTTTTTCCTCAAAATATACCTTCTGTGGAATAAGTATTCACTGCTCAAATATTCATACAAAGTGCAATATTGCAATAAAAAATGCAAACATAACACATTTTGGCTTTATTCTTGGAAGCGAATGTAGCAAAAAAATTGCACTATTATTATTGAGCTTCAAATACCTTACAGAAGCACATTTACTTAACAGGTAGACCGAATTTGCTTTAGAAAAAATAAGCGGTAGTTTTAAAACGAAATTTTTCACAAACAGCACATAGACGGCATTATGCCAAGAAGTTGTAAGCCAGCCACATGAACAAAACTTTTTTTCTCGCTGAAATATTCTAGCAGTTCACTGTTTTCAACGCAGTAAGTCAGAACTTTTTTTTCAAATACAATTCAGACGGTCCCCAAAGTAGTTGGAACGTTTGGCATGGAATGGTCCAGCTATATTTAAGCAAAATAACTTACACAAATAACAATGTTTGTTCATCTACCATGACCACACTAGAAAAAGTTGTTCAGGCATTGTGACACTAAAATTTTCAGCGTCGTACTGCCTGAACAACTTCTTTGATAAACTCCAAACTTACGCCGAGAAAAAGCCGCTCAATCACGGTGGATGTTAAAGGCCTTGTGGTCGTAGACAATGTTGAAAATAAAAAAAATCAACTCATCAGTGCTGTCACTCCTTCGTCATTACTGACACGGAAAATTTTTCGGTTATCCATGTGGAGGTTCAGGAAGTAGGCTTGCTCTAGGCTGGGGCCGGAGGTAGACTACGCAGGACGTCAGCGGCACCCTCTCATCCTGTAATAAGAGCAAATATGACTTCTCATAAAAGGATGTTCATGCTGTTCTGGCAGCACCATATATAAAGAATGTGTAGTGTGTATCCTTCTAAATGGCGTGTAATTGACATTACACTGAACTCGACTCATACAACCCATACATTCCAATAATTTCGTATAATAAAGTAAGAGTTTTCCAGCATACAGCGAATTCCCGAAATGAGGTGAAGTGTAAAACTACAGCTCAAAAATGGCACTTACGAAAGCCTGATTTCACCTAAGAACCAAATTCCTTCTAGGGTAGTGAGCCAGTGTGAAAAACAATTCCTAAAGTACAACGTTCAGAACACATTAATCAAAATGCACAAGAAACTTACCTCTTCATGTACAAACAGTGAAGACATCTCTGCTTCCTCTTTTACATGAGAACAAATGATCTTGGGCGTGGCACTAGCGAAGAGGACTGCAAAAAAAAGTAAAAGATTTACTGACTTTAATCACGCCTCTAACAATCTGAGGAATTGTTACAAGTCACCAATCAGTGCAATTCTGACTGCCTCTATAAGGGCATCAAAAATGAACAATTTTCTCGTTATTTCTATTCTCACAAGACGCTCCGTCAATGGAATATAATCCAAATTTGACGCTGTGCTTCCTATTTGCCTGCTTTCTAGACGTAGGGCTGCGAACATGTGTTTTGTGCACCTAATCTAGCACAGAAATTCGTCATCTCTAATTCAATAATCTTAATTCATTGTAATTTGATAAAAGATGTAATAGATCGTCCAGTTTTTAAAGAGTTGCGGGCCTGCAATACGCACTGCCTTGCACGTATGAAAGTACTTCTTTAAAAAAAAATTCAAAGCTTGCTTTCAGAAAAAGCGTCTGGCATATTTCGACAACCAAGCCCATCCTTTGATGGCAATCAGGGGCACGCTATTAGCGATTATTGACTACGGGATTTACAAACGTAACCCGTCCCTAAATACTCAGTTAAATACAATCACGCAAGTAAGAGCGCTCGAACGACACCAACGCGCGCGGACGCCGACTACGTTGCAGCAGCCCTGGCTTATGCTAGAGCTACCGCACATAGCTCGAACAGTCACGTATACTCTCTCGATTCTGTTATAACGCCGAACATTATCGCAGATGAAAGCGAAGTATGAAAACAGCAAACAGAAACGAGGGAAAACAACGCACGGCGATGGCCACAACAACGCGCCTTTGGAAGTCTGCTAGATCTTTCCCTGTTGCTGGTGGCACTTGTCCTAAATAGCTTAAAAGACGGAGGCGCACGTGCTGGGAGCATCGCGGCATATCAGCACCTCCAACTATAGCGTCTTTAAGCAAAAAAAAGCCATTTCGTACAGTGCGCCTCTGTACAAAATTTTTGCTTTTTCTTTCTTTTTTTGCACTTACACCTACAGAAGCACGTTGCACATTTGAGTATTAATAGAAATGTTATTACAATGTAGCCCAAAGCACATCTTAAAACAATATCAATCACTTTGTGCAGTGTAGAGACAATGTGCGATCAGCAACTAATCCCGCCCTTGTTAAGTGATCACATCACTCACTGTATGAGTGATGCAGGCACTTACACAACATCGCGCATAGCAGTGTGAACTCGTTAAGTCACACGTTTAATCGGGCATCTGCAACAGGCCCGCGAACGCATGCTGTTGTAAATGGCTGGCAGCCTACTTCGGCAGAGCTGCTGCAGGCACCCAGCTAGCGCTGTATGATTACTATTTACGAAAACAGTACACTCACCGTTAACATGCCCACGTTGTCCGTGTCCGCCACTCCCTGAATATATATTCCTTAATCCGAGCGTCACTTCGAACACGGTGTCATGCGTGACCACCTTTGAATATGTGCCTGTTCGCTAGAACACACACAGCGACCAATACCCCAGATCAACGCAATGCATTTGAAAGACGATCAGACAGAGAGAGCGATGTTGAGAGAGAGAAGGAGGAGGCACTGGCGGCGGCGCCGCAGCTGTCGACGCAGGTGTTCGGTGACGCAACTATTCGCTTATCTACGCCGCCGTTGTGGGAGCAACGCTGGCCGGGGTGAGCGGGGGGGGTGAGGAGCGGGAAACCCGCCAGGATGGCGCCGAAGAGCAAACGCTATGGCGCATACGGCGGACGGCCGTTCGTCGCGGAATGACTCCTTGTAAATGGCAACTCTCCTTCCAGCCAGTCGCACAGCGACGCAGGTTATTTACCAGCCTCGGGTTCTTTTGACGGAATGCGATTGCAGTGGGCAAAAAATAGTGAAGCAAAACTTGCGGAAAACAAAGTGCACCGTGGAATGGCCAGAAACAATAATTATTTCGTCCACGGTGGCATTAGCGGGAGAGCATCGCTACACCTTTTTCCAGAGGAATTTCTTTTTGCATTGT
Source organism: Rhipicephalus microplus (assembly GCF_043290135.1). Classification (NCBI taxonomy): domain Eukaryota; kingdom Metazoa; phylum Arthropoda; class Arachnida; order Ixodida; family Ixodidae; genus Rhipicephalus; species Rhipicephalus microplus. Next base: position 141,466,697 of record NC_134705.1, read on the forward strand.
CTGTGTCTGGCACTTCCGCGTATGGTGCTGCAAACACTGAATGCGTAGTCGAAGCTGGAACAAATTAATCCACAGTCGCGGATGTTTAGAAGGCTTGTCACGCACCACGAAACGTGCCGAGGTTGTTATAACAAACTTTTTGCTGACCACATGATCAGCACATAATTCCATATGGTTACCCAATGAGCAAGCTAAGCACCTGTAGCAAAGGCAGGGCACGTTCTTGTTAAACGTTGTTAATATAAACGATGGTTGTGCATAAGTGCAGTTACAGCTTTCCGTGGGAATTGGTCATAACCCACATTTTCGAGCGTAGAAGCACCTCAGCGGACCTAATCAGCTACCACAGCAAGTTCGCAAGCAACGATCAGGTACGAAAATGTGCAGCTGTTTTCCATGTACTGAATAGTCCATGTACAGTGCGTTGACAACCGCCATTCCTTAAGCCACCTCCCATATAGACTCCCAGTCTGAACAGGTGTGGGACCTTAAACAATAAGAAGCAGTGCCTCCCCCCGCACACACACACACGAAATTTGAGGGCGCAAGGGCTGATACAAACGCATACTTATTCACAGGCGCACACACATACACGTATACACACATACGGCCACACACACACGCGACCGTAAACGCACGCATGCATGGGCGTACACATGTGCACAGGCACGCTTCACACAAGCACGGACTCGCACATACACGCGCACGCACACATGCACGGGTGTACACACAATCGCGCTTACACGCACACACACCCATACTCGGGCGAACATTATTTGTGTGTATATAATCCATAGCAAACATGCAGCTTATAACCAACGCTAAGGAAAGCTTTGGTAACATGGATTCCAGTTAATTGCCATTATAGATGAAACGCGATTTGCTTCTGCTGACATTCTGCTGTATTCAGAGAGCACCTTCACACATTCTATGTCAATTAGGCCGTCATTTAACGCAAGGTCCACATATTCGTGCAGTAGCTGCGCTGCTCGGCCGCCAATCCGAAGGTCGCGGGTTCGATGCCAGCCGTGGCAGTCAAATTTAGGCGGAGGCGAAAAGGTAGAAGCCTTTGCGCTGTGCGATATGAGCGCTCATTAAAGAACACCAAATGGTGAAAATCTCTGCAGCTTTCCACTACGACGACCCTCATAATCATATCGAGGTTTTTGAGACGTAAAATACCAAATATTATAATTATGTCTTCTTCTTATGCTGCATATTCCATCTGATGAATCGGCACCTACACCCTTCTCAGGCACAAAAGCACCCTTAGAGCCTATTTTAGGGTGCTATTGAGGCAAGCACCCAAACAAAGGGGTGCTTTTTTTCAATCCACCATTTGTGGGTGTTAAAGGGTGTTGCAAAGGGTGCTTTCTCGTAAAAGCACCCTTTTTACACCCTTTTGGGTGCAAAAATTTTTACTGTGTATGTGTTAGTTTATAGCAAGGATCGCATATTTTGTTTTCGGTAATGGGCTTCTGCAAATTCGATTGATATAGGCCATATAATGAGCATGAAGGAACAAACAATTGCAGGCATTACAAGACACATGACAGTAGCGCAAGATGGTTGAGCGTTTATCCAATGTTTGTATGGGGAAACGTACCAAAGTGGTTAATGCACTGAAACTAAACCGGGCTGCACAGCTTCGAACTTTTTCAAATTGAGTTAAATAAGAAAAGTAAATGACTTAATCTAGTAAAGCTGAAAATTGGTCAGCACCTTATGTATGTGTATTTGGATACTGTTGCAGCAGAATATGATCTGGTAGAAGTGAAAATTGGTCCGCGTTTCATGTATGTGCAAGTGCATTCTGATTCAGCGGAATCTGATAGGTGAAATTGAAAATCAGTACGTGCCTTATGAATGTGCATGTCGATACGAGTGCAGCAGAGTCTGATGTGGCAAAAGTGAAAACGGGTCGGCGCCTTATGAATGTGCATTTGGATATTGGTACAGCAGAATCTATTATTACCAACGAGATACGGGCGCGACAGTTGGAAAGATGAATTCTAGTAGAGCGCCATCTTTTAGAGCAAAATTGTGGTTGCACGCCGCGTAAAGCGAAAGCGAAACATTCTTGTATGCAGACATACTTGTGACGCTTATGAAGTCTATATTAGTTCCTTGATGCGATTTTTTTCCTCCAGGAAATATGCTATTTCCAATAGTGGGTGCATTTCTTGGGCATTACAAACTTTGCTAATATAAAGTGCCGCTGCAGAAGTGTTCTCAACATGGCCAGCACCCCATTTGGTTAGATACAAACGAAGAAAAAAAAACTCCGTAGCGATGTCAAACGGTATCGAACACATTACCTTGAAAGTATATGTTCGAGCAAGTGAACGAAAATTAGCATGTGAGTTCCTGAAGTATGGCCTGTCGAGAGGAAACTAGTCTTGCAGGTACGCTAAGGGGATAGAGTCGTACGGCACGTAGCTTCGATTACGCAGTATACAGATGCGTGCATGGCTGTCACAGCAGCTGCAGAGACACCGTTGAAAACAAAAACACCTGTAAAATACAGGTAGTTGTCACGGAAATCACACTGTAATGAAAGACGACAACTTTCCACTAAAATGTGTGTCGTGTAATCGAGCCGTCAAACTTTGTCCATAATTGAGCTCACTCGCACAATCCATTTATTTATTTTATATACCCTCAGAGACACACCAAGACAAAAACAAGTCCGGAAGGTGCAGGTCAACGACTGACCTCTAAAAGGGTGCAATGCTTGCCTGCGTATTTCCCGCTGGCACGCGGTTTAGCACAGACGCGGGAAGAGTACACGGAAGCTAACTTTCCGTAAGAAATGCCGGGCCCACCATCACTTTGTATATATTCGAGAGGTGGCGCCTACTGTACGGCAAGCTTTATTGATTCCAAAAAAGTCGATCTGAAACTGGCCCGAAATTATTTCTCATGAATCATTTATTGACACAATGGCACACGTCGCCGTCAGCAAAGTTGGTCCGTAGAGGTTTTAGCGCTACCATTTTACTCGATGAGGCCAGTGGAAAAAGATTGCCCGCAGCTTCCCTCGGGGGAACACTGAGGAGGATGCGGAGCATATAATTGGTTAACGGCGTGGTAAAGTGCGACTTACTTGGGTCGATGGCTAAATTGGTTAACGTGGTTGTAGGAGGGGGTGTTAAATGACTGAACACGTACACACGCATGCGAAAGGGCGGCGCTGGTCGAAGGGACGTCGATCATTGTGTTTGTGGATTCGTTGGCATTCATTTCACCGTGACCTTGGACGTCGACGCGCCGTACAAACCAACCGACGAGCGGCAACTGAGCGAGCGAGCGCCGACCTTGAGTATATATACAGCGCGACGGCGCATGCACTGTCAGCTGTTGAATGTTCTCGAAGCGCAACGGCGCATGCGCGTCCACTGGAGAATCAGGAGAATTGTAGAATGTTCTCGAAGGGGAGAAGCGCGCGTAGCACAGATGGTGGGTGACGGTGCATGCGCGCGTCAGCTGTCGAATGTTCGAGAAGGGGGAGAAGCCCAACGGCGCATGCGCGCGCGTCAGCTGCCGATGTTCTCGAAGCGCGACGGCGCATGCGCGCGCGTCAGCTGCCGATGTTCTCGAAGCGTGACGGCGCATGCGCGCTACATTATACACCTAGCGAATGTTCGTGAAGAGGAGAAGCGCACGCGGTGTGTAGAGGAGGAAGGGTGCACAGATGGTGGAGGAGTGAAGCGCGCGCGGTGTGTAGAGGAGGAAGGGATGCACAGATAGTGGAAGGAGGAGGAGGAAGCTTGCGGACAGCGCCGCACTACAAGCCTCGAGTATTAGATGCTCCGCATCTAAAACTTTTACACTCTAGGTAGGCTGTGTCGTCTGGCGGTGCAGCGCGCCGGTATCACACAAATACGGTTGGAGACAACGTGAGACCTCCGCGGCATTTTTCTTCTCGCAAGTGGATTCGCATACGTCAGCGCCTGTTGCACACTCGAGAATGATGCTTTTAACCGGCCAGCCGGTGACCCCGCCATTAGAGAATATTGCCATCGGCTCACCTAAGCTTCGATTTAGCTTGAGAATAGATATTGTGCATTCGACTGGTGCATCAGTTGTCAGCGATAGCTAGAATAATTTCTTTGATGCTGCTTATTACTCTTTCATGTGACGAAATGTATACGATAGCAGGTCCTACTTCCTAATAAGTTTAAGATGTTGGGTCAATGTTTATTATTGCTGTCTTACTTTCCACGTCAAATGATGAAGTGTCACGTCAGGTCGAAGTGCGCACTTGTTGCAGTCCGTCGTTAATGTTTCTTTAATTCTCGTACTTTAAATCGTTACTTTTTATTTCGTTATTGCGAAGTTTACATAATAAATGCGTGGCCAGTCTTCATGAGTAAGCGTGGTCATCAATGAACGTGGTCATCATCGCGAGCAATCACTAGGACAGAGTAGTAGGGACATGTACTCTATTGTGCTCTCCAGACGTTACTACATTAGCACTAGCAGCCCAAAGGGCTATATTATCCGTTATGCACCCTCATCAAAAACCGCCTCTGCACTCATTGACAGCTCTGTGACTATTATGCGCCTTACCTTCACACACCAATAAACTCATTGTACTTTTATCTGAAAGGTCCATGTGCTCAGAATCCCAGGTGGTCGGAATTTCTGGAGCCCTCCACTACGGCGTCTCTCATACTCATACGGTGGTTTTGGGATGTTAAACCGCACGTATAAATCGTATTACTTTTAGGCTGTAAAAAATTTCCACTTACTTCATTGCTTTTGGCTCCTACTTGCCGATTTTATAGCCCAAAACACTTGCACGGTTACCCTATTACGGAGCGCGTGAGGTGTATATTACTGAAACCTTGACTGATTCTTTATTCATTGGCTTCATCACTGAAATAATTTGAATCTCACCACACTTTTCTTAACACGATAGAATTTCTTGGATGCCTTGAACGCAGAAAGTTTGGTTTTTCTGTTTCTCTGTCTGTTCGTCACAATTCGGCCCTCCCGCAAAAGTTCAAGCACTTTCTGAATGCCCAGCAACCTTGAACTGGTGACTGCGTTCGCACTTTTGAGAATTTTTGATCACAAAGCGAACAATACGCCTATCTGAGGCGCAACATCAAAACGTAAGTATGAGGTGGCGCGTTCCTTTACCAGAAAATATATATGTACATAATTCTCAAGACCTTAGTGCTTCTTACGCTGCGCCGGAAATGCGACGTTATGCGCGTAAATCGCTGTGCCAACGATATTGGGATGCCAACTGGCAGATACCGTGAGTTCGGCACAAACTAACGTTTCCCAAAGGCACTGCCAGATGACGTCCATATTTTACGCAGCATGAGGTCTCTAGATAAAAGAAGTTTCATTTAGGAATCCTAATGCAGCACCTCCTCTATTTTATCGATGCCAGCCATATTCGGCTGATTCAACATAGAGGAGCCACTTTCTCAGGCAAAGATACATAAAAAGGCCACGTTTTGACGACATATCTGCAGCGATGCACGCAAGTACGCAGCCAGTTTTTACTTTGCTGCTGATGGTCACATAGATTTCGTATCTCTCTACACGCCTGCATTTATTGTTTTCCGCACTCAGAAGCCTGCTTCTCGAAATAATTTATCAATAATTCGTTTTGTGCTGGGTTCTTCGCAACGCTCCAAACTCGGTAAAGCCCTTTGAAAGAGAGAGAGAGAATTCGGTCGACACGATCTATTTTTACTCACTCGCAATCGTATCACCAGCCGAAAGAAACAGAGTGTGTGTGTATTATTCAGGAACTTAAGAATTACTTCGAATGCTCAAACTGTTTTTTTTTTCGTTGAATGATTTATCTGAGCCACAGAAGTAGGACGGTCTGCTTAGCTACATACAAATCTTTGGTGGCACTAAAACTTCGGGAAAATTATACGTCGACATTCCTTTGAATTGTTCGTTGTTTTTCAATAATAATAATAATAATAATAATAATAATAATAATAATAATAATAATAATAATAATAATAATAATAATAATAATAATAATAATAATAATAATAATAATAATAATAATAATAATAATAATAATAATAATAATAAACATCTATTATTATTATTATTATTATTATTATTATTATTATTATTATTATTATTATTATTATTATTATTATTATTATTATTATTATTATTATTATTATTATTATTATTATTATTTGGGGCTTTGCATTTCAAGATAACAATATGAGTATGACAGACGCCGTAGTAAAGGGTTCTGAAAATTTTAAAGATCTAGTTTATTTGAACCTGCTCTAACATCGCACAGCACACAGTTGCCGTTTCCATTATATCGTAATATTCTTACGTTTGTTACTTCATAAACTTGTCAATATTTAATCCTTGAGTATGTCCTAGGCGATCGGCTTATTCCTCATCCATCTTCTCTATTCAAAAAGCTTCCGCTTGTATTAGACGCCGGTTTTACGACCAATCGCCGATAGTGGGAAGGAGCGAAGAATCAAGAAACAAGCAAGCACTCCAGCATGCAGATTCCACCTTCTGACCGTCGAAACTTATTTAAAAATTTACGTATGTTCATGAGGATAGTTTCAGTTTGTATACATGTCTGAATTGAGAACATTTTTTAATGAGCCCTCATGCAGGGTTTATAAACCTCAAGTTTTGTTTTTTAAAAGTGAGATAGAGCCGCTAAATATTCATATATGCAGCATCAAGGTATAGCTGTGGCTTAAGCGCACTAAAAAAAAGACAATTTTTAAGAAACACAGGACCAGTGCTTGAGCGTCTTTGTTCATGCTTTGAAACCAAAGCTGTAACCTGCATCGCAACTAACCATTCCAAGTGCCGATTCTATCTATACGCGGTGCCGTATCAAATCACAAATCATTGGCAATGATAAAAAATCAATTTTATAATAAATTTCCATCAAACTTCAAGCTACTTTCTTCCAGATAGCAATTAGGCTTGCTAGAACACTATTTTATTCAGTTATGAACTGATAACGTAATTGCTACTGGTGCATTCATGTGTGAAGATAAGGCGGGAGTAGTCACTTTTGCAGAAGCTCTATCGTGGTCGTTCTCATTGCGTCTCCCGGATTACACTCCAGTATTCAAACCAGAGTTCTTAGCGATTATTTTAACTATTAAAAATTTTCTATACAGGATTCAACTGTTGTTATAGTTACTGAATCGCTGTCAGTATATCTAAAGCTCTCAGTCCAGGTTCTTCTTCCGAGTCTTCTATAAAAAATTCATTCTCGTCATTGATGCCAGAAAAAGCTTGCGTTTGGTGCGATCGTTATAGGTCTCTGGTGATCATGGCATATTACTGAACTAGATGGCTGATGCTCTAGCCCGGTGGTCTCTAGGTGGTACTGTAATGTTCGTTGTGCCTGATACAACTTTGATAATTGAATCCTGAATCCGCAAATATTCCTTAATACAAGAATACATGAAAATGAAGTTGCCTTTCCAAGAATATGGTCATCTTTGTTTTGCTTGGAAAAATAATTGGTGCCCACCTCGTTAATTGGAAGCGTGTTTTACAATATTCAATGTCATTTCCTCTAAATTTTAGTTTACACAGGTCTGGTTTGGCACTTTCACCACTATGCTTTTGCTGTCGAAAGCCAGAAAATATTGATCACTTTTTACTGACTTGCCGTCGTTTCATTAGATATAGGCAAAAAAAAACACGTTAAAAAATTTATTCAAGAACCTAAGAATTGCTCTGAATTCGGAAAATGATCTTTCTCTTGAGGCCTCTTCTCTAGTCCACAGCCACAAAGACATCTGCTTAGTCGTATGTGAATTTCTTAGCGACAATAAAATAATTCGTTCCTGTTGTGATGCAAATGGAGAATTTCAAAACCTAATGCTTTTACTCTATTGTCTGATTTATTTCACTGAATTGGTATATACTCAGTACAGAGAGTTGGGCGAGTTGCTAAAGATGCGTGACTTCGATATTTTAACGCGAAAAACGGAGACGAAAGAAAGAGACGTAGAAAACTTCAGCGTCTACGTTGTCTACGTCTTTATCTTTTGTCTATGTTTTTGTTTTGGCGCTAAGATGACGAAGTCATTCATATACTCAGTAGATTGCTACCACGAAATAGTAATCTTTGAAAACACTAAAAATATTGTATTCTTCAGTAGCCGCATCGCTTTTGTTCTTGTCTTTCTTTTCTCTCTGTCTCTATTGTAAAATTTATTAGTGTAATAATCTCCAGCTTCAAGAATAATCTCCTGAAATTTGTCAAGCAACTTTGGAGCAACTGAAAAGGAATTTAGCCACAAGAATGTTTGCGAGGCCGTATGTGGTTTTCTAAAGGCGACAAAACAATTAGAATGTTAAGCTGAGACATAAATTCACTTTATTTCAAACCATTATAGCCTGTTCGTTCTTTGTACTACCTCTGTTTTATTTTTAATCTATCCTTTACCAATTGGTTCTTTGTTTAAATGTCACTATCTAAATATTCAGGGTGGTAAAACAACTCCACCTCACAAATGAGGCACCCCGCGTTTTATGGCCCATCCCCCGTAGTGGGTTGCGCCAGGACTCTGAGGAACAACCAATCAACCAACCAACCAACCACAAGGGTCGCAAGCAAGCAAGATGCGTGAGCGCGAGGCGCGCGCAGAAGAAGGCATCTGGTCGTTTGGGTCGAACGCATCTTTCGTCAGCTGCGGCGGTTCTCGATTCGCTAACTAACGAAGTTGCTCGCAATGTCGTCCACGGCAAAGCCTGCAAGCAAGGCGATACCACCGAATGCCGTGGCATCGGAAAAGCCTCCAGCAAAAGACAAGACGGCCGCCTCGGATGAGCGGAAGAGTGACCAGCGCCGCCGGAGGCAGAGCAAAGCACCGCGCGGTGCGCAAGCTTTCGCTCAGAGCTATGCCACAAAGCCGGCGACAAATCGGGATGTCCAGGTCAGCCATTCCTTTTAATATCTATAGCTTATCCTAAAATAGTGATCGGTGGAAAGCATACAGCATGGTGTCTTCACTCATTGGCTGTACATCACTTAGGAGGCCCTGAGCACTGAAATGATCAGTGATTCCTCAACCGCGTACCTCCCAAACAAGCAAAGTTTTCAGGCTCCCGTTTCTTCGTTTAGCGCCGACACTGTTGTGTTCGCTACAGTACCCGATAGAGAGAATAAAAGATTGCGAACGCGGAGTCTGCCGATCTCGCGAGCCACTAGCCTCTAACATCGCCTTCTTCCTCTGTCACGCACACTGACCCATCGGTGGGAACTCGCACGCATGCAGGGCTGGTACGAGCACTACAGTTTCTTTCGCTGCTGGGCGTTTCGATTTGTTCGCATCACCTGCGACGTACAGTCGTGTGGGTAAAAGTCGAGAGCTGTTGTTGTTTCACTTGGTTGGTAACGCCTTCAATGCACAGAGTGGGGTGCCTAGCACTCGAGCGCTGCAGTTTCTTTGGCGGTTTGTAACGAATGTTACATTGCTACAATTGTGCATTGTCAAAAAATTTCAAACAAAGTGGGCGTGGCTCTAACTCGAAGCTGCACTCTGAATCAACATTAGAGAGTAAAGCAATCGTCGGTGGATTTCCGAATGCTGACCTACAGGTGGCGGGATCGAATCCCAGCCGTCGTTGGACGCATTCAGATGGCAAGGAAATGCAAATGACGTGTACTTGAATTCAGTGCACGCTAGCGAACAGCAGTGGGTCGAAATTTATGGAGCCCTCTAATACGGCATTCCTCACAATTGTATCTTTGCTTAGGGACTAAAAACGTCAACAGTCATAATTGAATAGTGTATTTTATTTCTATGCAAGCATTGGCTAACCGTATGGCTTCTGTCGTTGTCTTTGCTTCCATGGCGTGACTTCTCTAAAGTGGTAGCCAGCTCACTCAATATAGAGATCTCGACTCAAGATGTGACTTCTCTAAAGTGGTAGCCAGCTCACTCAATATAGAGATCTCGACTCAAGATATATTGTTGGATGCAGATTAGACCCCGTCACTTTGTAACGTGGCTTCTCACTTCCGCGCGCAAATATAGGATTTAAACATGACTTCTAGGTGTTATGCAACTTACTTTTGGTGAAGGGTATATGTGTAATCATTTCTCTGTAAGAAATTTGAACAGAACGTGTTTTTGCTACATTTCTTTTTTTGCGATTATATTTGCTGTAGGGCAAGGTGCGGTATATGCAGGCGCATCAGAGAATTTTTGAAACATCAATATCGAACAATCTGAAGGTCAGAATTTTCGGAACAGTATAACATGACCAATCATGTCGCGCGCAGCATCATTACCAACGCCTGCTGGTCACTGAAAAATACCACATACGATGGAGTTGCTATAGAAAATCTGCAGCTCCTTACCATTCACAGCTTCATTGTTGGTTGCGAAACTCTATTATGAATGTTGTGCAGGTGCTCAGCTGTTGCATATGCTTATTGTTCGGTACCAAATGTACCGAAAGCGTTGAAGTACCACTGGTCAATGATCAACTCTTGTGTTTCATCGCCTTTAATGTTTACCGCATTGCGGAGGGGCACTTTCTGCAAAGAACCAGAACATTTCCGTGCTTCAAGATGGATGAATGTCCTTATGCGGAGCTTCCTTGCGTGCTGCATCTCCGTGACATTTGGCGCGCTCGTATAGTCTGAAGACTTAAGAAATGTGCCAGAACGCAACGCTTAGAGCATATTCACGTTGGCCAGTTAAAGAAGTACTGACACAGTTTTTTGAATATTTTGGGATTGCTGTTCTAAAAAACAGAAAAAAAGTACTGTAGTGCCTGGGAATGCATCATATACGTTTTTAGTACTACAATCATAAAAATTGTCTTTCGGTTTTGATGTCGAGGGTGCAGCTTCCACGTGACGTGTCTCGGCAGGTCGACGTCACGGAGAAACGCCAATTTGCGACGTACTAGCAGTAGATGTGCCATCTGCTCGTAGTGCACGTAAACAAGAATGAGTGCGTTGTCTCCAGTGACAATATGACAGGAATTTTTGTACTGCATGCAGGACGCTGATTTTGACAACTTAGTGGAACTGTGTTGATACGACTGGAGAATGTCTATAGTGGTGGAGCTGCCTCGCCGATACTCGACGACGAAAACATTGATATCAAAGAAAATATTTCATACATCTTGGCTGACTCCAGTGTGGGGAAAGTGTTAACACTGCATAACAAGGAAGCTAAAAATGCGCCTTTTGCGATGTCTCAAATTTGTGCTGGTTTACCTTTAGAGAGGTCGTGTAACCAGAATGGTTGGAAGGCAATAATCGCTTACCGTAGACAACAATGCACTCTCGAAGATAATCGAGCAAGAAAAACACACACACACACACCTCTAACGAAAATTTGCACAACGGAGATGCAAAACTTCTTCACTTCTCCTTCGTGTTTAATCACAAGAACCTGCTCCGCCGCGCTGGTCTAGTAGCTGAGGTACTCGGCTGCTGACCCGCAGGTCGCGGGTTCGAATCCCGGCTGCGGCGGCTGCATTTCTGATGGAGGCGGAAATGTTGTAGGCCCGTGTGCTCAGATTTGGGTGCACAGTAAAGAACCCCAGGTGGTCGAAATTTCCGGAGCCCTCCACTACGGCGTCTCTGATAATCATATGGTAGTTTTGGGACGTTAAACCCCACATATCGATCAAATCAATCACAAGAACCTGTAGGAGCTTAGAGCGTTAAAATGTTTCAAAGCTTCTCCGGCCTCTATGACGAAAAATGGTCACTTCGCCTGAAAAAGAACCTCTTCGTAGAATGCAAGCAGAGACTGATGCTTAAGCTCGTGTAGCGTTTTAAATCACCGGCGTGAACGTCGCAGTAACTTTGATGCCCATGGCGTTTTTTTTATTTTGAAGTTAGGCAAAAAAATGAAGAAAAACGGAATTTGAAGTCAATACATCAAGGGTCACTTTCGTCATAGCTTCTACCACTGGCATTATTCTTACGAGAAAATCACTGCAAACTGTGACGTTAGACACATTCGCAAAGTGAAACATCGATGGAAATAAGCATAATTACGCTCTAGCGCTTCTTTCAATATGCAAGCGGTTGCACATCCTTCTCATGCGAAAATGCGTTACCCTTTCGACGTCACAAATGAATAACCTCGCGTTGCAGGTAAAGGAGAAACAGACGGAGGTCCAAGTGGGTGGAGTCCCCCGTGCTACCGATGAGAAGAGAGATGCGACAACCGACGTTCTCCGTAAACCAGGCGGTTCAGCACCGGCTATTCTAGCCCCTGAACAAGCAAAGGCCGCGGCATGGGGTCTTTCTCCTGGGTCGTCGGAATGTCCTGCGTCTTCTCCAAGCCCCGCGGCCTCTCCGGACAAGCGCCGCAAGGGCAGGCAATCGCTGAAAGCCTTGGACGAGTTGCTGGAGAATCGCGTGGCGACTGCCGCGGTAAGTTCTTCGCGTGAAAATTCTGAAGTTGCTGAGGCGATTTCCTTGTACGCCGCGTTTCCGAAACATCTGGCATCGCTGTGAACACAAAAGATACCGAACATATTGGGACCAAACGTCAAGTCTTGTGAAGTCAGGGGTGGCTTCATTCACGACGTAATCCATATGCCACTAGGGGCGTATGACGTTGTAAGATCAACTCATTGCTTGCTCAAACGTGGGTTTTTGCCAAAGGTGGTAACAAGAGGTGAGGTGTGCGATAGCTTTTGAGGGAGAAGAGACTAGTAATATACTGGTAGTGTAAAATTTAATGAGAGACTCATAAGCACACGCTTTCGCCTGTAATGTCCTTAGTGGTAACGAAATAGACAGTCAAATCTGTTAGAGATTCGTACTCTTTTGAATTCTTACTGATGACGTCCAAAAAAGATAATGCGTTTACATGACTACTCATTGAGATTGTAAGCTCGCCCTGCAGTTTTGTCGTGACAAAAATTGGCTTTGAATTATTAATTTCTTTGGTGGCAGTTAAAAGGGCTGTGTTTATAGTTCATAAATCTATCAATATACTTTTTGTAAAATTTCTTAAAAATTCTCTAAAACTCGTCAAAGTAGAACTTGATAGTTTTTAAGCTTATGTGCCTTTTATCATTCCCAGGTCACCTGCACCTTTCAATCAACATTTTTCATGTAGCCACTCTTTCAGTCTTGCCAATCATGACTGCTAAAAATTTGGCTGATCCTATGTACCATTGGAATCAATGTCCTGGGAAGCATTAGGAGGGAAGGTGGACGTTGCGTAATTTTTTTTCTAGAGGTAAACGTTACGAAATTACACTAAACACTTGTACAAAGCCACACGCACTGACATGTATGTTGAACAATCACGTATGTTCTTTGTAGCTAACTTCCTACAGTTTCGGAACAATGTGGAGAACAATACTAGTATTACCAACACCAGAAGCGGTGAGCTGAAATGTAGCGCTTGTGCTTGCGGATTTGGTAACACTGGATAGTGCTACCTAGACGTACTTCAGTGGATGGCGCTTAAGTTTGACGGCTGTATCATAGGAGCGCACACGTAATGTTTTTTTTTTATTAGATGGGAAACACTGCCACTACAGTTCACGTTTCACCATCATTATGCCTGCATAGGGTCTTTCTCCAAAAGAAGTACGAGACCTTGCGTAGTTCCGTGGTAGATTAGTTGACTGCCACGCAGAATGCTTGGGTTCGATTCCTGCATTCATTGCACTCATCGGTTCAACGCTGCTTATAATGACTTTTTTTAACCCTCGGTAGATCTAAACTGCCAGACACCTGTGACGCATCCCCGCATACTGTGGCCCGTCATATGTGCCACACGTCTCTGGTGAAAAGAGTTTGACGGGCTGAGCGACGACATTCCCACATTAGCTATGTCATAACCAGACAGTCATAAACGTCATGCCTTTTTTCCATGACAGTAATTTCAATTATTTGATTTCCAAAATTAAGAAGTTGATATTGAGAGAACCACTCGCAGGCGTCTAGATAGATAAGATAGATGTTGATAAATAGCTATTTTTCAACAGATAGATCAAGTTGATAGATGTTGATAGATAGATAGATAGATAGACAGACAAATAAATAGATAGATAGATAGATAGATAGATAGATAGATAGATAGATAGATAGATAGATAGATAGATAGATATGTAGATGAATAGACGGATAGATGAATAGACAGATAGATAAATAGATAGATAGATAGATGGATAGACAGACAGACAGACAGACAGACAGATAGATAGATAGATAGATAGATAGATAGACAGACAGACAGACAGACAGATAGATAGATAGATAGATAGATAGATAGATAGAGAGATAG